>NW_016810508.1:338316-374596 GCF_001698545.2 Rhinopithecus bieti
TGGCCGGCGCCTGTAGTCCCAGCTACTCCGGAGGCTGAGGCAGGAGAATGGCGTAAACTCGCGGGCAGAGCTTGCAGTGAGCTGAGATCTGGCCACTGCACTCCAGCCCAGGCGACAGAGCAAGACTCCGTCTCACAAAAAAAATAAATAAATAAATAAATAAATAAATAAATAAATAAATAAAATGTGGTGTGCTAGGCATGGTGGCTCATGCCTATAATGCTAGCATTTGGAAGGCTGAGGCAGGAGGATCACTTGTGCCCAGGAGTTTGAAACCAGGCTAGGCAACATAGTGAGACCTCATCTCTACAAAAAAAAAAAAAAAAAATTTAGAAAAACAATATGCTGAAAAAATGTGCTACAGGCTCATCATGGATGACATTAAAAAATAAGTACATAAGCAATGTGGTATATCTACACAATAGAATACTATTCAGCCTTTAAAAAGAAGGAAATTCTGTCATTTGCAACAAGATGGAAGATCCTGGAGGACGTTATGTTATGAGAAATAAGTCAGGCATAGAAAGACAAGTACTGCATGACCTCACTTCTATGAGGAATTGAAAAAAGTGAAACTTACAGAAGCAGAGACAGAGTAGAATGTTGGTTGCCAGGGTTGGTTAGGGGGCCAGGGAGATGGGAGATGTTGGCCAAAGGGTACAAACTTTCAATATAACATGAATAAGTTCTGGAGATCTAATACACAGCACAGTGATTATAGTTAATAATACTGTATTGTATACTTGAAATTTGCTAAGAGAATAGTTCTTAAGTGTGTTCATTATTGGGGGAACCAGCTCCCAATATTTCAACATAGGTTCTTTTCTATTTTCCCTAAGTGTCAGCTGGTCTGAGAAAGAAAGAGAAAGAGTACAAGAGAGAGAAATTTTACAGCTGGGCCTCCAGGGGTGACATCACATGTCAGCAGTTTCCATGATGCCCACCTGAGCCGCAAAACCAGCAAGTTTTTATTAGGGATTTCAAAAGGGGAGGGGAGTACGAATAGGGAGTGGGTCACAGAGATCACATGCTTCAAATGGCAATAAAATATCACAAGGGCAGAAGGGCAGAGCAAGGTCACAAGGCCAGGGTGAAATTAGAATTACTGATGAGGTTTCATGTCCCGCTGGGCACGCATTGTCATTGATAAACATCTTAACAGGAAACAGGGTTCAAGAGCAGAGAATCAGTCTGACTAGAATTCGCCAGGCTGGAATTTCCTAATCCTAGCAAGCCTGGGGACACCACAGGAGACCAGGGCATTATTTCATCCCTTATCTTCAACCACATAAGGCAGACACCCCCAGAGCGGCCGTCCATGGCTCCCCCTGGGAACGCATTCCCTTCCCAGTGTTATTCCTTACGGGGAAACGAATTCACTGATATTTCTCCTACTTGTTTTCTGCAATAAGAAAAATATGACTCTGTTCTGCCTGGCCCCGCAGGCAGTCAGACCTTATGGTTATCTCCCTTGTTCCCTGAAAATCGCTGTTAATGCTGTTTTTTTTCAGGGTGCCCAGATTTCATATTGTTCAAACATACATGTTTTACAAACAATTTGTGCAGTTAACGCAATCATCACAGGGTCCTGAGGCAACATACATCCTCAGCTTATGAAGATGATGGGATTAAGATATTAAAGTAAAAACAGGCATAGGAAATTGTAAGAGTGTTGATTGGGGAAGTGATAAATGTCCATGAAATCTTCACAATTTATGTTCAGAGATTGCAGTAAAAGCAGGTGTAAGAAATTATAAAAGTATTCATTTGGGGAACTAATAAATGTCTATGAAATCTTCACAATTTATGTTCTTCTGCCATGGTTTCAGTCGGTCCCTCCATTCAGGGTCCCTGACTTCCCGCAACAGTTCATCAAAAAAAAAAAAAAAAAATGGTAAGAAGCTGGGCCATGGTAGCGTGTGCCTGTGGTATCAACTACTTGGGAGGCTGAGGCAGGAGGATCACTTGAGCTTGGCATGGGCAACATGCCAAGACCACATATCTAAAGAAATAAAATGTCTTTTCTGGTTCCACTTGAGGGTTGAATTTTTTGAAAAAGCAGACTTTTTTTGTGAGATAATGTATATGTTAGCAAGTTTGATTTGGCCACTCCGCAATGTAAACATATTTCAAAACATCATGTTATGTGCCATAAATATATATTTTTTGTCATTAAAAAATAAATTTAGGTGGGGCTTAGTGGGTCAAGCCTGTAATCCCAGAGCTTTGGGAGGCTAAGGTTGGAGGATCACCTGAGGCAAAGAGTTTGAGACCAGTCTGGGCAACATAGGGAAATCTCATCTACAAAAAATTAAAAATTAGCCAGGTGAGGCAGTGTGTACCTGTAGTCCCAGCTACCCAAGAGGCTGAAGTAGGAGGATCACCTGAGCCCAGGAGTTTGAGGCTGCAGCGAGCTATGATTGTGCCACTGCACTTCAGCCTTGGCAACTGGGTGAGACCATCTCTCTAAATAAACAAATAAATAATTTTTAGATGGTTCTTTGAAGAGGTTATTGATACTGAAAAACTCCTGACAAGATTAATAATTAAGAGAAGTCACAGATAACCAATAACAGGATTGAAGAAGGGGACATCATTATACATGTAAACAGATGACAAAAAGCTAAGAGGATATTATAGGCTGGGTGCAGTGGCTCATGCCTATAATCCCAGCACTTTGGGAGGATGAGGTGGGCAGATCACGAGGTCAGGAGATCGATACCATCCTGGCTAATATGGTGAAACCCAGTCTCTACTAAAAATACAAAGAATTAGCCGGGTGTGGTGGCAGGCACCTGTAATCCCAGATACTCCGGAGGCTAAGGCAGGAGAATCACTTGAACCCAGGAGGCAGAGGTTGCCGTGAGCCAAGATCATGCCACTGCACTCCAGCCTGGGCGACAGAGTGAGACTCCATCTCAAAAAAAAAAAAAGCTAAGCTGACATTACAAACAAATTCAAGGCAATAAATTCAAAAATCTATCTAAACGTTCAGGTTGTTGCATGCATCAATAGTTTGATTCTTCTAATTCTCAGTAGTGTTCCATAGTATGGATGTACTATAATTTGTTTAACCATTTACCTGTGGAAAGAATCTGGGCTGATTCCAGTTTTGAGCTATCACAAATAAAGCTGCTATAAATATCTGAGTCCAATATTTTTCTGGAATAAATGCCCAGGAGTGCAATTGCTGGATAATATGGGTAACACGGTAGTAGCATGGTTAGTTTTGTAAGAAACTGCCAAACTGTTTTCCAGAGTAGCTGTACCACTGTGCATTCTCACCACCAATGTAGGAGTGACTCAGTTTCTCCACATACTCACCAGCATTTAGTATTGTGACTATGTTTTATATTAACCATTCTGATAAGTGCACGGATTTCATTTTAAAAAATATTTCATACAGATTTTGTTAGTATTCTGGAAGGATAAGGTGATTTGCAACATGCTAAATGATACCGTAAACTCATTCTGTAATTGGTATTTAATCAGTTTTTTGGCAGATAGGATCCAGACATCTAGATAGTTTTTAATTTTATTTTATTTCTTTTTTTTTTTTTTTTTTTGAGACGGAGTCTTGCTCTGTCGCCCAGGCCTGGAGTGCAGTGGCCCGATTCTCGGGGCTCACTGCAAGCTCCACTCCCAGGCTTCACGCCATTCTCCTGCCACTCAGCCTCCTGAGTAGCTGGGACTACAGGCCCCCCCGCCGCACAGGCCTGGGGCTATTTTTGTATTTTAGTAGAGATGGGGTTAAGATCACCATGTATCTGCTTCAGGATGATCTTGATCATATCTAACCGTTGTGAGACTCCGCCCACCTCGCGCCTCCAAAGGCGCTGGAGAAATTACAGGCGTGAGCCACCGCGGGCCCGCGCCATTTCTAATTTTATTATTTTTTAAATTTTATAATATTTTTTGGTTAGAGAACAGTTCTTCCTTTGGTCCTTGATATGCCCTCTGTCACCAGGTTGGGAGCCCAGTGGCATGATCTTGGCTCACTGCAACCTCCGCTTCCTGAGTTCAAAGGTGTTTGAGTTTCTAGGTTTCTGGTCTGGAGCCTCCTGAGCTAGCTGGGAGTTACATAGGTCTGCCAGTTGGCGCGCGACCCCCCATAAATTCCCCATGGGAGCACTGCGCTAATTTATGTGGATTTTGTACGTAGGTTTGTGAAGGAAGGGCTTAGATGACAAAATGAAGGTTATCACTTCATGCACCTCTTGCTGGCCAGGCTGGTCTCGAACTCGCTGAGCCTCATAGTAGAATACGCAGCCAGCCAGCAGAGGGCGGTTTCCCAAATCTCTCTTCAGAATTGTGTGTTCGAGGGGCCAAATTCCATTGCCTTCCAACGCAGCGGGGAGAAGTATATGTCTCTCACGGTGTGTGGTCGTCACTAGTTGTTTGGGACAACGGTCTAGAGTAGGTTTTTCTTCCTTACAAATCCAACATACCAAGAACCGTTGCAAAGTCACTGTATTGTGTTATCTAAAACCTCAGTGGTATATAGTATTGAAGGACCCACTACTTGCTGCATGCAAGACATAAGCTTTGAGGGAAGTGGCACAGTCAATGGATTTTGGAAGAGACATAGATGGATTATATACCACTAGTGGGATAGGCTAGGAGCGCAAACTATGAACTGAGCAGGGATGCTCCCTTTTTTGATTTGTTCGGGGCGATGGGGCTTCCTTTTTATCAAGCGCGAAATCCTAAAACAAACATGCCGCTCTTTTGCCGCAGGGAGCCGCGCTTGGGGAACAACCCTACATTGTTTTCACACTCCACACCTATAGTTAATTTCTTTCGGGTTTGCTGTTTTTGCTTTTTCTTTCTGTTTAGACATGTAGTGCGCGCTGCAGCCTCTCTTGTCGCCCGCAGGTGTGAATGCTGCGCGCGCAGTGTTTGCCTTATGTTTGTCGCTGCTGGTCTCACGCAAATTACAATCACGCCTTTGTGGCCCCGCGTGCCGCGGGAGTTCACGCACGCGCATTCTTCTCTGACTCTGTCGGGGCGTCTTCGAGTAGTCCCTGGTGGTGCGCAGGGGTGCCTGGTGAATATACTCGTAACCAGGCGTCCACACCATCGCTCCGGCTTAGTTTTTTTTTTTTTTTTTTTTTTTGTATTTTGTTAGTAGAGCGGGGCTTTCACCGTGTTAGCCAGAATGATCTTGATCTCCTGACCTCGTGATCCGGCCCGTCTCGGCCTCCACAAAGTGCCGGGATTACAGGCTTGAGCCACCACGCCTGGCCCAGAAAATAATTTTTAAACTTTTGAAAAAAAAAAATTTTTTTTTGAGACAGAGTCTTGCCTGTAGCCCAGGCTGGCATGCAGTGGCATGATCTTGGCTCGTTGCGAACTCTGCCTCCTGGGTTCAAGCGATTGTCCTGCCTCAGCCTCCTGAGTAGCTGGAACTACAGGCGTGAGCCATCATGCCGGGCTAATTTTTGTATTTTTAGAAGAGACAGGGTTTCACCATGTTGGCCAGGCCAGTCTTGAACTCCTGGTCTCAAGTGATCTGCCCGCCTCGTCCTCCCAAAGTGCTGGGATTACAGGCATGAGCCACCGTGCTCAGCCCTGGAAACTTAAAATAGATCAATTGTAAAGACATCTACTTGGGCAAAAAAATTTTAAATTTGCATACTGAAATAATAATGGTTCCCTAGAGCCATAAAGGGTTTATTAACAAGAAATATAGTTGATAAAAGATATGTATGATTGCCCAACTTACATAGAAAAGAAAAAAATTGAAAAAGTTCAGATAGTGACTAGTCAAGTTAATTGATTATTGAGGATATCAAAATCTCTGGGCGGGGTGCAGTGGCCCACGCCTGTAATCCCAGCACTTTGGGAGGCCAAGGTGGGTGGATCACTTGAGGTCAGGAGTTCGAGACCAGCCTGGCCAACATGGTGAAACCCTGTCTCTACTAAAAATACAACAATCAGCTGGGCGTGGTGGCAGGCGCCTGTAATCCCAGCTACTGGGGAGGCTGAGGCAGGAGAATTGCTTGAACCCAGGAGGCCGAGGTTGCAGTGAGCCAAGATCACACCACTGCACTCCAGCCTGGGTGACAGGGCAAGACTCCCTCTCAAAAAAAAAAAAATCTATCTATCTATGTATCTATGTATCTATCTATCTATCTATCTATCTATCTATGTATGTATCTATTATCTATCTATCTATCTATTATCTATCTATGTATCTATTATCTATCTATTATCTATCTATCTATGTATCTATTATCTATCTATCTATGTATCTATTATCTCTCTCTCTCTCTCCCCACCTAGGAAAATTGTGGATTGTGTCGCTAGGGGGCGCTGAACCTCCACAGAGCAATGCAGGAAAGGCAAATTTAAAATTCTCAGAACCCTACACCTAACACCTGTCTGTAGAAGATAAGCAACACCAGTGAGAAAATTAGCGTATGTTATTTAAAAAAGAGCAAGTCTAAGAGGAAGACATTCAAGAGAAGGAGAAAGAGAACCTCTGCCCGGTGCCGCCTCTGCCTCACTCTGGTAAGAGGAAGGCAAACGGCCTTTTCCCAGCAGCCGCTGCCTCTCCGTGCGGCTCTGCCGCGCGCCGGCGAGAACCCTGACCACCACCGGAAGCCACGCGCTACCTGGGGAGCTGGCGGCAGTGACACCCGATGGCCAGCCAGAGCCGGGCAGGGCGGATGAGGTCTGAGTAGTCAAACGTGCTCGCCCTCTTGAGCTCCCCACCTGGATTTATGGCATCGGGATCCACCCAGCCCCTGAGGCCAGAAACCTGGGCTCCGTTTTCCACTCCAATATCTCCTACTGATAATTTCACTAGCTTTGCTACCCGGCTACCTTAGAATTTATACTGAAACATCCTTGTGCTCCATCAGAATAACTGCTTCCCCAGCAAACTGTGTTCTAACCTTTCTGCTTACTCTACATGTCCCAGTATCACCATTGACCAAGTCCTGGTCTGGAAATGCTGCAGCCCCTCAGGAGAATTTTTAGGACACTATCTACAAGTCTATGAACTCAAGCTTGAGTATGGTGTCTCCTCCTCCTTCCTCCTCCTCGTCTTTCCCCTTCCTCCTTCTTCCTCCTCTTCCTCCTCCTCCTCCTTCTCCCACAGGGTCTCTTTGTCTTGTCCAGGTTCGAATACAGTGGCACAGTCATAGCTCACTGCAGCCTCGAACTCCTGGGCTCAAGCGATCCTCCGGTCTCGGCCTCTCAGAGTGCTGGGATTACAGGTGTGAGACAGCATACTGGGCTGATTATTGTATATTTCTTTCTTTTTTTTTTTTTTTTTTTTTTTGAGACACGGTCTCATTCTGTCACCCAGGCTGGAACACAGTGGTGTGATCTCGGCTCGCAGCAATCTCGACCTCCGGGACTCCAGTGATCCTCCCACCTCAGCCTCTTGAGTAGCTGGAATTACATGACTGGCTAATTTTTGTATTTTTGTAGAGATAGGGTTTTGCCATGTTGTCCAGGTTGGTCTCGAACTCCTGGACTCAAGTGATCTGCCTGTCTTGGTCTCCCAAAGTGCTAGGATTACAGGAGTGAGCCACCATGTCCAGGCTATGAGTACTGTATACTTCTAAAAGAAAAAATTATTACACTTTCAAGATTGATTACAAATTATTATACTAAAATTGTTTTTAGCATAATTCTGCTTAAATATGTCCAAACCCAATATCAGGTGTAAATTTCTTTTTTTTTTTTTTGAGATGGAGTCTTGCCTTGTCGCCCAGACTGGAGTGCAGTGGCATGATCTTGGCTCACTGCAACCTCTGCCTCTGGGGTTCAAAGGATTCTCCTGCCTCAGTCTCCTGAGTAGGTGGGATTATAGGCACTCGCCACCATGCCCAGCTAACTTTTGTATTTTTAGTAGAGATGGGGTTTCACCATATTGGCCAGGCTGGTCTTAAACTCCTGACCCCGTGATCCATCCACCTCAGCCTCCCAAAGTGCTGGGATTACAGGCGTGAGCCACCTCACCTGGCCAGGTGTAAAATTCTTATGCTTACAGCGCTTATGCAACTATAAGAGCAAAACAAACCTACATATTAAATACAAAACAAATTACAAGTAATTAAATTGACAGCATTAACATACTATGATGGCTGATGCTGATTTGTTGAAACTAAGTCATCTCTCACATCCTAGATTTCACAAAGCTTCTTTACAGCAGGTTCTTTTGCATTTGGCAAGTTGATAATACCTTGGGCAGAGAAATGACTCAATCATAAATTTTTTATCTCATTGAATTACACCCATCACTTGGTTTATGCATTCTCAGTTTATAAATGTTAGATGAAAAAAATCTGAATATATGTTACTGTCATTTATTTAAAAAATTTTAGATATTGTTTGTTTTCAAACCCCAGATACTCCATGATGTGATACGGAAGATACATGCTTCCTGTCACTTCTCCTACCACGGTGACAAATAGAGGACTGATGGTGGAACACTGGGGAAAGAGGTTACTGGCCCTTGTTTTGCGTTTGAGTGACTGTTAGCTCTGGGGGCACTGTGTCTGCTGAAAAACCAGTCAAGGTGTTTCTGTTTAACACATGCCCAGTTAAAACTCTGGCTGGTCTCAAACTCCTGGGCTCAAGTCATCCTCCAGCCTTAGCCTCCCGAGTAGCTGGGATTACAGGCATGCACCACCACACCTGGCTAATTTTTGTAATTTTAGTAGAGACAGGGTTTCATCATGTTGGCCAGGCTGGTCTCAAACTCCTGACCTCAGGTGATCTACTTGTCTAGGCCTCCAAAAGTGCTGGGATTACAGGCATGAGTCACCACACCCAGCCTGTTTTATTATTTCTAACATCATAACTTCAAATGAGACAAAGAAAAGATGGAAAAAGTATTAATTTAAGTTGTGAAGCCTAATTTTAAAAATCCTTATTTTAGGCGGGCATGGCGGCTCACATCTACAATCCCAGCACTTTTGGAGACTGAGGTGAGTGGATCACCTGAGGTCAGGAGTTCAAGACCAGCCTGGCCAACATGGTGAAACCCTGTCTCTACTGCAAATACAAAAAATTAGCTAGGTGTGGTGGTGTGCACCTGTAATCCCAGCTACTCGGGAGGCTGGGGCAGGAGAGTCCAAGGTTACAGTGAGCTGAAATCACACCATTTCACTCTAGCCTGGGCAACAAGAGTAAAACTCCGTCTCAAAAAAAAACAAACAAACAGACAAAAAAACACAATGAAAATTAGCCAGGCTGGTGGTGCACGCCTATAATCCCAGCTACTTGGGAAGCTGAGGCAGAAGAATTGCTTGCCCGGGAGATGGAGGTTGCAGTGAGCTGAGATCGCACCACTGCACTTCAGCCTGGGCGACAGAGCCAGATTCTGTTTTAAAAAAAAAAAAAAAAAAAAAAATTTAAGTGAAAAATTAGTATAATTAAAGTAAATCAAGACAATATAAACAATAATGGTGTGAAAGCTTGAAGCTCTGGTACAACAGATGTGGGGTAGTAATAGGTCCAGAAAAAGCACCGAGACACTTGTCTTGAAACTGCACTTTATAGCAAGCAACCTTTAAAAAATTAGTTTTCAGCCCCAATTCTGTGGCTCACACTTATAATCCTAGCACTTTGGGAGGCTGAGGCCAGAGGACTGCTTGAGGCCAGGAGTTCAAGACCAGCCTGGGCAACATAGCAAGACCCCCATCTCTAATTTTAAAATAAAAATAAACTAGTTTTGAGATGTAACTTATGTACAATAAATTTCAATAATTTAAAAAGTACAGCTTGCTGAGCTCTGACAAATGTTTACAGTCACCTGCCTAGGCCTCCAAAAGTGCTGGGATTACAGGCGTGAGCCACCACACCCTGCCTCTGACCCCTGGAAACCTCTGAGCTGCTTTCTGTTTTGCCTTTTCTAGAATGTCATATAAATGGAATCATATAGTATTTGGATATAAATGGAATCATTCGTATTTACTCTGCTAGGCATATACTTGCTTCTTTCACGTCCATAATGCTTTTGAGATTTGTCCATGTTCTTGCCTGTGTCCACAATCTGTTCCTTTCATTGCTCAATAGTATTCCACTGCATGGACACGCTGTGAGGTGTTAAACAGTTGAGGGACATTTGGATTATTTCCAATTTGGCTATTATGAATAAAGTAGCTATAAACATTGGGGTCAAGATTTTTGTGTGAATATATTTTTCATTTCTTTTCAAATTTTTTTATTGTTTCTTTTCTTTTCTTAAAAATCCCAAATGTGATAGTATTTTATTTTTCCTAAGTAAATACCTAAAAGTAGAATTGCTAGGTCATATTATAAGCATAGGTTTAGCTTTAAAAGTGGCCAAACCGCTTTCCAAAGCGGCTGTACCATTTTGCGTTCCTACTAACAATGTATGAGAGCTCCAGTTGCTCTGCATTGTTGTCCACATTGTCAGTCTTCAGATTTTAGCCATTCTAGTGGGTGTATACAGGTATTACATTGTAGTTTTAATTTGCATTTACCTAATAACTATTCATGTCATGGACCTTTTCATGTACTTGTTGGCCATTTATATATCCATATTGGTGAGGTGTCCAAATCTTTTGCCCATTTTTAAATTAGGTTTTTTGGCTTCTTTTTAAGTTGCAAGAGTTCCATATGTATAGATTCTGGATATAAGCTCTGCAGTAGGTATACGTTCTACAAATATTTTCTCCCAGTCTGTGGTTTGCCTTTTTTATTTTATTTTATTTTATTTTCCTTTTTTTAAATTTATTTATTTATTATTATTATTATTATTTTTTTAGACAGGGTCTCACTCTGTCACCCAGGATGGAGTGTAGTGGCGTGATCTCGGCTCACTGCACTCTGCGTCTCCTGGGCTTAAGCAATTCTCCCACCTCAGCCTCTTGGGCAGCTGGGACTACAGGCATGAGCCACCACACTCAGCTAATTTTTGTATTTATTGTAGAGACAGGGTTTTGCCATGTTGCTTAGGCTGGTCTCAAACTCCTGAGGTCAAGCTATCCACTGGTCTGGGCCTCCCAAAGTGCTGGGATTACAGGTGTGAGCCACCACACCCAGCCAGCTTTTCATTTTCTTAATAGTTTTTTTTTGGAAGAACAAAAGCTTTCCACTTTGATAAGGTCCAATTTGTCCATTTTTTTCTTTTATGGTTCATGTTTTTTGTGTCTTAAGAAATCTTTGCTGAATGCAAGGTCACAAAGATCTTCTTTTATGTTTCCTACATTTTAGAGCATTAGCTCTTATTTTTAGTTTTATGATCCATTATTTATGATGTAACAGATGAGGTTCATTTTTTGGCATATGGCTTCCAATTGTTCCAGCAATACTTGTTAGAAAGACTAAGATTTCCCCCATTGAATAACCTTAGTACCTTTGCTAAAAATTTGTTTGCCATAAATGTGTAAGCCTGCAAGCATACGAAGGGATGCAGAACATCATTAGTAATTAGGGAAATGCAAATTGAAACTACAATAAGATTCTACTTCATACCCACTCAGAAAACTATAATTAAAAAAAGGCTGCTGGGAATGTAAAATGGTGCAGTCACTTTGGAAAGCCATCTGGCAGTTCCTCAAAATATGGACACATATTTACCATGTGACCATCAGTTTCACTCCTAGGTATCGTCTTGTTCATAGCAGCATTATTCAGAATAGCTCGAAAACAGAAACAGCCCAAATACTCATCAGCTAATGAGAAGATAAACAAATTGTGGTATAGTATATAAGTACAATGGAATATTATTCAGCCATAAAAAGGAATGAAGTACTGACACATGCTAAAACATTATCTTGAAAACATAACACTAAGTGAAAGAAGCCAGTCTGAAGAAACCTCATGTTACATGAGTCGGCCGGGCGCGGTGGCTCAAGCCTGTAATCCCAGCACTTTGGGAGGCCGAGGCGGGCGGATCACGAGGTCAGGAGATCGAGACCATCCTGGCTAACATGGTGAAACCCCGTCTCTACTAAAAAATAGAAAAAACTAGCCGGGTGAGGTGGCGGCGCCTGTAGTCCCAGCTACTCGGGAGGCTGAGGCAGGAGAATGGTGTGAACCCGGGAGGCGGAGCTTGCAGTGAGCTGAGATCCGGCCACTGCACTCCAGCCTGGGTGACAGGGCAAGACTCCGTCTCAAAAAAAAAAAGAAAAAAAAAAAGAAACCTCATGTTACATGAGTCAAAGTATATGAAATGTCTGGAGTTGGCAAACTACAGAGACAGAAAGCAGAGTAACAGTTGCCTAGGGTAGGGGTGGAGTGGTGGTATAAGGTGAAATGGGAAGTAATTGCTAATGGGTTCCAATTGTTTCCAGTGAGGTTTCTTTTTGGGAGAAGAGAATTTTTTTTTTTTTGGAGACAGTCTGTCTCTGTTGCCCAGGCTGGCAGTGCAGTGGCACGATCTTGACTCACTGCATCCTCTGCCTCCTGGGCTCAAGCAATCCTCCTGCCTCAGCCTCCCAAGTAGCTGGGACCACAGGCACGCACAACCACGCTCAGCTAATTTTTGTGTGTGTGTGTTTGTTTGTTTGTTTTGGTAGGAATGGATTTTCCTAGGCTGGGGGAGAGAAATTTTCTAAAACTAGGTTGTGGTGATGCTGCAGGAGCCTCTCAATGTATTAAAAACCATTGACTTGTATACTTTATTTTTTCTATGAACTTTGTAGAGAAGCAGATTTGTGTACTTTAAGTGGGTAAATAGTATGGCATGTGAATTATACCTCAATATGGCAGTTTTTAAAATCCCCACCCCCCAAATTGTTGAATTTAAAAGATTGTTCTGGCTGGGCATGGTGGCTCATGCCTATAACAGCACTTGGGGAGGCTGAGGTGGGAGGATCACTTGAGCCTATGAGGTCAAGGCTGCAGTGAGCCATGATCATGCCACGCACTCCAGCTTGGGCAACAGAGCAAGACCCTGTCTCAAAATAAAATAAAGTTTTGTTCCTTAAAGTTATATTCTTGTTTCCACCAGTACTATAAAACAATTATGTCCAGTGTGTGAAACAGCAGCTGTCTGTCTTCTCTCTGACATTGTTAAAATTTTTTCTAAAGTCACAACACACACACGCAGGCATACTAAGAAAAAAAAGTTTAGTAAGTAAGTTTAGTAATTTTCGTTGATGGGTCAATTACATAAAGCAACAGCAAGTTAAGTAAAAATAAAGTATACTGGAGAACCTGTAGAACACTGGGAATCCCTACTGACCTGAGTTTCAATCTGGTTGTTCCCCTGACACGTGGGAATCACCTGACCAGTGAGAATATGGAACTGCTGCCTCCCCAAGCCCCTCCTGGCACAGGAAGACTTCAATCCTGTGGCCTTCCAAGTTCTCCTGCATATCATCCTGTATTTTTTATTAGAAACAACATTTCCCCAGAGGTTTAATTTCTGCTTTGAAAGATCTATTTGAAAGAGTCAAGATATAGTTAAGAAGGAAGGAATGTGCCATCATCTGTGTGTTTAAAATTCTGTTTCGAAGCCAGGCGTGGTGGCTCACGCCTGTAATCCCAGCACTTTGGGAGACAGAGGCGGGCGGATCCTCTGAGGTCAGGAGTTCAAGAACAGCCTGACCAATGTGGTGAAACCCTGTCTCTCCTAAAAGTACAAAAATTGGCCAGTTGTGGTGGTGGGCACTCGGGAGGCTGAGGCAGGAGAATTACTTGAGCCCAGGAGGCAGAGTTTGCAGTGAGCCAAGATCGCACCACTGTATTCCAGCCTGAGTGACAGAGCAAAACTCCATCTCAAAAAAATAAAAATAAAAAAGTTTGTGAACTCAGAAGGCATACAATGCTTATAAACACTTTTCAGTGTATTAAATTTATGATGTTACACATTTGACAGTGCACTTTGTAGAAATTCTAAGTATTTAGTAGCTAAACCTAAAAAAAGTGCACTCAATTTTTAGCTCACTACATACCTGTGACCGGTTGTGTCAATATTTGTAAATCAATAGGACTTGTATTTACTTGATCACTCCACGCTCTGGATGCTTCTTTATTCACTGACTGGAATTACAGGAAAATCATGCCCAAGTAAACTTTGGATTCAAGCATTTCTTATGGCTATGGAGAGGCTCTATTCAACCACAGCCCAGCCCCTTTTCTCACCAAGAGTAAGGGAATGGCAGAGGCTCTCCTCAAGTACTGAGGAGGTGGTCTGTATTTTTCCTACGTGCTCTCCTGGGCCTAGATTCAATCTTGCTCCTCTGGCTGGATCTGACCCAGGTGGTAGTGGTGATGGCAGCGTACCTTGTTCACTCCAGCCGAGACTCTACGTTATTCCATAATGTCCCTCTGGCCTAGCAACTTAGTCTCTAAGTGAACTCTAGCTCAGTGAAAGGGACAGTATTCCCCAACTGGGGATATCCCACAGGAAGAGGGTTGACTAGAAAGAAGGCCTGCCTCTGCTCAAACTCCAGACTGAGCTACAGCTTTCTCTTGTCCCCAGCCTCTCACCTCCATAAGCCCTGCTCATGGCTGCTGAGGGGCTTGTCTTCTGACCAGTTCTGGCTGCTACCCTCTCCTGTCACCAGGGCTTTTGTGCAGTAAGGATGGTATGAGGCATAATGGCTAGTCAAGACCAAGAATGTGAGTTATTGCTAAGTTTCTCATACATGATATCAGTATTATGGTTATACTGGAAAATGTCCATTTTTAGGATACGCATGCTGAAGTTTTGAGATTAAGTGTGATATGGTTTGAGTGTCCCCACCCAAATCTCATTTTGAATTCCATGTTGTGGGAGGGACCCGGTGGGAGGTAACTGAATCGGGGGGCAGGTTTTTCCCGTGCTGTTCTCGTGACAGTGAATGAGTCTCAGGAGATCTGATGGTTCTATAAGGGGATTCTAAAATTAGCTTGTGGTGATGCCAGCAGGACCCTCTCAATTTATTAAAAACCATTGAATTGTCCAGTGTCTCTACTAAAAATACAAAAATTAGCTGGGCATTGTGGCAGGCACATGTAATCCCAGCTACTCGGGAGGCTGAGGCAGGAGAATCACTTGAACCTGGGAGGCGGAGGTTGCAGTGAGCCAAGATTGCACCACTGCACTCCAGCCTGGTGACAGACTGAAACTAGGTCTAAAAAAAACAAAAAAACAAAAACCACTGACTTTTATACTTTATTTTTTCTGTGAACTTTGTAGAGAAGTAGATTTGTATACATCAAGTGGATAAATTGTATGGCATGTGAACTATAACTCAATTAGGCAGTTTTAAAATCCAAAAATACTTAATTGTTGAATTTAAGTTTGTTCCGGCTGGGCATGGTAGCTCATGCCTGTAACAGCACATGGGGAGGCTGTTATATTCTTGTTTCCACTAGTACTATAAGGGGGAGTTTCCCTGCACAAGCTCTCTCTTTGCCTGCTGTCATCCATTTAAGACGTGACTTGCTCCTCCTTGCCTTCCACCATGATTGTGAAGCCTCCCAGCCATGTGGAACTGTACGTCCATTAAATCCTTTTTCCTGTATAAATTACCAAGTCTTGTGTATGTCTTTATCAGCAGCCTGAAAACGAACTAATACAGTAAGTTGGTACCAGTAGAGTGGTATTGAAAAGATAACCTGAAAATGTGAAAGTGACTTTGGAACTGGGTAACAGGCAGAGGTTGGAACAGTTTTGGGGGCTCAGAAGACAGGAAAATGTGGAAAAGTTTGGAACTCCCTAGAGACCTGTTGAATGGCTTTTACCAAAATGCTTATAATGATATGGACAATGAAATCGAGGCTGAAGTGGTCTCAGATGAAGATGAGGAACTTGTTGGGAACTGGAGTAAAGGTAACTCTTGCCATGTTTTAGCAAAGAGACTGGTGGCATTTTGCCCCGGCCTTAGAGCTTTGTGGAACTTTGAACTTAAGAGAGATGATTTATGGTATCTGGCAGAAGAAATTTCTAAGCAGCAAAGCATTAAAGAGGTAACTTTGGTGCTGTTAAAGGCATTCAGATTTTTTGTTTGTTTGTTTGTTTGTTTGATGGAATCTTGCTCTGTTGCCCAGGCTGGAGTGCCGTGGCCGGATCTCAGCTCACTGCAAGCTCCACCTCCAGGGTTCATGCCATTCTCCTGCCTCAGCCTCCCAAGTAGCTGGGACTATAGGCGCCCACCACCATGCCCGGCTAATTTTGTTTTTGTATTTGTAGTAGAGATGGGGTTTCACCATGTTAGCCAGGATGGTCTCCATCTCCTGATCTCGGGATCTGCCTGCCTTGGCCTCCCAAAGTGCTGGGATTATAAGCGTGAGCCACCACACCTGGCCAGCATTCAGTTTTAAAAGAGAAACAGAATAAAAGTTTGGAAAATTTGCAGCCTGACAATGCAATAGAAAAGAAAATCCCATTTTCTGAGGAGAAATTCAAGCCAGCTGCAGAAACTTGCATAAGTAAGAAGGAGCCAAATGTTAATCCACAAGACAATGGGGAAAATGTCTCCAGGGCACGTCAGAAGTCTTCAAGGCAGCCCCTCCCATCACAGGTCCTAAGGCCTAGGAGGAAAAAATGGTTTAGTGGATCAGGGCCAGTGTCCCCATGCTGTGTGCAGTCTAGGGACTTGGTGCCCTGTGTCCCAGCCAATCCAGCCATGGCTAAAAGGGGCCAACAAAGAGCTTGGGCTGTGGCTTCAGAGAGTCCAAGCCCCAAGCCTTGGCAGCTTCCACATAGCATTGAGCCTGTGAGTGCACAGAAGTCAAGAACTGGGGTTTGGGAACCTCTGCCTAGATTTCAGAAGATGTATGGACACACCTAGATGTCCAGGCAAAAGTTTGCTGCAGGGGCGGGGCCCTCATGGAGAACCTCTGCTAGGGCAGTGTGGAAGGGAAATGTGGGGTCAGAGTCTCCACACAGAGTCTCTACTGGGGCACCCTCTAGTGGAGCTGTGAGAAGAGGGCCACCATCCTCCAGACCCCAAAATGGTAGCTCCAACAGCTTGAATCATTCACCTGGAAAAGCCACAGATACTCAACACCAGCCTGTGAAAGCAGCTGGGAGGCTGCACCCTGCAAAGCACACAGGGGCAGAGCTGCCCAAGACCATGGGAACCCACCTCTTGCATCAGTGTGACCTGGATGTGAGACAGAGAGTCAAAAGAGATCACTTTGGAGCTTTAAGACTTGACTGCCCTGCTGGATTTTGGACTTGCTTGGGGCCTGTAGCCCCTTTGTTTTGGCCAGTTTCTCCCGTATGGAACAGTTTTATTTACCCAATGCCTATACCCCCATTGTATCTAGGAAGTAACTAACTTGCTTTTGATTTTACAGGCTCATAGAGGAAGGGACTTGCCTTGTCTCAGGTGAGACTTTGGACTGTGGATTTTTTAGTTAATGCTGAAATGAGTTAAGACTTTGGGGGACTGTTGGGAAAGCATGATGGGGTTTGAAATGTGAGGACATAAGATTTGGGAGGGGCTAGGGATGGAATGATATGGTTTGGCTGTGTCTTTACCCAAATTTCATCTTGAATTCTCACATGTTGTGGGAGAGACCCAGTGGGAGGTAATTAAATCATGGGGACAGGTCTTTCCTGTGCTGTTTGCATGATAGTGAATAAGTCTCACAAGATCTGATGGTTCTATAAGGGGAAGTTTCCCTGCACAAGCTCTCTCTCGTTGCCTGCTGCCATCCATGTAAAACATGACTTGCTCCTCTTTGCTTTGCACCATGATTGTGAGGCCTCCCCAGCCACATGGATCTGTAAGTCCATTAAACCTTTTTCCTGGTAAATTATCCAGACTCGGGTATGTCTTTATCAGCAGCATGAAAACAGACTAGTACAAAGTGTCAAGGTACCTCACTTTCAAATAGTTCAGCAAACAAGACACACACACATACACACATACAAAACATATGTGCTGTGCATTACCGTTTTTCACTAATTCTTTGCTTGTAAATAGCAAAATTGTGGTCAAGGGAGAGCTGGTCATAGGCTGATGTCACCAGAACTACACGATTCTGCCAGAATGTAACTGATTAATCCTGAAAGTACTTCTGCCCTTGGCAAGGAGTGGTTGGGTGGCACGGTATCGGCCTCAGGTTTGTGTATCCAGGACCACAAACTGTTTGTAATTTATAGAGGGTACATGAAATGTGAAATAATTTGGTAGGCCAAGGTGGGCGGATCACCTGAGGTCAGGAGTTCAAGACCAGCCTGGCCAACATGGTGAAACCCCACCTCTACTAAAAATACAAAAATTGGCCAGGCACAGTGGCTCATACCTGTAATCCCAACACTTTGGGAGTCTGAGGTGGGTGGATTACTTGAGGTCAGGAGTTCAAGACAAGCCTGGCCAACATGGTGAAACCCCATCTCTACTAAAAATACAAATAAATTAGCTGGGATTGGTGGTGAACACCTGTAATCCCAGCTACTTGGGAGACTGAGGCACGAGAACTGCTTGAACCTGGGAGGCAGATGTTGCAGTGAGCCAAGATCATGCCACTGCACTCCAGCCTGGGTGACAGTGAGACTGTCTCAAAAAAAAAAAAAAAAAAAAAGAAAAGAAAATAGAAATGTGAAATGAGCATGTTTAGGTGTCTGAGGGTTGAGCATTGGTTAGGAGAATGTGTAGTCCCGATAGCTGGTGTTAAAAATAACTTGAAGAGGCTGGGTGTGGAGGCTCACGCCTGTAATCCCATCCCTTTGAGAGGCCGACGTGGGAATCACCTGAGGTCAGGAGTTTGAGACCAGCCTGGGCAACACAGCAAAACTGAGTCTCTACTAAAAATACAAAAATTAGCTGGGTGTGGTGGCGGGTGTCTGTAATCCTAGCTACTCAAAAGGCTGAGGCAGGAGAACTGCTTGAACCTGGGAGGTGGAGGTTGCAGTGAACTGAGATCACGCCATTGCACTCCAGCCTGGGTGACACAGCAAGACTTCATCTCAAATAAATAAATAAATAATAAATAAACTAAAAATAACCTGAAGAACAAGCAAAGGGTTGGGTTTAGTTGCCAGGCAATTCTGCCACCAGTTCCCCTCAGGCTTTTTTCTATGCACATTTTTTTCACATTTGAACTTCCTGGGTCTCCTTTGGTTCATTATGAGTACTGTTTGTGTTGGCTGGGGAGCCTAGGACAGGCCACACAATATACTCTGAAGTGAAAGAGGGTAGGTGGTCTTTGCCTTCAAGTATCTTACACTCTAATAAAAACAGAAAAGCACGTAGTTACCCCTCAGTACTCATGGGCTCCACACTCCGTGGAGTCAACCAACCGTGGCTCAAATGTATTCAGGGAAGGAAAAACAACGGAACACATCTATTCAATGATAAAAAATAATACAAATAAAAAACAGAATACTATTTTTATAGCATTTCCATTGTATTAGGGATTATAAGTAATCGAGATGATTGAATGCATATGGGAGAATGTGCATAGGTTATTTGCAAAATATCATTATTTTCTTTAACACAATCTTTTAAGATTCATAAATTAATCAGATCTGCGAAGATCTTTCTGCCAAATGTTTATAGATTTACTTATCATTAAATATAAATATTATAATTATCAATATTGTTTAATAATTACATAGCAATCTCATATTCACAATATTTTAAATAATTAAAATTCATATTTAATAGTAATAAGTAATACAGGTTCCAGTGATTACAACCTGTTATCTTTGGAAGATGTTTTTCAGCCTTCCACAGGTGGGGACATTGAAAGCTTGCTTCCGAGGGGCGACCACTGAAGCTCCTATTTGTCACCTTGAGTGGCCAGTTGAGTATTAGAACTAAGCTATATTCAAAATGATATCCTGGTTCTCTGTAAATTTAGGCTGGGGTGCTTTCTTTTGCGTACCCTGCCAGCGTAGCCACCCCAACAGTATGCACCTGACTATTCTTGGACTTCTCAGTTATGGGAGCCAATACATTCCTTTTTATTCTGTTAAGCCAATTTGAATTTGGTTTCTGTCACCTGCAACAGGAGTCCTGACTAAAACTGAACTTATGAAAAAGAGATCTCTACAAACAAGAATAATGGTAACCAATCAGATGATCTCTTCAAAGCTTTGACTGTAGGTACGGTGGCTCACACCTGTAATCCCAGCACTTTGGGAGGCTAAGACAGGAGGATCGCTTGAGGCCAGGAGTTTGAGACCAGTCTGGCCAACATAGCAAGGCTCCTCTCTATAAAAAAAATTAAATTAAAATTTAAAAAACTTTAAATATAAGAGTAGGCAGTATGAGTGAACGCTGAAAGAACATGCAGAGAAGACAGCAATCCACCTCTCAATGAAAAGGAACCTAACTCTTGACACCCTCTCTAGGCCTCTATTCTCTTTTCTATCTTCTGCTTAGTCAGAATTTCTGCTCATTAATAACTACAATTTATTCGCACTCCACCAGCATCATGGCCTGGATTGCTGCATAACACCCTAAACTGATTTGACCCTGGAACCCTTTTTTTTAGAAACACAGCAAAAGGTAATTGTCAGCAAAGCAATTTGGGCTTTACACAGAACAAGCAAGAACAGGTTTCCTCTTCCAATGTGGTAATGCTCCTCATGACATCCTGGGATCAGAAATAACTAATGTTATTTATTTATTTATTTACAGAGTCATTCTGTCGCCTAGGCTAGAGTGCAGTGGTGTGATCTTGGCTCACTGCAACCTCCACCTTCTGGGTTCAAGCGACTCTCCCATCTCAGTCTCCTGAGTAGCTTGGATTACAGGCACGTGCCACCAGGCCCAGCTAATTTTTGTATTTTTAGTAGAGATGGATTTTTGCCATGTTGGCCAGGCTGGTTTCTAACTCCTGACCTCAGATGATCCGCCCGCACTGGCCTCCCAAGGTGCTGGGATTACAGGCATGAGCCATTGCACACGGCCAGAAGTAACTAATGTGACCGATTTGGACCAGGACGTGGGCTTCCCTAGGGTAGGCAGCGTAACAAGGTCCTTTCCAGACAAGTCATTGTGCCTGCAATCTTCCTGGATCTTTAAGTTACATAACATCTCTAAGTCTTAATTCCTGTGGCACTAAAATGGGGAAAAAAACTTCATTGATTCAGAACAAGAAATCAAATATATGTAAAATGGCTGGTACATGGTACACAATGAATATTCATTCTCTTCCTCCAAACTTTAATATATCACTTACTATATAAAGTATCTAATTGTCTTTTGTTCAAATATCTTAAAATTTGTACAGCAAAATAGTATGATTTTACATATAACAAACAGCTTAAATAAAGAACCAGGATCTTTTTTTAAATCTGAAAACAGTTTTGCCACAATTCTTCAAATGTTTTTATTGGATTTAAAATTCATTTAAGGGATATACAGATATACAACTAGTTTGATCAGCTACTAATATATTTTGGTGTCCCTTTATTTTTGTACCCAAGAGCCAATTCACTTTTTCTCCATGTTCAATGTTTAGCTTTGGTAAAATGTTGCCATGTTCTTCCTCATCCGTTACTGAAGCGTCAGTATTTCCACCCTGCTTGGTGCAAGTTCCTCTTTTAGGTTTCTTCCTGTGGGTACGTTTTGTAGGACTCTTCGGTTTCTTCTCAACTTCACTGTTTGTATCCCACAACATGATCTTCCCATCATTCCCTCCAGTAAGCAGCAAACAGGATTCTGGGAGAAAGCAGACCTGGGATACCCCTAAAGTGTGGCCCTTAAATCCCAGTTCCTGTTCACACTTAACTCCCATCACCCGAAAGATTCGAACCTTACCATCTTCTGCACCACAACTAAAAATATCACCACACGCAGCCACAGAGATAGAGTGGGCTAGGGCAGGGTTGAAGAGCTGACCAGGTGACTGTGGGCTCTCCATTTCTTCTGCTTCATCCTCCTGTAGATTTGTAATCCAGAGTGGTCGGGCTTTTTGAAGACTCCACAGCATCACCTTTAAGTAAGAAGAAATTATACCGTCATATAAAACGCTAGTCAATTTGCTCAGCTACCGTGTGCTTATTCAGCTTCTAATACAATCGTTAAAGTGGTCTGAGAATGAGCAGTAAGGTAGGTTCCCAGCAATACAAAAAAAATAATCAAATGCTGCCATAACATGCCAGTGGAATGCTACCCCAGGACCAAAACTAGATTGCAGTAAGGTAGAATCAAGGTAGAATTAAACAAGATCCTGAGTAATTTTTGATTAATAAACCCCATCAAAGTGTAATTGTTAAGCAGGTTTCTAAAGGTTTTTCTGCTCTCATCTCTTCAAGTGAAACCAAACGTTATGAAATTTGCTAGTTTTAGTCTATGCTGGTTATAGGTAAAAAGGCCTATCAAGTAAATAAACTCAATCTGGATATCACTGAAATGGTTTCTATCTGGAATGCCTTTCCTTTCCTTTCACATCACCCAATTACCCATCCGAGGGGCTTACGCTCAGTCCCGGTGCCTCCAGGAGGGCTTTCCTATTTCAGCCTGCTTCTCTTTCCTGTATCTAGTTTCTATTCTATTAACTGACATATTCTACTAGCGTATCAGTTTCTTGAGACTTAATTAGTCTTTGCTAATGCCTAGCATAATGGCTGAGAAAGAGGAGAAATTCCAAATGTGTCTGTTGACTAATATAACATCCTGGTATTAATTTCATTTGGCTTTTCGTCGTTGTTCCTGACCTGTTTTTTTTTTTTTTTTTAAATAAGCTTTGTGAATGGGTTTTATATTATCATCTAGTGATTCATTCTTTTCCTGTGCCAACCATTTTGCAAAGAAAAATACTCTTAATACTTTCAAAGCGAACAGACAGCTGTTTACCATGTAGTTTACCATCATCCCTGAATTATAACTCATAATTTTAATAGACACTGGAAAAAGCATGACCTTGTTTAGACAGGAAAAGCATAGCTCTGAATTGGCAAGATTAGCATTGCTGATGCTATTAAGAATTTGGTTTCCTATTCAAGGTAACTTCCCTTGTGATTATTCTTATTGGCTTATTTTCAAAAGCAGTGACATCAATTCTTATTGGCTTATATTCTGCTTCTCTTAGATGAAAATCTCTTTGAATTGGGTTTATAACATAATACTATGTGACGAACAATCACTATTTGGGTGAAATTAAAGTACTAACAAATTAAAATAAGCTAAAGTAAAACAAATAAATATTAGAAAATATAACAGGAAGGAGTGCTGAAACTTGATATGAAAATAGTTTGTTTTTGTTTTTTTTTAAATAGGGTCTCACTTTATCACCCAGGCTAGAGTGCAGTGGCATGACCATGACTCACTGGAGCCTTCACCTCTCGGGTTCAAGTGATCCCTCCACCTCAGCCTACCAAGTAGATGGGACTACAGGTGCACGCTACCACACCCAGCTAATTTTTGTATTTTTTTGTAGAGACAGGGTTTTTGCTATGTTGCCCAGGCTGGTCTCCAACTGCTAGGCTCAAGCAATCCGCTCACCTCCACCTCCCAAAGTGATGGGATTACACACATCAGCCACAACGCTCAAAAACAGTTTCTATTAAAAAATCTAAACATGGCTGGGTGCAGTGGCTCACACCTGTAATCCCAGCACTGTGGGAGGCCGAGGTGGGCGGATCACGAGGTGAGGAGATCGAGACCATCCTGGCTAACACTGTGAAACCCCATTTCTACTAAAAATACAAAAAATTAGCTGGGTATGGTGGCGGGCACCTGTAGACCCAGCTATTCGGGAGGCAGAGGCAGGAGAACGGTGTGAATCTGAGGCGGAGCTTGCAGTGAGCCGAGATCATGCCACTGCACTCCAGCCTGGCCAACAGAGCAAGACTCCATCTTAAAATATATATATATACATACACACAAGGAAAATGGACATTCTAGAATCTGCTAGGTTCACTGTATTGGCAGATAGCCCCAGTTCTTTCTCATACAGTCCTTATGAATGGACTGTATTTTCTGTCCTCCAAAGACATTCAAACACAAACTACATCCAAAGTGTTTCAGCAGCTGAAACACCTTTGTATTTGACTTAAATCATCTAAATGTGTTAACAGCCATCCCAGATTCTACCAAGTCTAGAATCATTTCCATGTATTGAGGATTCCAGACTGTTCCTGTCTGGACATTCCCTTTGCGCTTCTTGACTTTTCCAAGCAGCTGAAGGCTCTGAGGTGTTTCACACTTAATTTCTCAACCAGCTGTTCAAGCAGTTATCATCCTAAGCAAGAGAGCTAGAGATACTGAAAGAAAAGAATGAAAGAGTTTGGGGCTTATGGTTCTGTAAAACATCGAAGGGAGAAAAAGTGGGGAACCAGCAAATGTTCAGAAGTGAATGTAATAGTAACAAAGTGACTTTTCAAAAAAAATCCCCCTTTTACAAAAACGTTTCTTTCCATATAAAAGACTCATCTTCAAGATAAAGAGCCTCTTAAGGCCAGGTGCAGTGGCTCATGCCTATAATCCCAGCACTTTGGGAGGTCAAAGCAGAAGGACTGCTTGAGCCCAGGAGTTCAAGACCAGCCTGGGGAACATAGGGAGCCAGCCCTCCTCTCTAGCAAAAATTAAAAAAATTAGCTGGGTGTGATGGCTTGTGCCTGCAGTCCCAGCTACACAGGAGGATGAGGTGGGAGGATCACTTGAGGGAGTACGAGGCTGCGGCGAGCTATAATTGTACCACTGCACTCCAGCCTGGATGACAAAGACCCTGTCTCAAAAACAAACAAAAGAGCCTTCTCCACCATTCTGGTCTGTAAGTGTTGATACTTTGGTCTTACAAAATCGAGAAAGAATAACAAACCTTTGAATCATCTGTTTTCAGATGCAGAAAGGGGCAGGGAAAGAAAATCAACATGTATGCTACAGAAATATGACAGTTTAATTTTCTAAGTCTTTCAAGAAAAAAAGTATAGTTGAATGGTAGGTGTACAGGTATTTATTTCACTCTGTCACCCAGACTGGAGTGCGGAGGCACAATCTTGGCTCACTGCAACCTCAACCTCCCGGGCTCAAGCAATTCTCCCATCTCAGTCCCCCAAGTAGCTGGGACTACAGGCGCTCACCATGCTCCTGGCTAATTTTTCTATCTTTTGTAGAGACGTGGTTTCGCTATGTTGCCCAGGCTGGTCACAAACTCCTGAGCTCAAGCAATCCACCTCCCATGGCCTCCCAAAGTGCTAGGATTAAAGGCATGAGCCACTGCGCCCAGCCTAATGTTATTCTTTACACCTCACATATATAAATATTACTTTGTACCTATTAAATAAAAAATTAAGCAGTCTCAAGTGTCTTAACGAACCACACTTTGCTTTTAAGTTCCTTGCCTCTTTGAATGTGCTTTGCCTATTTTATTTTTTTTGAGACAGGGTCTCACTTTGTCACCCAGGCTGGAGTGCAGTGGCAAGATCACGGTTACCTACAACCTCGACCTCCCTGGGCTCAGGTGATCCTCCCACGTCAACTTCCCAAGTAGATGGGACCATAGGTGCATGCTAGCACACCTGGCTAATTTTTGTAATCTTTTGTAGAGATAGGGTTTTGCCATGTTGCCCAGGCTGGTCTTGAACTCCTGGGCTCAAGCGATCTGCCTGCCTTGTCCTCCCAAAGTGCAGGGATCCCAGGCATAAGCCCTCAGGCACGTAAGCTACCACGCCTGGCCCTGCCTAATTATTCAAACCTAAGTCAAAAGAAATAATTTTATAATTACTGTTACATAAGAACAAAGATAGGTATGCTAAACATGGCAATCATTCAATTGCTGCCTTGAGATAAAATCTGTTTGCTCAGAGAGAAGGAACTCAAAATAGTCAGAACTCCCTTCCACTATTATTATGCCTACATTCTTGGGCTCCCCCATAGACTGGCTATCCTCAAAGTTTAGGATAATACTAGATGAACAGGTTTTAGGAAGAAAACTGTGGAAAAAATTATAGTTTCAACTTCAGTTAAGGAAATAATTTCTTAAAAGCATGGTTGTACGGCCCAGTGTAAAAACAAATCTACCACAAACGTTCAGCAATTTTACCAGGCAAATCAAAATAAGAAATTACCTGAGCCTCCCTTTTTCAAAATACTTGTTTCCTGGGCTGTTCACTAGCAAGTGCCTGCCACTAAAACGTCTTACCTGGAACTGGGGGCAAGAGAGTAAATTCTGAATGCCCATTCCTTATCTAATCTGAAAAGTACACATCACTTTTGCATACCTGTCTATTGCCATGCCTAGTGGTTAACGAGCTACTGATAGAAAACTGGTATAGCTGAAGGATGACAGAACGACTACTCAAAGACACACTGTACAATCTGCCTACTTAAAACATGTCCACCTGGTTGTATAGCTCTTTCTTTACAACCACAAGGGCAGCTTATTACCACCAGGGTGGAGGATGTACAAGATTTATAAAGGGCTTGATCAAAACCTAGGAGTGGGGAGGGATTGCATTGGGAGTTATACCTGATGTAAATTATGACGAGTTGATGGGTGCTGACAAGTTGATGGGTGCAGCACACCAACATGGCACAAGTATACATATGTAACAAACCTGCACGTTATGCACATGTACCCTAGAACTTAAAGTATTATAATAATTAAAAAAAAAAAAACCTAGGAGTGGAAAAGGAAGGTAGAGGTTGCAGGGTCACTATGCCCCATACATGTAGAGTGAGTCTCAACCCAGGCACTATCGATGTTTTTTGGGGGACAATTCTTTATTGTTTGGAGAGATCCCAGCATTGCAGGACAGCCACTGATTCTGCCTACTGAATACTGGTAGCTTGCAGGAGAGGGGAACATCATGGTGACAACAAAAACAGTCTCATCATTCTTAAATTATAAGGGGGAGGCAGGGTTGGGGAGGGAGAGGTAAAGACCACTAGCCAAGAGGGTGGACGTCAAAACTTCTGATGCTATTAAAAAGAACATAGAATCTTAGAAGATACTGTATGCAACTGAGAACAGAGATTAAATGCCTAAACAGTGCTGGACACAGGTCATTCTCAATGGTTCTCTCTCTAGAAGCCACCTCATCCCAAACCAAGAAACTTTTCTGTGACATTACTGATGATACTCTGCTTGAATACCTGTCATCCTAGAGAAAAAACATAGCCTTAGGAGCCAGAGAGATTGAGGTTTGAATCCCAGTCAGGTGGCTATGTAGATACTTAATGTGAATTTCAGTTTATTTATAAAAAAAAAAAAAACAAAATAACTAGGAGGGTGTGATTAGAATTAAAACGAATATACACAAAGCACTGTCAAGAACTAAGTGCTCAACAGAGAGAAATTGTGATGACTCTCACTCCAGTGATGAGATTTACTCTCAAGAGGAAGCACATCCTGCCATGGGAACGTTCAAGCTATTTGAAAACGTTTACGTTAAGCCCAAATCTGCTTTCCTATGACTTCTCTTGTGAAGACCAGCATATTCCATTTTTTCCCCTCAAGAAAACTAAGAATTAAACACCTCCAGTTCTCTACATAATGGGGTTTCTAGATACATCTGCTTTCCTGATGGACTTCCTCTGAATTTGGGCAATTTGTGATGCTCCTTTCTTTTTCCTTTTTTTCTTTTTGAGACAGAGTCTCATTCTGTTGCCCAGGCTGGAGTGCAGTGGCGAGATCTCGGCTGATTGCAACCTCTGCCTCCCGGGTTCAAACAATTCTGCCTCAGGCTCCCAAGTAGCTGGGATTGCAGGCGCCCACCAGCACGCCTGATTAATTTTTGTATGTTTAGTAGAGACGGGGTTTCACCATGTTGGCCAGGCTGGTCTTAAACTCCTGACCTCAAGTGATCTGCCCACCTCGGCCTCCCAAAGTGCTGGGATTACAGGTGTGAGCCACCGCGCCCAGCCACGATGCTCCTTTCAAAACTCAGCATTGAATACGGTGCTTTGATCCTGATCACCAATACACAATATTTCAGTTAATGTATCCCAGAACTTTAAAGTAAAAACAGAGCCCTCTAACTTTTTGTTTAAACGAGTTTATAGAGAATGGGTGGACCAACTCTGCCTTTAGTACTCACCGTTGTTTGTTTAAACAGATGTTTACAACCAAATATTTGAATTTTCAGGTTTTAGGAATATCTTACAGTACAGAGAAAAGAAGAGTAAAGGATTAACGATTACTTTGTGAATAAATTCTACTAGATTTTATCAGACTAGCATTAAATGTAGAAATAAGGCTCATCGTTCGTAAATGGATATGTTAGTAGAAAACAGAAAAAGCAAAGGTATTTGGTGTGATCAATAATTTGATTCTGTTAGCAAATCCCACTCAGAAATTCTCCAAGGACCCTGTGCAAAAGCATCACCTGCATATCCAGCCCACAAGACACCAGGCTCTGAGGCCTCTGAGGTCGAAAAGCCACCGAAGAGCAGATATTGGAATGTCTCTTCAAGGATCTGATAACCTTCTTGTTTTCCAAGTCTAGGATTTTGATGGCCCCAGAGTCATCGGCAGAAGCCAGCAGGGTTTCAGTTTGATTCAATGAAAGACAATTGATTTCTTCTTCATTCACATGAAAATGGTCCAAGGAATCCTTGAGGGACCTGACATCCAGCACACTAATGGTTTCTCCATGTGAGGCATAGAGCTTGGCGGGGCGGGAGGGAGAAAATAAGACGCTGGTAACATCATCAGCCCCTTGGAACCGCATGTGTCCTAATGGAGTTCCATCTTCACCCCAAGCCGTGAGATCTCCACCCTCCGCTCCGGAAGCCAGCAGCCCTTCTTTACTTGCATTTAGGCAGAGGACAGGAGAAGAATGCCCGCCAGTCCACTTGACTGCCATAATGGTCCCGAAGACTCTGTGAAGGGGAAACAACTGTAATCTCATGTTTTATGCATCGACTTGATGGTAGGAGACAGATGTAATCAACAGTATTTCATAAAGACATCTTAAAAAAACTAAATTTAAAAAAAAAAAGGACACTTAAAGATCAAGTCTCCAAAAGCCTAGCTGAACACAGGGTTGTATCCTGGCTGGCAAATGCTTCAGTGGGCTTCCTTTGCCATCAGGGGTCTAGGTAAGGCTGGTCCTCCAGTCTTTGATATGGAACCCACAGAAGAATAAACACTAAATATTTTAAATTAGGAAAAATTCTATTAAAGAGAGGGCTGCAAAATCATCAGGTTATACCTCTTATCTGAATAATGTTTTAGATGATGAGCTCTGTAGCTAGGCTCTCCAGGTTTGTAGTAGCTAGGTGACTGGGCAAATTACTGAACCTCGCTGTCACTCACTTTTCTTCTCTATAAAATGAGGATAATAACAACATTCATTTCATAGGATCATAATACATGTAAATCACACATAATGGTGCCTGGTACATAATGCGTACTCAGTAAGTGTTCCTATTGTTACTTTTTCTATTTTTATTAGGCTGGTCCAAAGTGGCATCACATGTACTGCACCAGTATTCTCAAAGTGTGGTCCCCAGACTGGCAGCATCAGCATCACCTAGGAACTTGTCAGAAATGCAAATTGTCAGACCCAACCCTAGATCTACTGAATCTGAAACTCTGAGGGTGAGACCAAGCAATGTGCTTTTGTTGTTGTTGTTGTTGTGTTCTCTGAGATGGAGTCTCGCTGCTGTTGGTCCGGGCTGGAGTGCAATGGACGATCTCAGCTCACTGCAACCTCCGCCTCCCGGTTTCCAGCAATTCTCCTGTCTCAGCCTCCCAGGTAGCTGAGATAACAGGCACCCGGCAACAAGTCTGGCTAATTTTTGTATTTTTAGTAGAGACGGGGTTTCACCATGTTGGCCAGGCTGGTCTCAAACTCCAGACCTCAGGTGATCCACCTGCCTCGGCCTCCCAAAGTGTTGGGATTATAGGCGTGAGCCACCGTGCCCGGCCGCAATGTGGTTTAGTAAATCCTCCAGGTGATCCTGATGTACAATGGAATTGCAGAATCTGTATTACACTAATAGCCACCTGGGGAACTGCTGAAAATGGCAGGCCCTTGGGTCTCCCCACCAGACACTTATTCAAATCAGTAGGTTATCTAATTTTATTCTCAAAACAACCCTTTTGATGGGTATTATTCCATTTTAGGGATAATAAAACCGAGTCTCAGAAATGTTAAATAATTTTCCCAAGGTCACTTGACTCTTAGGATTTGTAAGGGATCCCAAATGTTTTGCTTTTATTTTGAGATGGTTTTGCTCTGTCACCCAGGTGGAGTGCAGTGGCACAATCGTGGCTCACTGCAGCCTCGACCTCCCAGGCCTAAGCAATCCTCCCACCTCAGTCTCCTGAGTAGCTCAGACCACTTATGTGCACCGCCATGCCTGGCTGATTTTTATTTTATTTAATTTTTTTTGCAAAGTCAGGGGTCTCCCTATGTTGCCCAGGTTCCAAATATTTAAATAATGAAGGTCCTTTTCTAACAACTCCACCTGACAACAGTTTTGTTACTAGTCATTGAAGAAACAGAAAATGACCAAAAATTACGAGTAAGTCATCAGTGCTTTAAAATGTACTCACATGTTTAATCATATTATCATCTGCCTGCATTTACACAACAGTGCAAAATTTAGATTTCTGATCCTCTAGGAATCCCAGATATAGACACACTGGAAATGCCACATAATACTGGCCTGCCTTGCCTGCCTGCTGGTCAAGGCAAAAAAGGAATCAGGGCAATTTATACAACTCTCATCTTGGTCAAGACAAAAGGAAGCAAACAAATCTATCTGGACAAATTTAATTTTTAATTTCATAAGCGAAAGGAGAACTTACCCGAGTGCCAGACCCCAGAGCTGCTGTGCTATTTCCAGGTAAGACACTTGAATTTAGCCCAATGGTACAGAGAGAAATTTCCTTATTTGGAAAAATCATTTAAAATAATCTGGCACTCTGCCCAAAGTTTCCATTCCCAACACAAAGCTTTTTTTTGTTTGTTTTTGGAGACAGAGTCTTGCTCTGTCGCCCAGGTTGGAGTGCAATGGCGCAATTCCAGCTCACTGCAACCTCTGCCTCTGCCTCCTATGTTTAAGTGATTCTCCTGCCTCAGCCTCCCAAGTAGCTGAGATTACAGGCGCCTGCCACCATGCCAGGCTAATGTTTGCATTTTTAGTAGAGACAGGGTTTCACCATGTTGGCCAGGCTGGTCTTGAACTTCTGACCTTAAGTGATCCACCTACCTCAGCCTCCCAAAGTCCTGGGATTATAGGCGTGAGCCACCACACCCAGCCTCCCCCTACTTTTAGTCACACACAGGATCACTAATTAGACTGCAAAAAAAATCACCTATCTATTAGTAATCAAGGTAACAGAAACGTGGTCACAAAAATCAAATATAGAAATGTTCATAAAAGTAAAATGGAAAAAAGACAAAATTAAACTTTGTTTTCAAGCAGAAGCACTCAATTAATATACAGAAGAAACTAATTGGAGACTGAAGAAATATTTAAAGGAGAGGACTGGAGAGGAAATGACTCAGAGGGAGGTAAAAACAGGGAGCCCTGGTGGTTTGATTTTTGCTGACAAGTACTGAACCAGCAGCAGGTAAATATGTGTAACGAAGACTGCTGCCAAAAATTCCAGATAAACCAAGATTTTAAACGAAAGGCACTGATAGCATTTAGGCTGAGGAACTGTAATACTGTATTATCTCATGATAAAGATGCTATTCTACAAATTTGAATTGAATATTGAAAAGTCAATTTAAGTTACAATTTTGTTTAACGATTTCAATTTTTTATTTTTTTTATTTTTTGAGACAGGGTCTTGCTCTGTCATGCAGGTCTTGACTTCCTCAGCCTCAAGTAATCCTCCCACCTTAGCCTCCTGGTTAGCTGGGACTACAGGCTCTCGCCACCAAACCCACCTCATTTTTTGTATTTTTTTGTAGAGATGAGGTTTCTCCACATTCTCCAAGCTGCTCTCGAACTCCTGGGCTCAAGCGATCCTCCCGTCTCAGCCTCTCAGTGCTGGGATCATAGGCATGAGCCACTGCACCCAGCCAATGCTTTCAAATCTTTAGAATGTCGATCATTTCTTTCCCAGCCTCTTCTTCGAGGCCAGGCTGGTCTCGAACTCCTGACTTCAGGTGATCTGCCCGCCTCAGCCTCCCAAAGTGCTGGGATTACAGGCGTGAGCCACGGTACCTGGCCGAGAGCATTTTTTGAAAGGGTGAAGTGCCGCAGCTGGCAGTTCTCATCAGCCAGACCATTGCTATGATGAATCAACTTTGAAGTCAGGAGGTCTATACTCTAGAGCATTAAGATTTGCTATTTGTGTGCCTACAGGTTTTGGATCCCAGCTGGGATTTTAGGTTTTCTCTGAAACAAGAATGAGGCAGGGTTTCTAATGCTCCTCTTTCTCCATTACAAATCTACCCACAGGAGAGCCAAATGAATGTTGACCGATAGACAAAAGTTTTAGCAGGTTTTCTAATTTAACTCTTTTCTAGAAAAGATTAACTCAATCTTCAAGGTTCATTTTGTTAAGTTTTACTCCAAAGTATGAGAAGATAGGCAATAAATGAATTTTGTCCCTAAAGGGAGTATTATAAAGACTACAGTTCCTATAAATTTTTCCACAATGGAACCAGTAGTAACTCTTGTTCTATTAGTCTCACAAGACCCCAAGAACAGCTCTATCTTATTAAACGCTACATACTAAGCTCCTGCTCTCCAAATCACATAGATAATATTTACTGATTGTTCATCCAGTCAGAAAATAAAATAAATAGCTATTACTGGGAATGTTAAAAAAAAAAAAAAAGGGTGGGGGAGGCTGGGCGTGGTGGTTCATGCCTGCAATCCCAGCACTTTGGGAGGCTGGGACGGGCGGATCACTTGAGGTCAGGAGTTTAAGACCAGCCTGGCCAAGATGGAGAAAACCTGTCTCTACTAAAAATATAAAAATGAGCTGGGCGTGGTGGTGTGTGCCTGTAATCCCAGCTACTTGGGAGGCTGAGGCAGGAGAATTGCTTGAACCTGGGAAGTGGAGGTTGCAGTGGTGAGATGAGATGGTGCACTGCACTCCAGCCTCGGTGAGAGTGAGGCTATGTCTCAAAAAAAAAAAAAAAAAAAAGGAGCCGGGGGAAGTTTGGAAAGCCCCAGAAATCCATACACTCTGTGGTTATTAATTTAGTCAATCAAGATTTATCATGCAAAGCATTGATCAGTGATTCAACTAGACCCTTCAAAATCATTTCCTTAGTCTATAAAATTAAAATGATTTGTTATTATTTGAAACACACCAAAGAACACTATCAAAAAGTTAAACAATCCGATTGCTGGGGTAGAAGGGTAGTGGGAAAAAATGTAATTAAAGTTGGGTTACATCCAAACAATTTTTCAGAAATGAGTCGGCAAGCCACTGTTTCTTGCTTTTCTGACTGCAACTGGAAAAGCCTGGCAGAAAGAGGTGAAGTGTCACCATCCCCACATTCATGTATCAAGTCAACAAGCTTCTCTTTTCCTATAGAGTTGCCTAAAGCGTCAAGCACAGCAGTTAATCATATCCTACTGTAAATTACTTTAATCAGATAATAGATCACTTCCTTCTAACACCTAATGAAATCATATAGAGTGGTGAGGGAAAGGTGAGTTTTTCTTGTTTTTTTTTTGTTTTTTTGAGACAGGGTCTCCCTCTGTTACCCATACTGGAGTGCAGTGGCCCAATCTCTGCTCACTGCAACCTCCACCTTCTGGGCTCAAGGGATCCGCCCACCTCAGTCTCCCAGGTAGCTGGGATTACAGGCATGCACCACCACACCCAGCTAATTGTATTTTTTGTAGAGACAGGATTTCACCATGTTGCCCAAGCTGGTGTAACTCCTGAGCTCAAGCAATCCGCCCACCTCGGCCTCCCAAAGTGCTGGGATTACAGGCATGAGCCACCGTGCCCTGCCAGGTGAGTTATTTTGAGAGCAATTTTTTTTTTGAGACAGTTTCGCTCTTGTTGTCCAGGCTGGAGTGCAATGGTGCAATTTCGGCTCATTGCAACCTCTGCCTCCCGGGTCCAAGCGATTCTTGTGCCTCAGCCTCCTGAGTAGCTGGGATTACAGGCACGTGCCACCACAACCGGCTAATTTTTGTATGTTTAGTAGAGACAGGTTTCACCATGTTGGCCAGGCTGGTCTCGAACTCCTGACTTCAGGTGATGTGCTCGCCTCAGCCTCCCAAAGTGCTGGGATTACAGGCGTGAGCCACGGCGCCTGGCTGAGAGCATTTTTTAAAAGGGTGAAGTGCCGCAGCTGGCAGTTCTCATCCGCCAGAGCGCAGAATGAGTACTGAACATGGGGAAGGGGCTTGGTGGGGTGGGTGACGAGCAGGTGAAAGATTTGTAAAAAAGAAAAGGAGGGGCTGAGAAGGGTAATCTTTTACTTTGAAATTCTACCTGGGGCACTTAGGAGACGGTCTGCTGTTGAAAGTCATCTCAGGGACTGGGCTAGATTAGCACAGAAAAACATTGGATCCTTCAAAGGTTCTACACTTGAATGTTCAAGCAGAGGTGTGCTACAGGGGCAGAACCCTCATGGAGAATCTCTGCTAGGACAGTGCAGAAGGGAATTGTTGGGTGAGAGCACCACAGAGTCCAACAGCGGGGCCCTGCCTAGTGGAGCTGTGAGAAGAGAGCCACCATACTCCAGACCCCAGAACGGCTGTACCGTGACAGGATAAAGGCCAGCCTTTAAAACTGAATGATCTCGAAACACTGCACCAGTCACACCACCACTGTCCCTTTCAAGTGTCTGTGCCTTTAAGGCTGTTCATTCTGTCTAGTTCATTATCTCTTTTTCAGGTAGATCAACTCTGCTTATCCTCGAAAACTTAAAAGAAATTAGTGAGAGAGTCACCATCACCATAGTCAGCATAGGTCAACTTTTCTTCACAGGCCTGGGGTTTCTAAAGTTGGACTTGATGTGGAGAAGCTGGATAGCAACCAAAATGACTGAAGGGCTGTGGCGCTGGCATTGGTAAGAATGGAAAGAATTAGGGTTACTGGACTTGGTGAAAAAGACATATGAGGAGAACGGACAGGCGAGTAATAATCAAACACCATGTATCAGAGGGTAGGGAGGTAGCTGCCGTTCCTTTGCTTTTACTAGAGACTAAGAAACGGATATAGCAAGAAGCTTCAGAAAAGATTTCTTACTACATAAAGGTTCCAAGACATTGGAGTTGACTAAGGAAGTCTGTGAACTTTATTATTTTAATTACTTACCTCATGGAGTTGTTTTGAGAATTATGTATATAAAAATCTGCGTAAATGACCTACTATAGTGCCTGGTTCACACCGTGACTCAAATGATGGTTATTATTATTCTCTTACTAAGCATTCTTTAAAGGCTGTCGGAAAACTTTTGGGGCCACCTAAGAAATCGTAGTATAATCAAATAATGCTGAAATTCTTGTGTGTCTGTGTGTGTCTGAGGTAGGAGCTCACTCTGTCGCCCAGGCTGGAGAACAGCAGTCGATTATGGTTCACCGCAGCCTCGACCTCCCGGGCTCAGCCTCCCAAGTAGCTGGGACCAGAGGCGCACGCCACCACCCTCGGCTAATTTTTCTATTTTTTGTAGCGACACGGTCTCGCAATGTTGCCCAGGCTGGGATGCTGAAATTCTTCCCCTTCCAAGAATCCATCTATAATTATGGCCTCCACGTCATTCTCCCTATTGGAATGTTTAACTGACCAAAACTACATTGCCTTCATCTGTTTACTAAGCGGTGGATCCAGTAAAGACCACACCTTGTCCAAAAGACGGAAGCAGTTAATTAGCACTCAAATGGCACTCGAAGGTTTGGGCGCGGGGGTGTTCAGTCGCAGCCACCTTACTTTCCGAAGGCACACAGGCACAGACGTTGGGCTAACTGCCGATATTTAGGGAGAACGAGAGGGCCTGACCAGGTAAAGACCACCTCCGCCGCCCAAGCTACACAAAAAGGTGGGAGAACTAGGAACTGGCAAGCAAGGAAAGAAAAGTTCATGCGTTGAGTTGGAGTCTGAAGCAAGGACGTAACTGACACAGGGAAACGTCACAGGAAAAGGGGCCCAGGCGAGCAGACGCGGAGCCACCAGACCAGAAAAAGGAAAAGGCACTGGAAAGCAGCATCGAAGCCACCGGCGCCAGCCTCATACCTGCTCTTCCCGCTCCCCTCCTCGGCGCCCAGTGATGACCTCACCCGCCGGCGCCCAATCCCGTCGAGCGTAAGGCGCGAGGCGGCGCAGCCAAACAGTCACATCCGGGGCCGAGAGGAACCGCGAACGAGCTGGGCGTGCGCCCTTGCTTCGTGCCCTCAACCCGCATGGCGGAGCCACTGGCGCGCCGCGGAGAAGCCGGGCGAGTCGGGCGGTTTCGGCGCCCGTGCTGAGCCGCGGGGGAGGGGCGGAGGACGCCCGTGCAGCCGGTGCGTCTGCCCTCAGTGAGGCGGGGCGCGCGGCGGACGCCCCCGGGCAGGGGCGGGAGTGGTGGAGG
>NW_016810508.1:374826-376494 GCF_001698545.2 Rhinopithecus bieti
CCCGGGCTCTGGGGCCGGGGGCCGGCTGCCTAGCCGGGTGCTGGAGTTGGTGTTCTCTTACCTGGAGCTGTCCGAGCTGCGGAGCTGCGCCCTGGTGTGCAAGCACTGGTACCGCTGCCTGCACGGCGATGAGAACAGCGAGGTGTGGCGGAGCCTGTGCGCCCGCAGCCTGGCAGAAGAGGCTCTGCGCACGGACATCCTCTGCAACCTGCCCAGCTACAAGGCCAAGGTGAGAGAGCCCCGGGCCACACCGCTGCCCCCAGTCCCCCTCCCCGGCGTCGTTCCCGGTGTTTCTCATCCAAGCTTCTGAGTCAGACGCGTCGCCTCACCAGCCCGCCTTTCCACGGCTCCAGTCAGTACCTTCCTCACCTCCCCCCAACATAAAGATTCTCTTTTCTTTGGATCGAAGTTCTGCTCCTTAACCCACCCCACTTCCGTGATCCACTTTTCAAACAACTAGGTAGTTTGCATCACTCATTCAACTTTTGACAGCTTTCCCCGTTAAAGACAGACCACCACTCTTGTACCTTTTAATGCCCTCACCCTAATTTTCTCCCTGGCCTCCAAATGGACTTCATTATATTAAATAATCCCCGCTACCTTAACAGGGGCTTAGTTTCTAAGTTTCTAGTTTGCTTTCACTCCACGTTTACCTCATCTTTTCCAAACTCTGATTTTTAACCTTTTTTTTTTTCATTGTTTTTCCCCAAGTTCTCTTTAGTTCCTTGCACTATATTTGAGGCTCACAAGTGGGTGTAGTCCTAGTCATCCTGCTCACTTAAAGATACAGGCCTTTATAGAACACCCACGGGCACCACTTAACACACCGCTGTGTCCTACTGTTGTTGGCTGTTTCCTTGCTAACTTTTTAATAGTTCCACATGGATGGCGTGTCTCTCTTCTTCTGTTTGTCATCTAAGGTGCTGATTACAGTTTCGCTGCGTCCTTTTTTTTTCTCCTAGATTCTTGTGCATATTCCGCCCGCCTTCATATACGAAATAAAAATGTCAAGAACAGGTTGTGGTAGGGCTGAAAGGATTCTCAGGCCATGTAAACAAAGGGTCTTGGCCTTGGGTTCAGCTTAATGGTTAACAGCTGTTCAGTATAGCAGTCAACCAAGATCGTATAAGAAGATAAAGTCTGACTAATGTAGTAAACATAATAAACGCATTAGTAACTAAAAGGGTAACATCCTTTTTTTTTTTTTTTTTTTTTTAGAAAGAGGGAAATGGCGTGATCTCGGCTCACTGCAACCTCTGCCTCCCGGGTTCAAGCGATTCTCCTGCCTCAGCTTCCCGAGTAGCTGGGGTTACAGGCATGTGCCACCACACTCGGCTAATTTTGTATTTTTTAGTAGAGATGGGGTTTCTCCATGTTGGTTACGCTGGCCTTGAACTCCTGACCTCAGGTGATCCGTCCGCCTCGGTCTCCGAAAGTGCTGGGATTACAGGCGTGAGCCACCACACGATGACATCCCTTTTTAATATTAGCTTGCCAACAGGGGTCGGAGTAAGAAGTAAAAAATTTTTTTTCATGTGAAGCATGTAAAATTTATACTTCTATAGTAAAACTAGTTTTAGTTATAGAAGATAGGGAACATTGCCATGAAATATGTCAACTATCAAGTTGTTTCTCTTTTTTTTTTTTCTTTCTCTTTTTTTGGGGGAC
>NW_016810508.1:378627-384341 GCF_001698545.2 Rhinopithecus bieti
CGCCATTCTCCTACCTCAGCCTCCCGAGTAGCTGGGACTACAGGCGCCCGCCACCACGTCCGGCTAGTTTTTTGTGTGTTTTTTTTTCAGTAGAGACGGGGTTTCACCGTGTTAGCCAGGATGGCCTCGATCTCCTGACCTCGTGATCCGTCCGCCTCGGACTCTAAAAGTGCTGGGATTACAGGCTTGAGCCACCGTGCCCGGCCCTTTAATTTTTATTTGTAGAGATGTGGTCTCATAATATTGCCCAGGCTGGTGGGCTAAGTTTTGAAGAAATGGCAATGAGTTCAGTTTTGGGAGAGCAGCATTTACAGTATTTTTGAGACAGAGATTTCAAATAGGCAGCTGTTGGAGGTTGGAGCTTAGAGGAAAGATCTGCGCTAAATATATAAAATAATACAGTTAGATTGAATGAAAGGATAGAGGGAAATATTATAAAGCTATGTTATGGGACTAGATATATCATGGAGGGCCTTGAAATATAGCCTTCAGTCTATAGTTTGGGTTTTGTACTGGACAGTTGTAAACCATAGAAGTTTGAACAGCAGAGTGACAAAGGCTGTACTTTAAAAGAACTAGGCCTTAGATGAGTTGGAGAGGGCAGGGGTTAGTGCCTACACCAGAGATACTTCAGACCGGAACAGGTACGTAGAGGAGAGAAGGGGATGGCTGGAGAGCTGTTGTAGAAAACAATATACATAGGTGGACAGCTGACTGGGTGAATGGGATGAGGAAGATGGAGGCGTCAAATGGATTTTTCCAGGAGCCTGGATAACAGAGAAGGACAGGAAAAGGTTTAGGATAGCATAAAACAGGAAAGTGGAGTTTGTTAATCTGTTTAGTTTTTTTTTTTTTTTTAAGTTCATGTTTTACATATTACTCCGTAGCGTTATTTCGGTCATATTTGGCATCTGATGAGAATTCTGTAAAGTTCAGACTTAGATTTTAAGCTAGGTCTTCATGCTGCTTTTGCCATAACAAAATCCAGGTTGTGCATGGGACTGTGAGGCTATTGTTTTTAATTTATTAATTTGGTCTTTATTTTCCCTTTTTTTTTTTTTTTAGAGTCTTGCTCTGTCACCCAGGCTGGAGTGCAGTGGCGCGATTTCAGCTCACTGCAACCTCCGCCTCCTGGGTTCAAGCGATTCTCCTGCCTAAGCCTCCCAAGTAGCTGGGACTACAGGCACCTGCCACTACATCCAGCTGATTTTGGTATATTTAGTAGAGACAGAGTTTCACCATGTTAGCCAGGACAGTCTCGATCTCTTGACCTTGTGATCCGCCCGCCTCGGCCTCCCGAAGTGCTGGGATTACAGGTGTGAGCTACCATGCCTGGCCTGTTTTCCCATTTCGTATGAAGTTTCCAGTATCTGTTTCTAAAAAATAAAGACAATATAATCACAATATGCTTATCACATCTAAATATAAATTTACATTAATTCCTTAATATCAAAAATTCAGTGTCAGATTGCCAGTTGTCTCATAAATGTTAAATGTTGCATTTTAGGCCGGGCATGGTGGCTCAAGCCTGTAATCCCAGCACTTTGGGAGGCCGAGACGGGCGGATCACGAGGTCAGGAGATCGAGACCATTCTGGCTAATACGGTGAAACCCCGTCTCTACTAAAAAATACAAAAAACTAGCTGGGCGAGGTGGCGGGCACCTGTAGTCCCAGCTACTCGGGAGGCTGAGGCAGGAGAATGGCGTAAACCTGGGAGGCGGAGCTTGCAGTGAGCTAAGATCTGGCCACTGCACTCCAGCCTGGGCAACAGAGCGAGACTCCATCTAAAAAAAAAAAAAAAAAGTTGCATTTTAAACTTATGTTTTATATAATCAAGATCTATATAAGGGTCCCATGGCAAAGGTTGGTATGTCTCTTAAGGCTGTTGTAGTCTACATATTCACTCACCATCCCCAACCTCCCATCTTATTTGTTGAGGAAACCAGGTTGTTTACTCTCAGCTCAATTTTGCTGATTTCATTATCATGGTGTTGCTTGATATGTTCTACTGTCCTCTGTTTCCCATAGAGGTTTGATCAATTTAGATTAGATTAGATTTTTTTGCAAGTTATTTTTCACTAGAATCAGTGGTTAAAGATGTGTTAGAAAATAAGAGCTACTAAATTGTGACGCGGTACAGAAAGTGGTGGGTAAGCACTCAGCAGAGGGAGAAACAAAGGGAATTGGGTGGCCCTGGTTAAGAATAGCTTAGTAGGCCAGGCACCGTGGCTCATGCCTGTAATCGCAGCACTTTGGGAGGCCAAGGTGGGCGAATCACGGGGTCAGGAGATCGAGACCATCCTGGCTGACACAGGGAAACCCCATCTCTACTAAAAATAGGAAAAATTAGCCGGGCGTGGTGGCGGCCCCTGTAGTCCCAGCTACTCGGGAGGCTCGGGAGGCTGAGGCAGGAGAATGGCGTGAACCCGGGAGGCGGAGCTTGCAGTGAGCCGAGATTGCGCCACTCACTCCAGCCTGGGCGACAGAGCGAGAGACTTCGTCTAAAAAAAGAAATAGCTTAATAGAGGGGGTGTTAGAGAATGTGTGGGAGAAGAAAACACATATAATACTGTAAGCAAGAAGAACATCATCAAGGTAGAAAGGGAAGTAGGAAGAATCAGATTTGGAGGGCTTTGAAAGCCAGGCAGAAGAATTTGCAGTTGGTAATGATACCAAGTATGGAACTACCAAAGGTTATAGAACTGGGATGAGATGTAGTAAAGGTGCTGTTTTAGAAAGAGAGGTCTGGAAATAATTCAGATAGAGAGTTGAGAACTGAGTTTGGAGAATTTGGTGGTGGTGGCGGAGGAAGGGTGGTCACCAAAAAAGGAAATGATACAGGATCAGTCCAGGGAAATGGGAAGATGTCATAGAAGTTCGAGGAAGAGAGGGCCAGGTGTGGTGACTCACGCCTGTAATCCCAGCACTTGGGGAGGCTGAGACAGGTGGATTACCTGAGGTCAGGAGTTTGAGACCAGCCTGGCCAACATGGTGAAACCCTGTCTCTACTAAAAATTCAAAAATTAGCCAGGTGTGGTGGTGCACATCTGTAATCCCATTTACTTGGGGGAGGCTGAGACAGGAGAATCACTTGAACCCGGGAGGCAGAGGTTGCAGTGAGCTGAGATTGAGCCACTGCACTCTAGCCTAGGTAACAGAGCGAGACTCAGTCTCAAGTTTGAGGAAGAGGCTGTCAATAGTGTCAGTGTACAATTGGAATTTATAAGAATTGGGGAGTAGGCATAGGGAAATATTAATTATTTTATGGTGAATTATTGATATTACTCTCTTGAGTTATTTAGATAGTATTTGCTATTTTGGGGACATGTTCCTTCCCCCATTTAATCTCCTTTTCTTTTCTTTTCTTTTTTTTTTTTTTTTTGAGACAGGGTCTTGCTTTGTCACCCAGACTGGAGTGCAGTGCTGCAATTTCAGCTCACTGCATCCTCTGCCTCCTGGGCTCAAGCATTGCTTCTGCCTCAGCCTCCCAAGTAGCTGGGATTACAAGCGTGCACCACCATGCCCAGCTAATTTTTTGTATTTTTACTAGAGTTGGAATTTCACCGCGTTGCCCAGGCTAGTCTTGAACTCCAAGTTCAAGCGATCTGCCCACCTTGCCTTCCCAAAGTGCTGGGATTGCAGGGGTGAGCCACCGCGCCCAGCCCCTTCACTGAATCTTATGCTTTGGTCTTATAAGTGCCTTGAAGTATTTTATAATACGAGCAGATAGGAAAAACACTGGGGATGCTTCAGTTTTACAGCCTCCTTGTGAATGCATGGGAACATCTGTGCCCTGCAGTACAGTGAAACAGTAGAGTGCCAGCGAGTGGCAAATGAACAGGTGGTGAGGGAACCAGATACTTGGCCTCTCTTTGGGCCTCTCGCACTCACTCGCGTTGAAATTCCTGAGAAGGACTAGGTGGTCTTTAAGGGTCTTCCTAAATGCTGAGCTTCTGTGACTGGAGTTGATTTCTCAGGTTCACCAAAGCATAGGTCCCAGCCTTCCTCTGCTTGGTAGTTTGGCTAAAGTAAAGAAGGGATTTTTTAAAAACATACAAACCAGGCAGGTGTAGTGACTCGAACCCATAACCCCAGCTACTTGGGAGGCTGAGATGGGAGATCACTCGAGCCCAGGAGTTCAAGGCTGCAGTGTGCTACGATTGTACCACTGCACTCCAGTCTGGGTGACAGAGACCTTGTCTGAAAAAAAATTTACACAAACTAAAAGTTTAAAACTGTTCATGAGAAATTGTTATTGTTTGTATAGAAGAGCTATTTTCATACCCTCTTTATTTTGGAAGTGTAAACCTTTGTTTTTGCTGAAGAGTCAACTAAGTTGTCTTATTGATAGCTTCTCTTTATAAATTCTAGTACTTGAACTTAGATGCTATCTAAGGGATTATTTGATTTGGTAAAATGAGATTGGTGATTTTTTTTTATTGTGTAAGTCATACCCAGCAAGTAGGCTGAGGATCTAAAGTAGTTTGTGTTTACTAAAATTTTTCATAAACTTTAGAGTTGCTATGATTAAAGTTTCTATTTTATGTAAAATATAATTATTTTGATGACATCTTTGCCCATATGAAAACTGTACGTTTCAACTTTTGATATAAAATATCAAATATAAACAGAAGTAGAGAAAATAGTTTGATGAACTTCCTTTTACCCATCACCAAGCTTTGCCAATGATTAATTTATGGCCAGTCTAGTTTCATGTTTATATTGCACACTTTACCACTCTGTCTCTGGATATTTCAAAGCAATTCCCCCAGATATCATTATTTTATCCATAAACGTTTCAGTATTATCTCTAAGATATAAGGTTTTTTTTTTTTTTTTTGGTATCTTTTGATGTTTTAAGAAGTCTGTTTGAGGAAATACTACAATTTAAAATTTTGGTCAGTGATGAAATGTTTGGCAGTTACTTTTAATGTTATTTATTCTGTTAGTATCCCATCCTGAAACTTTAGCCGTTATTTGGAAATACTTGTGTTATTTTAAAATATATAACTTCATTATTTAAAACATACAGCCTGAAGTTTTAATATTTAAGAAAATAACATTGTTATTTATTTGGTCTGTTTTCATCTTTTTAGATACGTGCTTTTCAACATGCCTTCAGCACTAATGACTGCTCCAGGAATGTCTACATTAAGAAGAATGGCTTTACTTTACATCGAAACCCCATTGCTCAGAGCACTGATGGTGCAAGGACCAAGATTGGTTTCAGTGAGGGCCGCCATGCATGGGAGGTGTGGTGGGAGGGCCCTCTGGGCACTGTGGCAGTGATTGGAATTGCCACGAAACGGGCCCCCATGCAGTGCCAAGGTTATGTGGCATTGCTGGGCAGTGATGACCAGAGCTGGGGCTGGAATCTGGTGGACAATAATCTCCTACATAATGGAGAAGTCAATGGCAGTTTTCCACAGTGCAACAATGCACCGAAATATCAGGTGAGAAACGGGCTTTTCTCAAGTATGAGCCTTTGTCAAATCATGCCTTAATTTGTTTTAAATTTTCAAATTTTCATATAGCAGGTTTATTTGTCTTTTGGTAATTTTCATTTTATTATTTTTTTATTTTTTCAAATACCAAGACTTCAAGTTTTTTTTTTTTTTTTTAATGTTAGGAGGTTATAGTTAATTTTGTTGGGTGTTATATTTTGATTTTGGCTATGCAGGAAAATACTCTTTTTTTTTTTTTTTTTTTTTTT
>NW_016810508.1:384461-420114 GCF_001698545.2 Rhinopithecus bieti
TTTTTTAAAGAATCTCACTCTGTCGCCCAGGCTGGAGTGCAGTGGCATTACCTCAGCTCACTACAACCTCCACCTCCCAGGTTCAAGCAATTCTCTGCCTCAGTCTCCCGAGTAGTTGAGATTTCAGGCACCTGCCATCATGCCTGGCTAATTTTTGTATTTTTCATAGAGATGGGGTTTAACCATCCTGGCCAGACTGGTCTTGAACTCCTGACCTTGTGATTCACCCGCCTTGGCCTCCCAAAGTGCTGGAATTACAGGCGTGAGCCACCACGCCTGGCCTCAAGGAGATTTTTTTGACCGTTTTAAAATAAATATGTAAATGATCTATCTCAATATTTGTTTCCTAATACAAGTTTAAGCAGCCTATCTTTGCTCCAGATCAGGGGTTGGCAAACCTTTTGGTAAGGGCCAGGTAGTAAATATTTTCGTCTTTGCAGTCCGTATGGTCTCTGTCACAACTTTTTTTTTTTTTTTTTTTTGATTTTTTTTCAAGGTAAGGATCTGTCACAACTTGCAACTCTATAGTACAAAAGGAGTCATCGATAATATGTAAACGAATGAACGTGGCTGTATTCCACAGACCTTGTTTATGGGCTGCAGGACAGATTTGGTCCAGGGGCCGTAGTTTGCCGGTTCATGCTCTGTATCAAGCTTGTCCAACCCACAGCCTGCATGTAGCCACGATGGCTTTGATTGCCACCCAATGCAAATTCATAAACTTTCTTAAAACATTATGAGAGTTTTTTGCGATTTTTTTTTTTTTTTAAAGCTGACTGGCTATCTTTAGTGTTAGTATACTTTATGTGTGATCCAAAACAATTCTTCCAGTGTGGTCCAGGGAAGCCAAAAGATAGAATACGCCTGCTCTAGATGGTCATCTTTCCTGTATCATGGCACTTCCAAATCTTTTTCTAGGCTCCTTACCCCAGTAGATACATCTCTGTGCATGCACATGCACACATACCCTCTGTCTGCGGATTCAGAGCCCCTGGAGGCATCAGTGATTTCTGTAGAGACAGGCAGATTCAGGCAAACTGCTGTATTTTTTATTCTTTTCATCTTAGGCTTAAGGCATACTCATTTGACTCAAGTTAAAATTATAGTTCCTATTTGTAAAAGCCATATTTATTACTATAGACTCAGCAGGGTGTAATATACAATAATCTGATAAGAAACTGGAAGTCTTTAAAGAACTATAGGCTGCATATTTCAGAGCCACATGTGGCATGAAAGTTCCAGCCTCAGTAATGACCTCAAGTCAGGCATACTAAACCAGAAGAACCAAAAATACATCCCATTTCCTGAGGTATAAAAGCTGGAAGGATTTTTTTTTCATAGAATGTTTCCTCACTATCCTTTTAGGCTCTGCAGATACTATAAGGAGAAGGGTGTGTAGACTTTATCACTAAAAAGAAAGTCCTATCACTTACCCTTGTAATGATTTTGTAAGTGAAAGTCCTTACTTAAGTCTGTGTTTTTCAGAGAACATGCTCTGTGGTTTCAGTCCTTTTAAATTGATTGAGATTTGTTTTATTCTAATATGTGGTCTTTCTTGATGAGTGTCCCATGTGTGCTTGAAAAAATGTATATTTTGTTGAATGGAATATTCTGTAAATGAGAATTAGCTGAAGTCGACTGATAATATTTAAGTCTTATATAGTGTTATGATTTTTTTTACCTCTTCTATCATTACTGAGAGGAGTATTGAAATCTCCATCTATGCTTACTAATTTGTCTCTTTCCTCTTTTAGTTCTGTCAGTGTTTGCTTCATGTATTTTGGAGCTCTGTTACTACTGGTGCATGTACATTTCTAATTGTTATATCTCCCTGCCTGAATTATTCTTTTATTATGAAATGACCTCCTTTGACTCTAGTAATCCTCTGTCAATCTGTGTTTGTATTTAAAGTGGAGCTCCTATACAGCATATAGTTGGATCTTGATTTTTATCTAACCCAGTCTCTGTCTCTGACTTTTTTTTTTGAGACGGAGTTTCACTCTTGTTGCCCAGGCTGTAGTGCAATGGCACAATCTTGGCTTACTGCAACCTCCGCCTCCCAGGTTCAAGTGATTCTCCTGGCTCAGCCTCCCGAGTAGCTGGGATTAGAGGCATGTCCACCACATCTGGCAAATTTTATATTTTATATTTTTTAGTAGAGGATGGGGATTTTTTTTTTGAGACAGTTTCACTCTTATTGCCCAGGCTGGAGTGCAATGGCGTGATCTTGGCTCACCGCAACCTCTGCCTCCCGGGTCCCAGTTCAAGCAGTTCTTCTGCCTCAGCCGCCTGGGTAGCTGGGATTACAGGCATGCGCCACCTCACCCAGCTAATTTTTGTATTTTTAGTAGAGACAGGGTTTCACCATGTTGGCCAGACTGGTCTCGAACTCCTGACCTCGTGATCCGCCCACCTCGGCCTCCCAAAATCCTGGGATTACAAGCGTGAACCACCGTGCCCAGTGAGACGGGGTTTCTCCATGTTGGTCAGGCTGGTCTCGAACTCCCGACCTCAAGTGATCCACCCGCCTCGACCTCCCAAAGTGCTGGGATTACAGGCATGAGCTACTGTGCCCGGCTTTGGTCTCTGACTTTTAAGTGTTTAGTTCATTTACCTTTAATGTAAATGTTGGACTGCTTGATGTTGTCCTTATCTCTGCCTCTGAAGCTGTGTTCTTTTTTTTCCCCTAACCTTATTTCTCTCTAATCTTTGCATTAGATAATTTCTTTTCTTTTCTTTTCTTTTTTTTTTTTTTTTTTTGAGATAGGGTCTTGCCCTGACACCCCGGCTGGAGTGGTGCAGTGGTGCAGTGGCGCGATGATCTTCGCTCACTGAAACCTGCCTCCCAGGCTCAAGTGATCCTCCCACTTCAGCCTCCAGAGTAGCTGGGACTACAGGTGCTCCCCACCAATGCCCGACTAATATTTGTAATTTTTTGTAGAGACAGGGTTTTGCCATTTTGCCCAGGCTGGTCTCGAACTCTTGAGCTCAAGCAGCTGCCTGCCTCAGCCTCCCAAAGTGCTGAGATTACAGGTGTGAACCACTGTGCTTGACCTAAATTAGATAATTTGTGTTGTTCTGTATTCAAGGTTATAAATTTTTTTCTTTTGCCATCTCACCTCTGCTATTGAGCTGGGCTAGTAAATTTTGCTTATTGTACACTTCAGCTTTAGAATTTTCTTTTTCTTTTCTTTTTCTTTTTTTTTTTGAGACAGAGTCTCACTCTGGTGCCAGACTAGAGTACAGTGGCACAGTCTGGGATCACTGCAACTGCCGACTCCCAGGTTCAAGCGATTCTTCTGTCTCAGCCACCTGAGTAGCTGGGACTACAGGCACGTGCCACCATGCCCAGCTAATTTTGTATTTTGGTAGAGACGGGGTTTCACCATGTTGGCCAGGATGGTCTCGATCTCTTGACCTCGTGATCCGCCCGCCTCGGCCTCCCAAAGTGAAAGTGCTGGGATTACAGGTGTGAGCCACTGCACCCGGCCTGGTTCTTTTTTAGAGCAAATTTCCTTTTCTCTATTGAGATTCCTTGTTTATTTATATTATATTTTTAAAAAATTATTTGGACATATTTATAATAGCTGCTTTGAAGTCTTTGCCAAATCCAACACTTAGGCCCACTTGGGTTCAGCTTCTATTGATTGCTCTTTTTTCCCCTAAATGTGAATCACACTTTCCTGTTTCTTTTCATATCTAGTAATTTTTTTATTGAAACCTAGATGTGTAGATAATATGTAGTAGTAACTCCTGAACGTTTTGTTTCTAGAGGCTGCTTTATTCTGAAAAGTATAGGTTTTCTTGATTTAATAGGCAGTTAGCTTGCCTCTACTCAAACTGTAAACTGCGTCTCTTGTGATGTGTAGCAGCTAATGTCTGCTCAGTTTTTCAGCTTTGCTGCTTTTCAGTCCTGGGGTTTACCTTGTGCCTTTGTAATATAGTGGCCACTCAGGGATTTGGGCAGTTAATTCTCAGATTTTGGGGTTCATCCTTCCTGTGGTTCTGTTGCTTCTGGAGTTCCTCCTCTAAGTTTCCAGCTGCCCTGCTATCTCCCAAGTTTTACCCCCTGACACCTAAAGATGGTAAGACTTCTGCTTTCTCCACCCTGTGCTTTGTGCATGCTGTATGCTCAAAGGTGAAGCAAATTTGCAAATTTCACCAGGAGTAATTGTTACTTAGTTTCAACTTCTGTAAAATAGGGTTTATTCCTAGGATTAGTGTGAGGATTAAATGGGATAATACAAATAAGACACAAAACAAATACCCAACAGAATTAGCTTTTCATTTCTACTTTGTTGTTAATATTTTGTTGGTATGAGTGGTGGTGGTGGTGATGATGATTTGGAGGTTCTTAGATCCATAAAATGGATTAATCTGTGAGGTGGGCAAAGGGAGGAAAAAAGCAGATGTTGGCAGTTACTGTTAACAGGAAACACAGTGAAGGAAAGTAAATGACAATAGCAGGGGTTATCATAATCAGGAAGAATTAAATTTTGATTGCAAACATTAGGACTTTCTCCAATTTTGTAGATGCAACATCCTTTTATAAATGCAAACTATAAAGATGAAACATCCTTTTTTTTTTTTTTTGCTTACTTTTCCAAATGGGAAAAATCTGGATATATTCTGCTTCCAGTTTCGTTTAATAATCAGTGCTGCTGTTTTTTATAACAGGTGTTTCAGAGTTGTGAACCACAAATTGACTATTTAATAAGCCTATTCTATATTCTGCATTAGAATTTGTAGCCAGATTGGATTATTCATGATTCCACATTATATGTGGAACTGCTCTGTAAACTTTAAAAGCTGTGTCAGGCTGGGCGTGGTGGCTCATGCCTGTAATCCCAGCACTTTGGGAGGCTGAGGCGGGCGGATCATGAGGTCAGGAAATCGAGACCACTCTGGCTAACGCAGTGAAACCCCGTCTCTACTAAAAATAAAAAAGATCAGCCGGGTGCGGTGGCGGGCACCTGTAGTCCCAGCTACTCGGGAGGCTGAGGCAGGAGAATGGCGTAAACCCGGGAGGCGGAGCTTGCAGTGAGCCGAGATCACGCCACTGCACTCCAGCCTGGGTGACAGAGCGAGACTCGGTCTCAAAAAAAAAAAATTTCATTGTATGTATAGTATAGTAATTTGAGAGGCTAATTCAGATTGTTCTTTCTGATAAAATATGCCAAGTTATAGATTTTAGTGTTAACCTTAAGAAAAACCTTTAAACAAAGAGTGAATAAAATCAGTCTAGAGAGTGTTCAGGTGGAGCATTGAAATTGTTAGTAATTAAATGCAGATTGCATGTGAGTCTTAAAAACAAAACTATCAAAGTAAGCATTTGTGATTTGTTACCCAGGCTGGAGTGTAGTGGGCAGTGGTGTGATACCGGCTTTGCGCCCCACACCCAGCTAATTTTGTATTTTAGTAAAGATGGGTTTTCAGCATGTTTTCCAGGCTGGTCTTGAACTCCTGGGCTCAAGCAATCCTCCCGCCTCCGCCTCCCGAAATGCTGGGGTTACAAGCATGAGCCGCCATGCCTGACCAGATGTGCGTCCTTTTTTTGTAGGTGTTTCTCCCTGACTAGAAAGCTTCCCTTGTGATTTTTCTAGCTAGCTTTCAGGATAATATTCTTAATATTTTCAAATTCTTGGTTTGTGTCTTGTGTCTTCTAGCTACGCCCTTGGCAGAGTTTCTTCTAACCCTTTGATGTCTGTTTGCAGATAGGAGAAAGAATCCGAGTCATCTTGGACATGGAAGATAAGACTTTAGCTTTTGAACGTGGATATGAGTTCCTGGGGGTTGCCTTCAGAGGACTTCCAAAGGTCTGCTTGTACCCAGCAGTTTCTGCTGTATATGGCAACACAGAAGTGACTTTGGTTTACCTTGGAAAACCTCTGGACGGATGACAGTGGCTTTCTTGTGATGACAGAATGGAGGAGAGATCTGCTTACGGGAAGTAGAACCATGAAGTGACTGTCATACGTGCATGTCCAAGAAACATCCTGAAAACACATGAAGTTGTTGTAAACTGGAGAAGCAGCTCTACAGCAGAGATTATCTTTGTGTTTCCTCTTTCTACTGGGCCAGAAAAATCCTCAGGGTTGCAGTTGGTTGTGTGGGCAGTTGACATATGCATGTTGCAACCGATGTTGTCTCCAAGTTAGCAATGTGTTATTTCCAACTTGAAAGGTGAGATTGTAGAGATGCTGTCAAAGGGATAAGATAAGGAAATAGCAAGATTTTTAAGTAGTGTGTTTGTGAAGACTGATCCCATTTTACAACTGCCTGTTCTTTCTCCAGTCCCTTTTTTTCTGGCCAGCTTGACTATTAGAAAAGTATGAAACTGGTTGGGTTTTATTTAATATTTTTAATATATTGAGAAGCATGGTCTGCCTGGACTGCACTTCTCTAAAAGTGAGATATAAAATTGTGCAGCTATTTTAAAAGTTGTATATACAATATGTGTGTAAAAAAAAACTGTAAAAAAAACAAAAAGGACAAACAGGTTGCTTTGTTCTAGTTCTAATTTCTTAAAAACCACTACATGGTAACAAAATTGGAATAACATTTGGGGACAGCTAGGTTAACTACAAAGAAGAGGATTTTAAGAGGAGATGTGTTGTATTGACTCATTTTGTATTATTTGTGGCTTCCAGTTCCCATAGCTGTTAGAGTCTGGTTTGTTTTTGTTTTTACTATCAAAATTATAGTAAAGATCTCTCAATCTCCTGGGTAAAGATTGAAGGAAGGCAAATCTATTTCTAATTATACATATGTCAGTAAGGATGATCTCAACATAATAGTAATGTGTATCTTTTGGTATCCAGTTTTATTTCTGGCCTTCTAAGGAAGTGTCTCATAACACAGAACATTGTCATTTGCTCTTGTTGGCCACAAATATTAATCCTAGAGCCTAGGAAAAAAAGAATTGATTAATGGTCCTTTTATTTTGTAGCCTTATAAATGCTGTAGATATTATCAAAAAAATTAATTTCATATTGTTTACATCATGCAACTAATCTAAGCCTCAAACTCGTTATTGGGGCTATAAAGAAAATGTTTACTTACCCACCTGAAACAGGTTAAGAATATTCTTAATCTCATTATAGATAATTGCCCCCATGGGACTTGAAATATGACACCTTGTGCTGAAAACTTCAGGTTGGCAATATTTGAAGGTTACACTGTAGATAGAAGAGCTTTACATTAAACTCCTATTTTGAGCTTACAAATCTTTTTTCTCATCACTAAAATGCTTTTGAATTAATAATCCAACCCACATGAGCTGAGAGTTTTTCTTTTGTTAGAAAAGAAACAGACATCTTTCTGTATGAAAGTATAAATTGTATGGTTTTAGATACATAGGAATTGGCAAAGGCAAGCAAAATCTTTGTACTTCTGAGTTCTTGCTGTATGTGTATTTTGTTTTAAATCTAATTAGGGACACCAGGCAGCTGGCCGGGATTCTTGGGTTGTTCCTTGGGAGTTAAGATTGTCAATACTCCTACGAAGCAAGGGATTTCAGCCATAGAACAAAGATTGATTGTTGCCACCAGAAAAGTTTACAAGTATTTATTGTGTATTTGATACATTGCTTGAAAAGAAGAAATCTGTTAAAGATTCTTTTTGATGTCCAGGTTAAGAAGAAACCTCCTTGTATTGAGTGGAATTATATGTTAAACGTATTAGAGAATATAGATGGTATAGAAATTTATTTTTCTTGGTGTAGAACAACTCAGTTCAGCAAAGTTTAAAATTTGATTAAACGAGAAGTGGTTCAGGATGAAGATGGACTTGTTAGAAAGTGATCAAGTCCTTTAAGTACTTGTTTCTTTTTCAGGTTGTGATGTGGCCATTCCAAGAGCTGTTGTTGAGAGTTTGGTTTATAATTGTCTCTTTTGTCTTGTTAGTAAACATTCATTTGCAACAGTTTTGAAGGTGCTGAGTGGAAAACCGAAACACATGGTTATTGCATATTGGACCTAGAATGAAATAATTGCCTCAATATTTAACAACAAGCCATTCTTGTCTCAAAGGTTTAAATTCCAGAATATCCCATTTGCAAATCACATGCAATTGAGGTTAATAGCATGAGCATCTGCGTAATGAAGAGCCTTCATTTACGTAAATTTGTCACTAAAAACCAGTAGTAGCTCTACAAAATATTAAACTGCTACAGTGTTCAAGGAAATGGAATATCTTTGTCATTGGTGCTGAGAAGAGCATTTAGGTAGAAGACAGTTGCGCCTGAAGATTGAGTATAAATCATTCAAACCAGTGGTTCTCAACGTTGGCTGTATACACTTTGCAGTCACTTTGGAGTGTTTGAAGACGTGTCGATGCTTTGGGTTCCGTATGCCAAGATTCTGATGTTGGTCTGGAATATGAGCTGGTCATAAGGATTTTTATAACTTTCTGGTCATTTCGATATGCTGCCAAGGTTGAGAACCATTGTTCTAAAATTCACCTTGAGTTTTCTTATCTGCAAAATAGAAAAAAAAAATCCTTGCTCCCTCCCTTCACTACCTCACAAGGATATTGAGGGTAAAGGAGAAGATAATGGGCAGGTGCTTGTGCTGTGGATGGAAAGTGCTATTAAAAGTCAAAGGAGTGTTCTGTTTCAGTTCATAGTGTGACCAGGGAGGGCGTAACTGACTGTGCTTTGTTGGCTTGGGAAACATGGAGCCCTTTCTTTGGTTCGTGAACGAAGCGTGCAAATGTGGAAGCAGACATTACTGTTATGCCTACTATTCTGCCATCCTTGCGACAGGCTGTTTTAATTACCTGGTTTACACAGGAAAGCAGAAATATTAAGGTTTGAAGTTTGTAATGGCCAGCGGCTCATAATTCATTAAATCTTTTCATACGAGGACTTTGTGGTCAATGTCATTGCATAGTTGCCATTATTTTTTCATTATTTGACTTGAATGTTAAGCCATTTACTTCATCTCCCTCATTCACATAAAGTGTAGATACGGACTCGATAAGACACCTAAAGAAAGTAAGATTTACCCAGTTAATATTTGAAATCATTGTTCAGTGCTCAGGCATTTTCTGCCTTTTAGAATGATTTGACTGGAGAAAGAGTTTCGAAAATAGCAGATCTCCAAACCATAAAGAAACTATTGTGTAATGAACTTTTGTTTGTTTTTGGAGACAGGGTCTCACTCTGTTGCCTAGGCTGGTCTTGAACTCCTGGCCTCAAGCAGTCTTCCTGCCTCAGCCTCCCAAGTAGCTGGGATTACAGGTGTATGCCACCGCACCCAGCTTTAACTTTTAAGCCCCCAAACTCTGTAGATTGTCATATTAATATTATTACTCATTTTTGTTGTTGTTATTTTGAAGAAGTGAGTAGTTTGAAGAGATAGAAAGGGAGTGGTGTGTGTGTTTCTTTTTTGGAGACAGAGTCACTCAGGCTGGAGTGCACGACCTTGGCTCACTGCAACCTCTGTCTCCCGGGTTCCAGCGATTCTCCCGCCTCAGCCTCCCGAATAGCTGGGATTACAGGCGCCCGGCACCACGCCTGGCTAATTTTTGTATTTTTAGTAGAGATGGGGTTTCACCGTGTAGGCCAGGCTGGTCTCGAACTCCTGACCTTGTGATCCACCCGCCTAAGCCTCCCAAAGTGCTGGGATTACAGGTGTGAGCCACCGCGCCCGGCCCTAATCTTTGTATTTTTAGTAGAGGGGGTTTTGCCGTGTTGGCCAGGCTGGTCTCGAACTCCTGGCCTCAAGCCATCTACCCGCCTCGCCTCCCAAAGTGCTGGGATTACAGTCGTAAGCCACCGTGCTGGGCCAGAAATTTAAGGAGTTTTAAAGGTTAGCATTGAAAAGATTACTTTCCAGAAATGGAGACCATCACAGTTCCACAATTGGGATTGTGGTAGATAATCAGGACCACTTCGAAGCCTTTATTAGGGACAGGCCACACCCCGCCCAAATGCTGTCCTCAAAAACATTCCTCCGTTTCTCTAGCTGAATGTAATCTCTCCTTGAAATTTCCCTTGTTTTATATATCTATAGTTGACTCATGCTGTATTTATTTATACCTTGTTTATTTATTGATTATTTATTGGTGTCATATCACCCCTAACCTGGGACAGGATCTCTGACGGACTCATCTTTGTACCCACAGCATGTAAGCCCAATAGGCAGGTGCTCACATATTTGCTGAAGAAACAGAAAGAACTACGGAGAGAGACAAAAGCTCCTCTGAAGTTTTAGACTATAGAAGCAAAAATTACAGTAGCGAAAGATGAATGAGAAATTCTGTGTTCTAGTCCCAGTGAAGCAGGAAGGAAAGGGGTGCAAACTTGAGGCTAGTAAGGAAGAAGTAATTACTGCGAATGCATTTAGCCATTCCCTCTACTCGAAAATACTGGTAAACTCTGATTTTTATATTTGTTTAGAATTTAAAATAGAATTCTGTATCTTTATTTTTTTGGAATTCTGTTGTTTTGCCTTAGTTTCTTAATAAAAGGTTAAACATTAACCACCTGTGATTGCTTACATTTAAAGAAATTTGTTACGCATTGGTCAGAAAGAAAAATTGGGGTGTGCCTTAATAGCCAAAGGTGGTGATGGAATTTACCTATAAATTCCATGGCTCTAATAATAGAATCCACATTCCCCATGTTTAGAATGGAAAGTGGACAGGGAACAGTAATTCACTGGGGTCTTTTTTCCCAATTGCTTCTACCGCCCCCCCACCCCACCCAACTGCTGACATTTGTTGGATAATGCAGTTGTTCGCCAAGAATTATAAGAGACAGGCATGCTGTTCCTGAACTGGCTGCATAAATGGCTCCTGTGATCCAAAAGCTTAAAAGAGAATCAGTTGATTATGTTGCTAAAAATTTGCCTAAAATGTTAAAGTTCATACAAACATTTTAATTTTTTTTTTTTTTTTTTTTTTTTGAGACAATGTCTTGCTCTGTTACCCAGGCTGGAAAGCAGTTGATGTGATCTCGGCTCACTGCAGCCTCCGCCTCAGGTGATCCGTGTGCCTCAGCCTCCTAAAGCACTGGGATTACAGACGTGAGCCACCGTGCCCGACCCAAAGCATTTAAATTTTGTAAAAGAAAAATAGGTGTAAATGTTCTGTATTTGCCTCTTTGTTTAGTGGAAAGAGACGCCGGAGACAGCTTTACCAGTCTGTTGTCCTGATTTCTTTTTTGGATCCTCCCCCGAACTGTTTGCTGCTTATTTAATGTGTTCTCTAAAATACCGTTGACAGCAACATGTTCTCTAGTCTTCAGAATATAGTTTGCTGAAAGAAGTAGCCCTTTAAGATGTAAGATTGTGAATTCAGCTTTTGTATGTAGGATTTCATGATGAGTGGCTCAAGAAGTAGGAATCATTTTAGGGAGTTTCCTTAGGTCACCCTGTTGATAGTGCTTAATTTCTGTTTCTTTTAAGGCAGGAAAACATTAAGAAAAGATTAGGGAGGTCAAGTCCTGTCTAGGATATGATATGATACTTGTACACCGTATTATATTTCTGCCCCCTTCGCTCTAGAAATAAAATGGGGATAAAATCAAGTAATGGTTTTGAGGTCATAGCTCCCTTGAGAAAGTCTCCCTGAAATAATGTATTAAAATTCTAGTGTCTCAAGTTAGATTCATTAGAGGCCTATTGTAGTGGGAATAGACCAGATACCTTTGTTTATTTAATGGAGCTAACTTGCTCGCTGTTCCCAACCCTTGTTTAAAGGGCACATTATTCATCTGTGCCCCTTTGTTGGTCCTCCTCACCTTTAAAGGAAAGGAGGCTTAAGGTTGGAATGAGAGTTGTCGATGACATTGCTAACCCCTCGATAGGCCAAAGAGTGGTATAGTTGATCGAATTGCCCAGGACAGCATGGACACTTTTATCACAAAAGACCTGTTGGCTGTAAAGACGCTGCTCTGGGCAGAGACGTGGCAAAGCCCAGCGCAGGCCACCCTTCTGAGCACAGCCTACAGGAACTTCAGTGCTGATGGAGCCGTGGAGCTAACAGTGACCCCGCAGGCCACTCTCGGTTTTATGTGGCCATAGCTGAGCTTCTGAAATTTTGAAGGATCTTCCTGCCCACCCAGCTACTAGTCATCCATTGGTAATGTAGAAAGAATGAAAAAGGCAGGAAAGATAATTTATCAAATTATTTTCTAACATCCATCATATACCAGGCTTTTACCAGGTACTAGAGATGGAAAGATGAGAAGGAAAAAACGAAGTTGCTGACAAGCTTCTGTGAAAGCAAATGTGGAAACAGACTCTGCCGGGAAACTGGGTTAACGACTTCAACGAAATTACAGGTGAGGTCCAGGGTGGCGCAGAGAGGGAGCAGTTCACCTGGGGCGATGTTTAAGCTGAGCTTAGAAGATAAGTAGGGGGAGCTAATGAAGATAAATCCACTGTTCCAGGCAAGTGGAATAGGATGTGCTGTGATACAGAGGCACAGATAGGTCGCTAAGTCTGGAACCATGCTGGACAAGAGGTGGGGGAGGGCATGGAACAGGGAAATTGCGTCTGGATTATAATTGCCATACTAAATAGTTTGGGTTTTGTCTATTTTTTCATGGGGAAGCCATTCAAAGGTTTTCAGCAAGGGCATGATTAACTACAAAAAGCAGTATCTGAAGGGTGGGAGTCAGGAGATCTAGGCAGAAAATGATGAGAACCTAAACTAAGGTGACTAAAGATGGAGAAGGAATGTATTTAAGATAATTCAGGAGGACATTTGGACACCATTTGTATGTCAAGAGTGAGACACTTTGGTGCAGACATTTGAGAGAATAATGGTACTGTTATTAAGAAAGGGTATTGAAAAGGAGTGAACCGAGATTGTGCCACTGCACTCCAGCCTGGGCGACAGAGCGAGACTCTGTCTCAAAAAAAAAAAACAACAAAAACAAACAGATTGGGAGGTGAGGGGCCAGGTGTGGTGGCTCATGCCTGTAATCCCAACACTTTGGGAGGCTGAGGTGGGCAGATCACCTGAGGCCAGGAGTTCGAGACCAGCCTGGCCAACATGGTGAAACCCCCACCTGTACTAAAAATACAAAAATCAGCCGGTTGTGGTGGCGGGTGCCTGTAATCCCAGCTACTTGGGAGGCTGAGGCAGGAGGATCACTTGAGCCTGGGAGGCGGATGTTGCAGTGAGCCGAAATTGCGCCGGTGCACTCCAACCTGGGTGACAGAGTGAGACTCTTGTCTCAAAAAAAGAAAAAAAGAAAAAAAAAGACTGGGGGATGAGGGTAATGAGTTCAGTTTTGAACATGTTGAATCGGAGGTGGAAGCACTGAACAGGCAGTTGGAACTAGTGAGTTTGGAGTTACGGAGATTGGCAGCCAGCTTGACAAGAGAGCTGCTGGTGTGTCGCTTTCCTCCCTGGCTGTGCAGGCTCCACAATCCAGCAGGCAGAGAGGGGAGGTGGGCCTGCAGTACCCTGAAAGGATAACCAGCCGCCTTCTAACCCATGACTCTGCCAACTGAAGGCTGCTGGGGTGTTTGTTTTGTTGTTTGGGGATTTTTTTTTTTTTTCTCACCCTACACCTCTGAATAACAATCCTAGCAGTTCAATGTTTTCTTTTTTCTTTTTTTTTTTTTGGAGACAGGGTCTTGCTCTGTCGCCCAGGCTGGAGTGCAGTGGCACAATCTCAGCTCACTGCAACCTCCACCTCCCGGGTTCCAGCCATTCTCCTGCCTCAGCCTCTTGAGTAGCTGGGACTACAGGCGCCGCCACCACACCCGGCTAATTTTTGTATTTTTAGTAGCGATGGAGTTTCACCATGTTAGCCAGGATGGTCTTGATCTCTTGACTTCGTGATCCGCCCACCTCGGCCTCCCAAAGTGCTGGGATTACAGGCGTGAGTCACCACGCCCGGCCACAGTTCAAAAATTTTGGGTGCCTCTTTTTAATGTTGAGAGAAGCTCAGCAACGTTCTATCATTTTGGTCTTGAGGTGAGACCACTGGATCAGTAGCGCAGGACTCACGCGTTCTAAGTCCTGGTGGGGCTGCTGGGCGGGACGTGATTCCTGAGCAGGTGTCTTCCTTTCTGGGGCTGTTCTGAGGCTGACCTAGCTCAGTGATTCCCATTTTGGGCTGCCCACTAGAATCACCTGGGGAGCTTTTTATTTCTTTAAGTCAGCTTTATTGAGATAATAACTGACATCAAGTAAGCTATACGTATTTACAGTGCACAATTTGATAAGCTTTGATGTATGTATATATCCATCACAATCAAGATAACCTATATCTGGGAGGCTTTTAGAAGATAAGATGCGGCTGGGCGCAGTGGCTTACACCTGTAATCTCAGCACTTTGGGAGGCCAAGGCGGGTGAATCACCTGAGGTTGGGAGTTCGAGACCAGCCTGACCAACATGGAGAACCCCGGTCTCTACTAAAAATACAAAAATTAACCGAGCGTGGTGGCGCGTGCCTGTAATCCCACCTACTTGGGAGGCTGAGGCAGGAGAGAATCACTTGAACTCGGGAGGCGGAGGTTGCAGTGAGCCGAAATCGCATCATTGCACTCTAGCCTGGGCAACAAGAGCGAAACTCCGTCTCAAAATAAATAAATAAATAAGATGCCCTGGCGAATTAAATTCCATGGGGTAGTAGAGTGGAGTTTTGTTTGTTTGTTTTTTGAGACAGAGTCTCACTCCGTCGCCCAGGCTGGACTGCAGTGGCACGATCTCAGCTCACTGCAAGCTCTGCCTCCCGGGTTCACGTCATTCTCCTGCCTCAGCCTCCCGAGTAGCTGGGACTGTAGGTGCCGCCACCACGCCCGGCTAGTTTTTTGTATTTGTAGTAGAGACAGGGTTTCACTGTGTTAGCCAGGATTGTCTCGATCTCCTGACCTCATGATCTGCCCGCCTCGGCCTCCCAAAGTGCTGGGATTACAGGTGTGAGCCACCGCGCCTGGCCTTTTGTTTGTTTTTAAGTCTCCAGGTACTTCTCCCCTGAACTAGGAGACCACCATTCAGGAGCGACATTTGAGCAGCCTCAAGTGGAGGCAAAAATCTCTGGTTTATTTTTATTTTATTTTATTTTATTTTTATTTTGAGATGGAGTCTCACTCTGTCGCCTAGGTTGGAATGCAGTGGCACGATCTCGGCTCACTGGAACCTTTGCCTCCTGGGTGCAAGCGATTCTCCTGCCTCAGCCTCCTGAGTAGTTGGGATTACAGGCACGCCCTACCACGCCTGGCTAATTTTTGTGTTTTTAGTAGAGACGGGAGTTCACCATGTTGGTCAGGTTGGTCTCGAACTCCTGACCTTGTGATCCACTTGCCTGGGCCTCCCAAAGTGCTGGGATGACAGGCGTGAGCCACCGCGCCAGGCAAAAATCTCTGGTTTATAACCAGGAAAATTGTATGAGAAAAAAGAGCTCTAGCTCTAGAGACCAAGAGCAAGATGATGGCAGCGCCAGAGTGAGCACCTGAGGCGACTGTCTCTTCTGTGAGTCTTTCTGTGGCCCTGAGTGAGCTCAAGTGAGGCAGTCATTTAAAAGAGGTTCTAGACCGGGCGCGGTGGCCCACACCTGCAATCCCAGCACTTTGGAAGGCCGAGGCAGGCAGATCACGAGATCAGGAGTTGGAGATCAGCCTGGCCAACATGGTGAAATCCCGTCTCTACTAGTAATACAAAAATTAGCCAGGCGTGGTGGCGCCGCCTGTGATCCCAGCTACTCGGGAGGCTGAGGCAGGAGAATTGCTTGAACCCGGGAGGCAGAGGTTGCAGCAAGTCGAGATCGCGTCATTGCACTTCAGCCTGGGCGACACAGCAAGACTCCATCTCAGAAAAAAAAAGGTGTCCTTATCAGGATTCTTTCAGGGATTAGTGATTTGGTCTTTCCTATATCAGAGTGGCAGTGACATTTGGGTGCCTGACCAAAGCTGCGCAGCTGCGTCTGTGGTTTGTCACATCTTAAAATCAAATTTCTTACTTCTGATAAAAGGAGATATAATGACTGAAAATTGCTACAAGAAAGAAACAATAAAGCCTAATATCACGGGCTGAGTTGCATCCCCTTAAAAATTTATATGTTGAGGCCGGGCACGGTGGCTCAAGCCTGTAATCCCAGCACTTTGGGAGGCCGAGACGGGTGGATCACAAGGTCAGGAGATCGAGACCATCCTGGCTAACACGGTGAAACCCCGTGTCTACTAAAAAATACAAAAAAACTAGCTGGGCGAGGTGGCGGGCGCCTGTAGTCCCAGCTACTCGGGAGGCTGAGGCAGGAGAATGGCGTGAACCCGGGAGGCGGAGCTTGCAGTGAGCTGAGATCCAGCCACTGCACTCCAGCCTGGGCGGCAGAGCGAGACTCCGTCTCAAAAAAAAAAAAAATTTATATGTTGAAATCCTCCAGTACCTCAGAATGTGACCTTATTTGTAAATGGGGTCATTTCAGATGTAACTAGTTAAGATGAGGTCATACCAGACTGGACCCCTAATTTAAGGTAATTGGTGTCCTTGTGAAAAAGAGATGTAGACGCAGACATGCACACAGGGAGAATTCCATGTGAAGATGAAGGCAGTAATCATGGCCATCCAGCGGAAACCAAGAAGTGCCAAAGGCTGCCAGCAAACCAATATAAGCCGGGGAGCGACACGGAACAGATTCTTCCCCACCACCCTCAGAGGAAACCAGCCCTGCTGACACCTTCATCTCAGACTTCCAGCCTCCAGGAGATGATACTTTTTTTTTTTTTTTTGAGACGGAGTCTCACTGTGTCGCCCAGGCTGGAGTACAGTGGTGCAATCTTGGCTCACTGCAACCTCTGCCTCCCAGGTTCAAGCAATTCTCCTGTCTCAGCCTCCTGAGTAGCTGGGACTACAGGCACCTACCACCACGCCCGGCTAATTTTTGTATTTTTAGTAGAGACGGGGTTTCACCATATTGGTCAGGCTGATCTTGAACTCCCGACCTCAAGTGATCTACCTGCCTTGGCCTCCCAAAGTGCTGTGATTACAGGCCTGAGCCACTGTGCCCAACGATACATTTTTGTAGTTGAAGCCACCCAGTTTGTGGTACTTTGCTGTGGCAACCCTAGGAAACACACCTTTTAATTTTTCTCTCTACCAATTCTGTTTCTTTGTGGAGGCAACTTTGATGCTGTGTTTGGTTGTTCACTGGAACCATGGGAAAGGCCAGGAACAATTTTAAGGTGTTATAGATTTGTTGGAAGGTCTTTGTCAGGTTGCATTCGTAACCCAGTGTTTGTAAAGTACTTAGTGGTAGTAGTTAGGGGCATGGATTCTGGAGTCATGAATTCAAACCCCCTCTTCTACCACTTACTAGTTCTGTAACCCTGGGTGGGACATTTGATCCCTCCATGCCTCAGTCCCCTTATTTGTAAAATGGGGGGCAGGGGAAATCATGCTACCTACTTTAAAAGGTGATGTGAGCATTACATGAAATGCACATTGAGCCACTTAGAACAGTGCCAGGCGTGTAGTAAGTATTCCCTGCATTTCTCATTATTATTACTGAACTGTTCTATAATAGGTAAGTATCATTAGGAGCCAACCATGAAAGAAAAACAATTTTAGTCACTAAAAAAATAAAAATTGTGGTGAAATATAAAACGTTTCATTCATCTGGTTCTAAAATTAAGAATAGGAAACATTTTAAAATAGGAAATGTTTTAAAATATAGGAAACATTTAAAAATATTCAAAGCAACAGAACTTGAGGTAGCGTAAGCAAAATAAGTTTATTTTAGAGAGACAGGGCTAGCTCACAGAGATCAACAGCAGGAATGCCTTCGTTTTCATGAGGAAGTTGGACAAAGCAATGGAAAGCCATCAGGAGCCCAGGAATACCACCTCTTCCTTATTCCTGAAACATTTCTGCATTCTCTCCCCAAACTTCGTCTTCTACATAGTCCACATTGGGAAAAACGGCCACCCACACTTCTCCCCTCCATTCAAGAGAGCAACTCAGGGTCCCAGATAGAGACTCCAATTCCTACTGCTGGTCCAATCAGCTATGGCCATGGGGTGAGGAGTGGGCTCACGCAGTACGTAGGACGCCACTAGTCTCAGCCCTACAACTCTGTGGCTGGGAAATGAGGGGGAGGGAAGCCATAAAGAAGAGATGGGGGGTAGTGCAGGAAGACACTAACAAACATGCTTCCTCCCACCCCAAAGTTTGGCCATACGAGGAATAGCACATTTGAGGACTCCCCAGAAGAAAAAAGACAAAGGAGGCTGAAAGGAGTGAAGAGGAAAAAAGATACAGAGCGGGAGAGCAAGGCAACCCCATCAAGTCGTGGAGATTCGCAGCACGACAGCCACCTGGAGGCAGAGTGCGGCGTCTCGGTGTGAAACTCAGGATGGCACCTTGCCCAGCCTCTGCCCCAAGAAGCAACGCTCACTACCTGGCTGTCAGGCTGTGTCTGAGCGGGGGCTGATTTGTTAAATCAAGGGCAAGAAGAGAAAGCTCAGGTCTTCTGGATCTTGAAAAACTGTACTTCTTACCTCGTCTTCTGTTCTCTGTTTTAAGAGAGAGACTGAAGAACGGTGAGGTTTGAAACCCAGAGGAAAGCCAGCTTGGTGATCTGTTTTTTGTTTGGCTGATATGAAGTCATTCGTACCCAGCAGCTCACTGGGTGCTTATCTTGAGCGTGAAAAATGAGGGTAATAAGTTTCTCCCTGTCTTGTGGTCATTATGTTCACATCTTTTACCGGACCCCTTTCCTACAGACCCCAGAGCTTCATTCTGGTTGCTTTTGGAATACTCAAATGAACTGAGGGTTCCAGCCTGGAGGGGAGTTTGGTGATGAGGTGAAATCAGGCAGTGTTTTAGAGAAAGGATGGCAATGGAGTTCGAAACCTCTGCCGTGACAACCAAATGAAATGTTCTGCTTCTCAGAGTGACACTTAGAGCTGTGGGTTTGGAGACAGAAAAGGATCTCTCTTGTTTTGTTTGTTTGTTTGTTTTGTTTTTTGAGACAGAGTTTCATTCTTGTTGCCCAGGCTGGAGTGCAGTGGTGCAATCTCAGCTCACCGCAACCTCCGCCTCCCGGGTTCAAGTGATTCTCCTGCCTCAGCCTCCCAAGTAGCTGGGATTACAGATGCCCACTACCACGCCTGGCTGATTTTGTATTTTTAGTAGAGACAGGCTTCCTCCACGTTGGTCAGGCTGGTCTCGAACTCCCAACCTCAGGTGATCCACCCGCCTTGGCCTCCCAAAGTGCTGGGATTACAGGCATGAGCCACTGTGCCTAGTCGAAAAGGATCTCTTGTAGGAAGATGGAACCCAGAGGGGCTTAAGAGGACCTACTGCACCCGCAGGCCTCCTCTCCCTGCACAAAAACATACTTGTCCCCTGATATCATGACCAGTTGTCATGAAATCACACCCAAGTCCCTCACTTGGGAACCCCCATGAGGAGTTAAAAAACTCTTCACTGGCTGGGCATGGTGGCTCATGCCTGTGATCCCAACAGTTTGGGAGGCTGAGGCAGGTGGATTACCTGAGGTCAGGAGTTCGAAACCAGCCTGGCCAACATGGCAAAACCCTGTCTCTACTAAAAATACAAAAATTAGCCGGGCATGGTGGCAGGTGCCCATAATCCCAGTTACTCAGGAGGCTGAGGCAGGAGAATCGTTTGAAGCTGGGAGGCGGAGGTTGCAGTGAGTCGAGATTGCACCATTGCACTCCAGCCTGGGCAACAGAGTGAGACTCAGTCTCAAAAAAAAAAACAAAAACAAACAAACTAACAAAAAATGCCTTCCCTGCAGCTTCCCTGCCCGTAAAGAAATGCACGCTACAGTGAAGGAAAGGGGTACAGCCTTATTTTCTGTGCATCTGTCTTCCAGAGCTTTATCAGAAGTGACTGGTGGACAATTTATGATTGAGGTCTTCTTACCTCTTGCCATCATAATCATGACTAGCAGCAAGAATGAAATATGTAGAGCCCGAGTCTAGGTGATTAATATAGCACTCACATTCCTTTGACTCAGCACCTCCTCCATGGAATATGCAGCACAGGTACTGTTAGGACTCTGCGGCGCGGGTACTGTTAGGGCTCTGCGGCGTGGGTACTGTTAGGGCTCTGCAGCACCGGTACTGTTAGGACTGGGTCCCTGCACTCCAGGTCTTCAGAGATGCTGTGCTTAATATTTCTGGGCAGCTGCTCTGTGTTTTATCTACATTATTTGATGTATTTGTTAGAATATCTTGATGGTATTCACATTTCATGGAACACTGAGGCTCACAGATGATAAATAACTTGCTAAAGTCACACACCTTAAATTTCAGAGTCTTGTTTCAGCCTAGATCTCTGACTCAAAACCTTGGTTACTTTCCCCTCAAGGGGGAGGCAGATATGTCAGCAGATAAATATCCAATAACAAGTAAGTGCTCTCGAAGAGATAAACGTGAGTAGTGTTGGGGTGGCTGACTTGCCTGGAGAGTCAGCAGATACACTTTGACCATTGTTTTATTTACCAGGACTGGAGAGGAAAATGGGAAAAACATATATTCCCTCCAGCCAGCTCGTCTCTGCTCCTCTCCTCGCTTCTATGAATCTTCCCTCAGCCTGCCTATGAATTATGATCACCATTCACTAAAGAAGCTGACCTGTGTCCAGGTTGCCAGACAAAACACAGGATGCCTGATGAAATTTCAGATCAATGAATAGTTTTTTAGTATACATATATACCCGATGTTGCGTGAAATATAATGATACTAAACAATGATTCATTTTAAAATTCAAATGTCACTGTGGTCACTGCACTTTTTCCCAATTTTCAAACTGTGGTACAATACACGTAATGTAAAATGTTTACCATTTTAACCAATTTTAAGTGTACAGTTAGTGATACTAAATACATTCATAATGTGTGCAACCATCACCACCATCCATCTCCAGAACTGTGTTTGTTTGCTTATTTGTTTGGTAGAGATGGGGTCTTGCTGTGTTGCCCAGGCTGGTCTCCAACTCCCTGATTGAAGTGATCCTCTCGCCTCGGCCTCCCGAAGTCTGGGAATACAGGCACAAGCCACCAAGCCCAGCCTCCTGAGCTCTTTTATCTTGTAAAATTGAAATTTTATGTCTAGTAAACAATAACTCCACATTCCTCCAACTTCTCAGTCGCTGGCAATCACCATTCTACTTTGTGTATCTATGATTTTGACTCCTCTAAACACCTCATGTAAGTGGAATTATACAGTATTTGCCCTTTTGTGACTGGCTTATTTCACTTAGTGTGATATACTCAAGGTTCGCTCATCTGTTGTAGGATATCAGAATTTCTTTCCTCTTTAAGACTGAGTAATATTCCATCGAGCCACGTTTTGTGGATCCATCGTTCACTGATGGACTCTGGGTTGCTTCCGCGCTTTGCTACTGTGAGGAATGCTGCTGTGAACATGGGTGTGCGAAGGTCTCTTTGAGGCTCTGCTTTCAGTTCTTGTGGGTGTGTTCTCAGAAGTGGGATGCTGAATCATACAGTCATTCTCTGTTTTATTTTTCGAGGAACTGCCAGACTGTTTTCCATACTGGCTGCACATTTTACACTCCCACCAGCAGTGCACGAGGATTCCACTTTCTCCAGATCCTCACCAACGCTCCCATCTGATGTGTTCCCAAATAGCCGTCCTAAAGGGTGTGAGGTGAGGGCATTCTTTATTTTTATTTGCCAAATGTAGCAACCCTAAAGCCCAGCCAGAGACCTCTTGCCTGGCTCTGATGTCACACCTTGCCCATCTAACCTTTGCCTTTTCTGTGTCACATTCTAGCCTGGATCCTGGTCCTCTGGTCCTCACCCAGCCTCTCATTTGCTGCTGCACATGCCTCAGCGTGAGACTGTGTCTGGGGCTGCCGCAGAAAGAGCTCTCGTCACCTCTTCTCGCTTTGCTTCCTCTGAGAGCACCTCCCTGGCACCACACTGACAGGTTGGCACCACACTGACAGGTTGGCACCATAGGCTGAGCCTGAATGCAGAAACTGGCAGAACATCAACTCAAAGGAAATGGTCCAAGAGGAGAAAATGTTGAGACAGCAAAAGTTTGTGGCCTAACCTCAGAGCACTCACAGTTACAGGTACCTGACACTTTGCAGGCCGGAGGAAGCTGAATTTTTAGTTATTTGATCCTTTCCTCAGTTAGGGTTCCAGATTCCTCCTCCTTTCCTTTTTTCAGATACTAAGAGCCCACCATGAACTCCACACTGACAGGCAGGCAGAGACACGTAAAACTCTGCCCTCAAGGATCTAGGCCCAGTGAGGAAGCTGAGACCTTTCTAAATAGTTGTAACATAGAGAAAATGAGAACAGCCGAAGGAAGTGCAGGAGGAACGCCACGTGAGGGCATTGGCAGGTGAGGGAGGGTTGTGGTCTGAGGAATTTTGTGGAGGAGGAGGAGGTGTCATCTGAGCAGATCCTTAAAAGATAAATCATATTTAGGCATGTATCAATTTGCCAAATAAAATTGTTAACACAAATTTTTATTTATTTATTTATTTATTTATTTATTTATTTATTTATTTATTTCGAGACTGAGTCTTGCTCTGTGTCACCCAGGCTGGAGTGCAATGGCACAATCTCGACTCACTAGAACCTCCACCTCCCGGGTTCAAGTGATTCTCTTGCCTCAGCCTCGCAAGTAGCTGGGACTACAGGTGCACGCCATCACGGCCAGGCGAATTTTTGTATTTTCAGTAGAGACGGATTTCACTATGTTGGTCAGGCTGGTCTCGAACTCTTGACCTCAGGTGATCTACCCACCTCGGCCTCCCAAAGTGCTGGTATTACAGGTGTGAGCCACCACGCCTGGCTACACAAATTGATTAATAGCAATTTACCAATGTTGCTTGCTAAAACTTTATTCCTCTTTTTTTTTTTTTTTTTGAGATGGAGTCTCGCTCTGTCACCCAAGGTGGAGTGCAGTAGCACAATCTCAGCTCATTCTAACCTCCACCTCCCAGGTTCAAGAGATTTTCCTGCCTCAGCCTCCTGAGTAGCTGGGATCACAGGCACGCACCATCAAGCCCGGCTAATTTTTGTATTTTTAGTAGAGACGAGGTTTCACCACATTGGTCAGGCTGGTCTCGAACTCCTGACCTCATGATCTGCCTGCCTTGGCCTCCCAAAGTGCTGGGATTATAGGCGTGAGCCACCACGTCTGGCCAAAACTTTATTCCTTTTAGCAATTTGTAGAACGTATAGCAATTTAATTTTTACCAGCTTTCCCAATATTCCCTTCATTTATTTATGTTTTCATTTCAGGCAATGTTTATGTCCCAAATGTCAAAAAACATCATAAGGTTGATTTTTCTCTTCCAACCATGTTTTCTGGTTTTAAAAGTAACCTTTATTTTAATTAATTTATTAATATAAATTAATGTAATAGAAATTAGGATAATTTCATTACTCTTAGTTAATATGTGCATTATAAGAAACTGAAAAACACAAGAAGTGGAGAACGAAGCCGTCCACAAGCACAAGCAGTTTACAGTTGCCCGTGTCCTGCTAGGTCCCGTGTATGCACAGACACAACACCCAATGGATCGTGCTTTTTCACACATCATTCTGCCCAATTTCAAGTCCGTTTTGCTGCCTCCTTGGGATTCTATGACTCTAGTGGCTTGGTTCCCACAGGTATCTCCCTTTGCAAAGCTATGCTTGGAGATTTCTCTGTCATGCTAAGTCAGTGGCTATTGTTTTTCAATTTTGACATCTTTGAAATATGCAGAAGAGGCCGGGCGCGGTGGCTCACGCCTGTAATCCCAGCGCTTTGGGAGGCCGAGGCGGGCGGATCACGAGGTCAGGAGATCGAGACCATCCTGGCTAACACAGTGAAACCCCGTCTCTACTAAAAAATACAAAACAACTAGCCGGGCGAGGTGGCGGGCGCCTGTAGTCCCAGCTACTCGGGAGGCTGAGGCAGGAGAATGGCGTGAACCCGGGAGGCGGAGCTTGCAGTGAGCTGAGATCCGGCCACTGCACTCCAGCCCGGGCGACAGAGCGAGACTCCGCCTCAAAAATAAATAAATAAATAAATAAATGAATGAAATACTACAGATACAGTTGAAGCCTCTTATACATCTATGCCTGTGATTTGACTCCTTTCCCTCCCTCTCTAGAACCTGACACGTGTCATTGCTGTGTTTGTTTTTATGCTTTTCTGTAGTGTGACGGGTCCCTAGCCAAGTTACTAAAGAGTGTGTGTCAGCTGCCTGAACCCTGAAGGCCAGGCCATGAGCCAAGGTCATAGTCCCCAGCAGGGGAGCAGGTGTCCCTTGGAACCAAACATCCTGGAGGGTTTCTAAGAAACTACCAAGAAAAACAGTCCATCGCACACACAGTGGGCAAAGAGCCAGAAAATTAGCTTAAAGGCAGCTCAAGAGTGTGGCTGGGCATGGTGGCTCACGCCTGTAATCCCAGCACTCTGGGAGGTCGAGGTGGCGGATCACGAGGTCAAGAGATCCAGACCATCCTGGCCAACGGGGTGAAACCCGTCTCTACTAAAAATACAAAAATTAGCTGTGCGTGGTGGCGGGCGTCTGTAGTCCCAGCTACTCGGGAGGCTGAGGCAGAAGAATCGCTTGAATCCGGGAGGTGGAGGTTGCAGTGAGCTGTGATCACGCCACTGCACTCCAGCCTGAGGGACAGAGTGAGACTCCGTCTCAAGAAAGAGAAAAAAAAAAAGAGTGGGAGACAGTGCAGGTCTCTAACGCCGTCCTGCGGCTGCCCGGGAGGCCTTGCATGTTGGTCCAAATAAACTCGTCTACTCGCCAAGCTGGACTTGTCTCAGTCATTCTTTGGTCTCTCAATCTCCTCCTAGTTTGGGAAAAGACTTTTTCTTTTTTTTTTCTTTTTTTATTTTTTGAGACGGAGTCTCGCTCTGTCGCCCAGGCTGGAGTGCAGTGGCCGGATCTCAACTCACTGCAAGCTCCGCCTCCCGGGTTCCCGCCATTCTCCTGCCTCAGCCTCCCGAGTAGCTGGGACTACAGGCGCCCACCACCTCGCCCGGCTAGTTTTTTTGTATTTTAGTAGAGACGGGGTTTCACTGTGTTAGCCAGGAGGGTCTCAATCTCCTGACGTCGTGATCCGCCCGTCTCGGCCTCCCAAAGTGCTGGGATTTCAGGCTTGAGCCACCGCGCCCGGCCTGTATTTTTTTTTTTTTTAATGCAATTCCAGGTTTTCTTTGTTATGTTTTCACATATCCATGATCTATAAAGAAGGCTTAGCATTTTTTGCATATTTCTAAACCACATACAGGATATACACACATGTGCGTGTGCCATGAGCTGCTTCTGTCCTGCTGCAACTTCGCGTTCTTGTAATTTGTCCATTCCTAAACATAGAGCTGTCACTTCTTTATTTTTTATTATACCTTAAGTTCTAGAGTACATGTGCACAACGTGCAGGTTTGTTACATATGTCTACATGTGTCATGTTAGTGTGCTGCACCCATTAACTCATCATTTACGTTAGGTATTTCTCCTAATGCTATCCCTCCCCACTGCCCCCACCTCACGATGGGCCCCAGTGTGTGATGTTCCCCACCCTGTGTCCCAGTGTTCTCATTGTTCTAATTGCTGTACAGCAGGGGCCCCCAACCCCAGCACAGGTGCAAGGCCTGTTAGGAACTGCGTCATATGGCAGGAGGGGAGCAGCAGGCGGCTGAGCAAGTGAAGCTTCAGCTGTATTGACAGCCGCTCCCCATCACTGGCATTACTGCCGGAGCTCCGCCTCCTGTCCGATCAGTGGCGGCACCAGATCTCATAGCAACGTGAACCTCATTGTGAACTGAGCATGCGCGGGATCTGGGCGGGGCACTCCTTGTAAGAATCTAATGCCTGATGATCTGTCATCGTTTCCCATCATCCCCAGATGGGACTGTCTAGTTGCAGGAAAACAAGCTCGGACTCCACTGATTCTACATTATGGTGAGTTGTATACTTGTTTCATTATATCTTACAATGTAATAATAATAGAAATAATGTACACAATAAATGTGATGCACTCGAATCATCCCAAACCATCCCCCCACCCCCAGGCCATGAAAAAATGGTCTTCCAGGAAACGGGTCCCTGATGCCAAAAAGGTTGGGGACCGCTGCCACACAGTATTCCATTTCACCAACGTACTAGTCTATCAGTTATTCTGTTCACGACCATTTAAGTTGTTTCCCATTTGTGATTACAGAGCTAGAATGAATTCTGTATGTATGTGCTCTAGTCTCTAGAATACATTATGAGAAGTGGCATTCTTGAGTTCTAGCTTATGCTCATCTCCACCTTTGTTAGATATTGCCTAATTGTTCATCACTATCAATATTTCTGTTTCTTCCACCATCAGTATTTCTGTTTATCAAGCAAGGGACAAAGGCAAGCACCAAAAATAACACATGGTACAGGCATATTTCAACCTGCAGGTGTAGGGGATGCACATAGTGCCCAAGATTCTCACCACTTCATGGGGAAGAGTGCTTAGGCTGGGCAGAGCTGGACACATCATGTGTTCTGTACAAGGAGAGGGAATATAAAATTCCTTGTTGCCTCACACATTTATTAAGTATTATGGAGGGCAGGGCGCAGTGGCTCACTCCTGTAATCCCAGCACTTTGGGAGGCTGAGATAGGTGGATCACCTGAAGTCAGGAGTTCAAGACCAGCCTGGCCAACATGGTGAAACCCCGTCTTTGCTAAAAATACAAAAATTATTCGGGCGTGGCAGTGCACGCCTATAATCCCAGCCACTCGGGAGGCTGAGGCAGGAGAATTGCTTGTACCCAGGTGGCAGAGGTTGCAGTAAGCCAAGATCACACCAATGCACTCCAGCCTGGGCGACAGAGCAAGACTCTGTCTCAAAAAAAAAAAAAAAAAAAAAAAAAGAATTATGGAGGAATCAGAGATCATCTGACCAACGTGGCTTTGCAAGGAAGGTTTCAGCCTTTCTGGCCTAAGAAATAACGTTAGAAACAACCCAATAATCCGGACAGTTTAGACAGGAGGGGTTTGTAGCCCTCCCTGAAGAGCCAGCTCATTGAAAAAAGACTCACAAAGGTCATCCACTTAACACACTTGTTTATCCCTCTACATTACACCTCTGGCCCCTCCCTCTACATTACACCTCTGGCCCTGGCGATTTATTAAACAGGTTTTCCGACCTAGGGCTTGTATTAGTTGACAACACTGTGACAAGTTTGCATCACGGGCCATGAAAGGCATAAAAGGTATTTTGAGGCTTTTGTCCATATCTGCAAAGCAAAAGGAGAAATAGTCTTTAAAACATTTTAATATAGGTTTTAATCTATCTATAATTTATTTTTGTTATGGAGAAAGTAGAAATTTCATTATTGAAAATACATGGTTAACATTTCATCCTGCTCCTGTTTATTGAATATAGCTTATGCTTCCATTGATTTGCAGTGCCTCCTCTGTCACTTATCAAGCTTCCATACATACGTATACATGGGCCAGCTCCTGGACTGTCTGATTCTTTTGACCTCTTTGTCTATACATAGGCTAGTACCATACACTCTTAGTTGTTCTCATTTTATAATCAGTCTTCGGGTTTTTGTTTTGTTTTAGAGTCAGGGTCTTGGTCAGTCACCCAGGCTGTTGTACAGTGGCATGATAATAGCTCACTGTAACCTTGAACTCTTGGGCTTAAGAGATACCCCCATCTCAGCCTCCCTAGTAGCTGGGACTTCAGGTGTGCACCATGACACCTGGTCAATCTTTTTTATAGATCTGTTATAATGTTTTAAATAATATTTTTTCTAGGGCTGGAGTCTCACTATGTTACCAAGGCTGGTCTCATATTCCAGGTCTCAAGCAATCTTCCTGGGATTACAGGCTGGTATTACAAGCATGAGCCCTGTGATCACGGCTCACTGCAGCCTCTATCTCCTGGGCTTAACTTCTGATCTTGAACTCCTTGGCTCAAGTGATCCTCCCACCTCAACCTCCCAAGTAGTTAGGACTACATGCATACACCACTGTGCTGGTTAATTTTTTTTTGTATTTTTTTGTACAGACAGAGTTTCACCATGTTGCCCGGGGTGGTCTTGAACTCCTGGGCTCAAGCAGTCCACCTGCCTTGGCCTCCCAAAGTGCTGGGATTACAGGAATAAGCCAGGGTGCCCCGCCCCAGTCTTCGTTCTGAAAGAGCAATTCCCTCAAACTTTTGGTTTTAAAAAATTGTTTTGGTTATTCTTGGCCCTTTGCTCTTCTGTATAGATTTTAGAATGTACCTTGTCAAGTCACCAGGAAGTTCTGTTGGGATTTTTATTGAAAATTGAAAGTTCAAATCAATATGCATGTTGAATCAACAGACTAGAGAAGAATTGGTATCTTTATGATGAAATGCATTCTCATCCATGACTGTAGCATATCTCACCATCTTTTGTGTCACTTGATATTGTCTTTGAGGATCCAATAAAAAGATGGGGTTCCCTGCTTGGGTTTGACCCCTATAGAAGCCAAAATATTATCTTTATTGCTGATAGCGACCAGGTTAGAGGATGTAGCTTTAGGTCTGTTAGCTGATTGTTTAGTAGATCGAGGCAACAAATATACAAACAATTTGATAAATGTATCTATATATAAAACACCACCAGCAGTTTGCTCCCCAAAAAGAAAAACAGAACTAACAAATCCAGATTATTCTTCCTAAATTTACTATTTAACATCAGTCTGTCCTCCAAGGAGCAGAATGAGTAAAGAGGCAGAGAAACTGAGACTATCACACCAATAGAGGTCCTTGAAATGAATGGAAATCTTAGGAGTAGGAACTAAGCATGCTTTCCTCACAGGCATCTAAGTTGTTTGTGTACAGATCCTTTGTCCATTTAAAAAATGGGTAATTTGGCTGGGTGCGGTGCCTCACGCCTATAATCCTAGCACTTTGGGAGGTCGAGGTGAGTGGATTGCCTGAGCTCAGGAGTTTGAGACCAGTCTCAGCAACATGATGAAACCCCGTCTCTGCTAACAATATTTTAAAAATTAGCTAGGTATGGTGGTAACAGCTTGTAATCCCAGCTACTTGGGAGGCTGAGGCACAAGAATTGCTTGAACCTGGGAGGCAGAGGTTGCAGTGAGCTGAGATTGCACCACCGCACTCCAGCCTGGGTGACAGAGTGAGACTCTGTCTCAAAAATAAAAAATAAATAAATAAAAATGGGTAATTTGTCTTTTTATTGTTGAGTTGAAGTCCAACTTATTTACTTCTTTTGTCAATTGGGCTTTTGGTGTCATAGCTAAGAAACCATTGTCTAATTCAAAGTCACAAAGATTTACTCCTTTGTTTTCTTCAAAGGGTTTTATAGTTTGATCTCTTACATTTAGGTCTATGAGAATTTAGAATTTTTTTATGGTGTGAGGTAGGAATTCAACTTCATTCTCTTACATGTGGATATTCATGTGAACTAGCATCTATTCAATCATTTCTCCTTTACTGTTATTTTCTTCTGAGGCTTTTAAAAGGGGATATATTAGAGACCCAATGTATTGTCTCCATTGCTTAGCTGATGTCACGTATTTTTGACTTGAAAAAATGTCTTTATCGTCTTTACTCCTCTGTCATGTCCTAATTCACAAATTTTCTCTTTGTGCTCAGTCTGGAGTTTATTCTATTAGCTTTTTAAAGTCATTAAACATATATCACGTTCCTAAGATTTCTAAACCATTTTTTTCTGATTTAAAAATAAACTAATGAATTCATTGTTTTGAATATGAAACATAGGCACATGTTACAGAATTCGAAGAATAAGAAATACAATGATGAGGTTATTGGCTTTAAAAATATTTCCCTGTTCTTGTTTCATTTTTGTCAGTTCTTGTTTCATAACTTTGTTTATAATATGTGTTATTTATAGAGGTATAAGTGTGTGTGCAGGGTGCGTTGGTAGAAGACAACATAGGTCACAGCCTGTGCAAGGAAGAACAGTGGGAGGCAAGGCTAAAGAGGTAGGTTGGGGTCAGTTTGTGGACTTTGGAATAAAAGGGAAGAAAATGGTTGTTGAATAGTATGAATCTTAGCCATGTAGTCTTTGAATAATTTTTTTTTTTTTTTTTACCACGTAATAAACATTGTGCCTTAAGAAGACTAAAATGCTTCAGATACACCAAAGGGAGGAGATGGGTAGTCTAGGCCTCATTAAAAGGCTTCTATCTCAGGTGGGTACCCAACTACCTTATACTTCCTTGATCCCTTTTCACAGGCCTGTATGCTGATTATAAGCCAGATGTTTCAGACATTTTGTGCAAAGATTTTAGTGTCTGGCTATATTTAAATGCTCTGTTTTATTACCTACCCCTCAAAGTCCCCTCCTCTCCTGCCGCTGATGTGGCCACTCTGAAAGGAGCCCCTCTCCCCGGGATCCAACAGTGTTCTCCCAGCAGGGGGCAGCAGCGGCACATGTCAGGTGCTCAGGGTAGGGTGGGGTGCTATGGGGTGCCCTGTGGGGAGGAACTTGGAGGAGGAAACACATAGAATGGAAAAAGTAAACTAGTTCCTCAGTCCCACTTCAGAGTCAAACCCACACCTGTGGTGAGTTGAGTCACAATATGTTTTCTCTAAAACTGGCAGCCATTTATTTTGGAAGGAGGAAGATGCACTCAATATTATTGAGGACATGGCTTTTGTTCTTTGCTTTTCCTAATTTCTTATCCTCTGCTTTGGCCATAAATGTTCTAGTTTCTCTCAATCTTCTCTTTCCCTTCCCTCATGCCCAACATTTTCCCATATTTTCCCTAATGGTCAGGAGTATAGGTCTGGCCAAATAATCACCTTCTAGTCACTCTGGAAATAAGAAACACAGCATAAGGGAAGGGAAAAGCTGATTGGCTCCCCCAGTTCCTCACCTACCCCAGAGGCATCACATTTATCTCCAAGACTATCATCACCCGGAAGGCAAAGGTCTCTCACACTTACACATCTCTGAGTTCCCCACTCACTTGCTAGACTGGATGAGAACATAGACACCCACCTGCAATCTGGTCTATAGCTTTGTCCACACACGCATGGCATGTGGAGAAGAAATGCCTGGGGGTAGGACCTGGGGGGCTGGGATCAAAACACTGTAATGAGGGTTCGTTTTGCAGAAATCCCCAGAAATGTGATCTTAGGACCTTCTCACTGCTTCTCCCTGAAATCCACTGTTACAATGCCCTTATACCACCTCGGTACCCCGGTATACCACAGTAGAGGCAGCGTGGTAACTGTGTGACCTCTAACCTAGTCCCACCATGGCCAAGGTGATAAACATGTACATGGGAGTTTATTATCTTGGGCATGGTGGAACTAGGTTAGAGGTCACATAGTTAATTTTGGGCAAATCACTTGCCTTCTCTGGGCCTCAGGGTTTTTTTTGTTTTTTTTTTTTTGAGACGGAGTCTCGCTCTGTCTCCCAGGCTGGAGTGCAGTGGCGCAATCTCGGCTTACTGCAAGCTCCACCTCCTGGGTTCACGCCATTCTCCTGCCTCAGCCTCCCAAGTAGCTGGGACTACAGGCGCTCCCCACCACGCCCGGCTAATTTTTTTGTATTTCTAGTAGAGACGGGGTTTCACTGTGTTGGCCAGGATAGTCTCGATCTCTTGACCTCGCGATCCACCTGCCTCAGCCTCCCAAAGTGCTGGGATTACAGGCATGAGCCACTGTGCCCGGCCCTCAGTTTTCTTATCTATAAATGGGTATTAACAATGTCTTTCATAAAGACCTCACAGAGAACAGGTGCAGTGGCTCATGCCTGTAATCTCAACACTGGGAGGCCAAGGCTGGAGGATTATATGAGGCCAGGAGTTTGAAACCAGCCTGGGCAACATAGTAAGACCCCATCTCCACAAAAAATAAGAATTACCTAGGCATGGTGGTGCATGCCTGTAATCCCAGCTACTTGGGAGGTTGAGACAGGAGGATCACTTGAGTCCAGTAGGTGGAGGCTGCAGTGAGCTGTGATCGTGCCACTGCATTCTAGTATGGTGACAGAGTGAGACCTTGTCTCTAAAAAACAATAATAAATACCTCACAGAATTGAGATACTCAAGGAAGATAATAATGTGAAAAGTTTGCATTTGTGGTGGAGTGTTTTTAAAACATTATTTATCATTTCTAGCTCTTTCTCAAGAGCACTTTGGCCCTTGTCTCATGGGCATATTGCTTGAGTTTAAGCCAAAGAATTAGGTGTTGGGACAAATTGGCTTAAAAAACATCTGTTAATTTATTTTTAGAGATATGGTCTCTCCATGTTGCCCAGGCTGGTCTTGAATTCCTGGCTTCAAGCCATCCTCCTTGCCTCAACCTCAAAGCCTCACCTGCCTCAAAGTGCTGGGATTACAGGCATGAGCTACCAGGCCAGGTCAAAAATTTTTTATTTGTAATTATTATGGATACATAATAGTTGTACATTTTTCAAATTGAACTCCTGAGGGGTCCAGGGCCATCGAGAGGAAAAAAGCACAGAACCAGGTGGATTTATTTCTAGGGATTTGGCTCCTAGCCCCTTGTCAGGGAAGGTGGCTTCTTTCTTTCCCCGGGGCCAAGAGAGACTCACAGGAAGATGTACCTCTAGAATCTGAGGTCTGAATGAGACCACCGAGGGGTCATTGGTTTTAGGTGCTGTTGTTGTTTGCCCCTCACGTTAGGGCTACGTCGAAACCACTCTAAAGGGATCAGAAGGAATATGGCATATAGTCTGTCTGTTACATGTTTCCGTGTTCTTCCCTGGTGATTCAGGACTAAGTTTGTTTTACAGTGAGATCTTCTTTCCAGCCTTTTGGCTGCAATTGAGGGTTGCAAATGCTTCCAGGGTAGTCTGTTCATCTTTATATCCTGTCCAAACCCAGCACAGTCAGGCCCTAGGGCCCCATCTATTGAACTTTTCTCCCTGGAGCGAGGAAATAAGCTGGTCACTGTTTTTTGTTGGCTTTAAATACACTATTTGCAAAGTTCAAAACAAACCTTATGATCATTTGGCTTGTGGCTTCTCTCCTAAATCTCCCTCCTTTTGGAATGGTCAGGATGGCAGGAGGACGTGCCAAGACTGAGCTTCTGTTTCTGTTCAAGGGTAGTCCCTGCCATGGCTTCGTTGAGCTGCCCTCCCTTTTCTTATCAAATGAAATCAGCCACCACAGGAAATTGGCTTCTCCAGATTGTAGGAGACAGGAAGCAGCACCACAAAGCAGGGCCCAGGGAGGGAAGCCAGAGATGAGAGAAACAGCTCAAGTTCCAGCTCAGTCAGTGCCTGGCCCCCGCCTTGCTTTCTGCCTCTCTGTCTCTTTCTTACCATCTCCAGTCTGATCTACTCTTCTCCTGGGTCCTGGTGTCTGAGGCTGAAAGGTGCCGTAGTAGAAGTTATGTCAAGGCCAGCCTCCCTCCCCACTCAGTCACTCCCAACAAGCCTTCCAGCGTGTGCTTGACCCTTCCAGGGATGGACATTTTACTGCTTCCCGTAAGAAACCAGCTCCGTTTTGCCTTTTATCCATCTGAAACCTCCCTCCTCCAGTGTTCTTCCTTCGGTCCCCGTGGGCCCACTTCTCCACGGGACAGCCCTTTCCACACCTGAGTCTCCAGGCTAAGCCCTTCCGGGGAGGCCTGTTGGTGGAGGCATGAGTTTCTCAGAAACTCAACCAGAGGGAGTCAGGAAGGGGTCTAAGCAGGAAGGAAAGGCGAAAACAATGCTACTCCTTTCCTTGCCAAGGAGTTACGTGCGGTGGCTTGAACTTGATGTTTACTACAACCTCAACATGCTTTTCCTCTGCGCGCCTAGTGCCTTATGGGAAGAGTGTCTTCTCTTTTAGCTCACTTCGTTAATTTTTTATGAAATATTTAAACACATATATAAAGGTATCATGACATTCCACTCCTAAATACTTCAGTATGTATCTTTAAGACATAAGAATATTGGCCGGGCGCAGTGACTTATGCCTGTAATCCCAGCATTTTGGGAGGCCGAGGCGGGCGGATCACCTGAGGTCAGGAGTTCAAGACCAGCCTGGCCAACATGGTGAAACCCCATCTCTACTAAAATACAAAATTAGCCGGGCGTGGTGGCGGGCGCCTGTCATCCCAGCTATTCCAGAGGCTGAGACAAGAAAATCGCTTGAACCCGGGAGGCTGAGGTTGCAGTGAGCCAAGATCGCACCATTGCACTCCAGCGTGGGTGACAGAGTGAGACTTTGTCTCAAAAAAATAGAATATTTTTCTGCATAGCCAAAATCAAAATATAACACCCAACAAAATTAACTATAACGTCCTAGCATTATTTAATACTTAATCCACAAAATTTCCCCAGTTGATTCCAAAATGTCCTTTACTGCTGTTTTGTTCAAACCAGGATCCAATCCAGGACCATGCATTTCATTTTGTTGTGATGGAACTTAGGACTCTTTTATGGATGATGCTGATAAACAGAAGAAAGCTTCCTTGTTAAAGTGCTCTCTTTTAAAAAATTCCTATCAGGGCCTGGTGCAGTGGTCACACCTGTAATCCCAGCCCTTTGGGAGACTGAGGTGGGCGGATCACCTGAGGTCAAGAATTCAAGACCAGCCTGGATAATGTGGTAAAACCCTGTCTCTGCTAAAAATACAAAACTTAGCTGAGCCTGGTGATGCACACCTGTAATCCCAACTACTTGAGACACTGAGGTAGTAGAATGGCTTGAACCCGGGAGGCAGAGGTTGCGGTGAGCTGAGATCACACCACTGCTCTCTAGCCTGGCAACAGAGCAAGACTCCATCTCAAAATAAAATAAAATAAAATAAAATAAAATAAAATAAAATAAAATAAAATAAGTAATCAGGCTGGGCACAGTGGCTCACTCCTGCAATCCCAGCACTTTGGGAGGCTGAGTGGGACAGATCGCTTGAGCCCAGGAGTTTGAGACCAGCCTGGGCAACCTCATCTCCTCAAAAAATACAAAAATTAGCTGGGTGAGGTCTGTCGCCCAGTTTGGAGTGCAGTGGCACGATCTCGGCTCATTGCAACCTCCGCCTCCTGGGCTCAAGCAACTCTCCTGCCTCAGCCTCTGGAGTGTGCACCTCCTGGGCATGCCTGTGGTCCCAGCTACTCGAGAGGCTGAGGTGCAAGGATCCTTTGAGTCCAGGAGGCAGTGGTTTCAGCAAGCCGAGATCATGCCATTGCACTCTAGCTTGAGCCACAGAACCAAATCCTGTCTCAAAAAAAAAGAAAAGCAAGAAACAAAAGAAAACCAAACCAAATAAAATACGTATCATATATCATCAACATAGTTCATTACGCCATTATTATATCATGGATATAGTTCACATTACACATCACGAGACAGTTGTACCACTCAGAAGTCAGACACCGTGAACCTTCTACTTGAGACAGTTAAATTCAAGAATAATTTTTTCGGTCAGGCGCAGTGGCTCACATCTGTAATCCCAGCACTTTGGGAGGCTGAGGTGGGCAGATCCCCTGAGGTCAGGAGTTCGAGACCATCCTGGCCAACATGGTGAAACCCCATCTCTACTAAAAATACAAAAATTAGCTGGGTGTGATAGCCGGCGCCTATAATCCCAGCTACTGGGGAGGCTGAGGTGGGAGAATGGCTTGAGCCCAGGAGGCGGAGGTTGCAATGAGCCAAGATCGTGCCACTGGACTCCAAACTCGGCGACAGAGCAAGACTCTGTCTCAAAAAAATAAGATTTTATAAAAATAAAAAAGGATAAATTTTACCAAAAAAAAAAAAAA
>NW_016810508.1:421596-426286 GCF_001698545.2 Rhinopithecus bieti
GTGGCTCGCACCTGTAATCACAGCACTCTGGGAGGCCGAGGTGGGCAGATCACTTGAGGTCAGGAGTTCGAGACCAGCCTGGCCAACATCGTAAAACCCCGTCTCTACTAAAAACAAAAAATTAGCTGGGCGTGGTGATGCGCATCTGTAATCCCAGCTACTCAGAAGACTGAAGCAGGAGAATTGCTTGAACCTGGGAGGCGGAGGTTGCAACCTTGTGATCCTCCCGCCTCGGCCTCCCAAAGTGCTGGGATTACAGTCATGAGCCACCACGCCCAGCCTTGTGTGTGTGTTTTATAGCAGCCATCCTAATGGGTATAAGGCGATATCTCATTAAGATTTTGATTTGCATTTTCCTAATGATTAGTGCTGTTGAGCATCTTTTCATAGGTTTGTTAGTTATTTGTATTATCTGTTTTGAAGAATTGTCTACTCAAGCCCTTTGCCCATTTTTTTTCATAATTGAGATTTTATTGGTTGAGGATCAGTACAGACATTTCAGTTTGTACACAATTCTTAACATATGTAATGAAATTCTAAAAAGCCATGCATTGTAATTCTTTTTTAAAGTTATTCCAGTGACTTTCCAGCTTAAAATTTGGTAGCAAATTTTCCTTAAGAGGCTATCAAGTACCAGTATCTTCACATGTTGGTTAGCTGTTACATATGGCCCACCAGTTCACAACTGAATAGCATGTACACTACATATTCAAATCTGTAATCTTTCACAGCACAGTAACAAAGTTATTAGGCAAACAGGACTACCACAACTAAAGATGTTACAGAGTGCACACAATTCTGACAGGGACCGCCATAATCAAGGAGTGGTTTTCTGTAGGAAATAATTCTACTAAAAAACAACACGGGAATAGAAGTAATTTAAAATGTTCAAGACATTAAATACAGGACTGACTCCATATTGCCATTCAATATGCTTTGTATTCTAGGATATAAAAACTAACCCCCCATCTATGGAATGTTAAGCTGACACCAGAGACAGTCAAAGCCTCCCATAATTCAATATCCCACACTAGTTTCTGGTTGTACCAAAAAATAAACAACCAGCAAATGATTTCACCTCTTAAAAAAAAGCATTGACACTTAAAAAATGGGATGAGGTGGGATTCCCTCCTTCTTAAAATGTTTCTAGAGCTACTAAAAAACTTGCATTTACAAAATAGTTGATAAAAATATTCCTCTGGATTGTACAAGAAGGGAGAGAGGCACTACTGGTGAGACATGGTATATGGTATTAATCAGACGTGGCCTCTTTCTCTCCTGCTTCATCAGAGGCTGGACTCTCCTCCGTTTTCATTTCCCCGTTTTCTGCAGGTAAATCTTCTTTAGTTTCTTGGTTAGCCACTTCGGCCTGTTTTCCCTTTGCTCCCTTTTCCCCTTTTGTTTGCACTTTTTTGTCTGAAGATTTATCCTTCACTGCTGCCTTTTTCGGCTTCGCTTCCACTTTTGCAGGAGGTTTAGCTGAGAGCAGCACCCATCTCCTCTTGGGCTCTTCCTTGGCGGCCCCTTCGGCGGAGCTGACCTGTGGGGAGAAGGAGACGCGCGAATGGACGCGGGCCGCAGTCCCAGGACCCGCGCGCCCGCCCGGCCCGGAGAACAATCCCTTTGCCCATTTTTAAGTGAGGTTATTTGTTTATGTTGTTGTTGTTGAGTTATAAAAGTTCTTGATCTATTCTGGATATTAACGCCTTATCAGATACGTGATGAACAAATGTTCTCTCCTGTCTAGTGGTTTGTCTTATCCCTCTGTTGACTGCATCCTTTAATGCGCATAAACTCCTCTAAGCCTATGAAATTTGAGGTTGCAACTCTTTCTCCCAGCTTTGACCCATAGCTGCAGGCTGAGGACCCTAACCTCTCTGTCCTGAACGAGCAGTATTCCTGCCCTCCTACCTCTTCGATGATACGTATTTCAGAATAGAACTCTAAGTTCTTACTGCTGGAATCGACTTTGGAATTCTTGTCCAACCTCATTTTACTGATGAACAAACAAGGCCCTTTGTGAGCAACAGAGCTGGATCTAAAGTGAGAGCTTCTCTCTCCATCCAGCGCTCTCCGCACTGCGATGCAGCTTGACAAGTCAGCTGGTTGTTTTAATGAACTCCTCAGGAAACATAAGCAATTCGAGGAAAAGACAACCAGGCTATTAAGAGGGAATTTTATCTTATTGAAACTCTGTTATGGGGAAACGTGTGTGTTTGTTATAGGTAATCTATTTACATTTTCAAAAACCTTTTTACTTTCTAAAAGCAACTACATATATTCTAGGACTGTGAGTGCTGTTTTCTGGTAAATGGGGAGTTGCTTAGAAACCAGGAATGAGGGATGGAGACCAGTGGTCTCCTGTGGATGAAGTATAAACAGTAATTCTTCTTTTGTTTTTGAGACGGAGTCTCGCTCTGTCGCCCAGGCTGGAGTGCAGTGGCGTGATCTTGGCTCACTGCAAGCTCCATCTCTCAGGTTCACGCTATTCTGCCTCAGCCTCCCGAGTAGCTGGGACAACAGGTGCCGGCCACCATGCCCGGCTACTTTTTTTTTTTTTTTTTTTTTTGTATTTTTAGTAGAGACGGGGTTTCACCATGTTAGCCAGGATGGTCTCAATCTCCTGACCTTGTGATCTGTCCCCCTCAGCCTCCCAAAGTGCTGGGATTACAGGCGTGAGCCACCGCGCCCGGCCTTATAAACAGTAGCTCTTCTAAGGAATCAGTACTAACCTTGGAAAGAAGATGAACATAATTTTTCTCTGTGCAACCTCTACCCCTCTTCTGATGAAAGCACCTGCTTTTCTTGAGGGCCTGCTTCTCCATAAACATGAGCCCATGTCATTTGGTGGAACTTCAGGAATCGGCATATGAGTCAGTCCAGAAAAATCCGCACATCCCATCGGCTAGCCACAACGACTCATTACAGAAGAGACGTTTGACCCCAGGTCACACCAAGGGGATTCCGTCCTGGGACTTTTGCTGCACTATTTTGAAAAAGGCTCTCTTTCCCCTGGTATTGCTAAACTAGCAGGACATGGGCCTGAAACTGCCAGAACGCACCTTGATGCCACCCAGGTAGAGTCAGGGAAGAGCAGGGCTGAGAGCTGGAGACACAGATTCCTGAAAGCATTGTTTGAGCGCGCGGATCCAGTCTTGCCTTAAATCAGACTTTTTAGTAACATGAGCCGATCAGTTCCTCTGCTACACCAGTTTGAGTTTAACTCATCATTAATCATTAGTTAATAAGTGTAATCATTTAAACACTAATGATTAAAATAGTCCTTATTAGTCCAGATTGTACTTTAAGTTGCTTGCATACATTATCTGGAGGAGAGTATAAAAATAATAGGCTATCAATAGTGAGAGTAATATTAAGTTCTTTTAGGTAATAAAAAGTCAAACTGATGGGAAAAGTTCTGTGGGAAATTGTGTGAAGCTATGTTAACAGTAAGAAAAGTGACTAGGTTTTGCTGTAAGTAAATGGATGGTCACACTTTCGGGAAATAATAATTTAAATTCTATTTCTAGTATGACAAGTGGCAAGGCAAAGAATGAGTCATGAAGGGCTCTTTAAGAACATACGGTGCAAAGATGCTACTGCACCGTAACATGTTAGAAAAGTGTAATAGACCTAAAACAGTTAACATGCGATGGATGGTGAAAACGTGTAAAAACAAACAAACAAACAAAAGGTGGCCAGATGCAGTGGCTCACGCCTGTAATCCCAGCACTTAGAGGTCGAGGTGGGCGGATCACTTGAGGTCAGGAGTTCGAGACCAGCCTGGCCAACATGGTGAAACCCCATCTCTACTTAAAAATAGAAAAAAAAAAAAAAATTAGCCGGCATGGTGGCAGGCGCCTGTAATCCCAGCTACTCAGGAGGCTGAGGGAGGAGAATCACTTGAATCCAGGAGGCAGAGGTTGCAGTGAGCCAAGATCATGCCACTGCACTCCAGCCTGGGCAGCACAGCAAGGATCTGTCTCAACACAACACAAAACAAACAAAACCAATAGGTAACATTCATCCCACTGTTGTGTAGACTCACAATGGGCCGAATGTATTCCGTCCGAGCTTCCAGGTCCACGGTCCACCCCCTCCCACCCTGCTCTCCTCTCTCCGAGCTTCCAGGTCCACGGTCCACCCCCTCCCACCCTGCTCTCCTCTCAGCAGACCTGTGTCCTTTGGCTGCTAGCTGGAGTCCCTAACAGGGATCCCCGTCAGGGAGGAGAGAGTGGTTGTGTGTGTTCCCCTGGTTTCCTCCTACAGGGGCTTCCTCAGGGAGCTGCTTCCCTAGATCACAGGTCACAGGGCTTCCCAAGGAGCCTCTCCATGGCGCGTGCGGATTCTGCCTTTTGGGTTCAGAGGTCACAGGGCTTCCCAAGGAGCCTCTCCATGGCGCGTGCGGACTCTGCCTTTTGGGTTCAGAGGTCACAGGGCTTCCCAAGGAGCCTCTCCATGGCGCGTGCGTACTCTGCCTTTTGGGTTCTGATCACCGTTGCCTCCCCCAGACCTAGGGATAGTAACAGTCCTTTGGGGCAAGTCCTGGGTTCCCGCATTCCCATGACCACACTGTGTACTGGTCCCTTTATTAAACCCTCCTCGAACTGCCTAGCTTGCAGGTGCCAACTCTTTCCTATAATATGACGTCATATGTCATCATGCACTTTTTTTTTTTTTTTTTTTTTTT
>NW_016810508.1:426428-430432 GCF_001698545.2 Rhinopithecus bieti
TGATCACCGTTGCCTCCCCAGACCTAGGGATAGTAACAGTCCTTTGGGGCAAGTCCTGGGTTCCCGCATTCCCATGACCACACTGTGTACTGGTCCCTTTATTAAACCCTCCTCGAACTGCCTAGCTTGCAGGTGCCAACTCTTTCCTATAATATGACGTCATATGTCATCATGCACTTTTTTTTTTTTTTTTTTTTTTTGAGACGGAGTTTTGCTCTGTCGCCCAGGCTGGAGTGCAGTGGTGTGATCTCAGCCGTTCACTGCAACCTCCGCCTCCTGGGTTCAAGCGATTCTCCTGCCTCAGCCTCCTGAGTAGCTGGGATTACAGGCATGCACCACCACGCCCGGCTAATTTTGTGTTTTAGTAGAGATGGGGTTTTGCCATGTTGGCCAGGCTGGTGTCAAACTCCTGACCTCAGGTGATCCACACGCCTCGGCCTCCCAAAGTGCTGGGACCACAGGCGTGAGCCACAACGCCCGGCCGCACAATACAGATTCTATGTCCACATTTGGAAAATTACCTTTGATTGTGAGTGTTCAGCCTCAAGAAAACAGCAAGGCAGGCAAAGTCTAAAGGAGGGAAGTGAAGAGTTCAAGAGGTGGGAGTGTGCAGCCATGTCGGGACCGACATGGCTTACAATCTTCACATTAATCACTTACAGGTTTGATTATAGACTAGAATATTAGTATAGGGAGCACATCTTAAACCTGGAGATATGCTTTAAATAAATGAAATGGAGTATTACCTATGCAGAAGGTTGTACACATGAAATTCATTACTCTAAGAGGCAGTACAATTTGAAAGTAAAAATCAATTCCAAATGGTTTAAATACACAAATGAAGGAATTTTAAGTCACCCAGGGAAACTTGAATTTTGAGGTTAATATCAAGATATGAGAGAGGTGGCCGGGCGCGGTGGCTCAAGCCTGTAATCCCAGCACTTTGGGAGGCCGAGACGGGCGGATCACGAGGTCAGTAGATAGAGACCATCCTGGCTAACACGGTGAAACCCCGTCTCTACTAAAATACAAACCTAGCCGGGTGAGGTGGCGGGCGCCTGTAGTCCCAGCTACTCGGGAGGCTGAGGCAGGAGAATGGTGTAAACCCAGGAGGCAGAGCTTGCAGTGAGCTGAGATCTGGCCACTGCACTCCAGTCCGGGCAACAGAGCGAGACTCCGCCTCAAAAAAAAAAAAAAGATATGAGAGAGGTAAATGGACTAGAGCTGATCTGGAAATTCTTATGTTTAATAATAAAGAACATTTTGAACATAAATAAAACTTATGTTAGCTCCTCATTTTCCACCTTAGCTGGCACTTCTGAAAACATACACCTTATATGATACATTTACCTCTCTCATTTGAATTCTGAACTACTATCTGCTGCCCTCTCAGGAGGTTTTAACCTGGAGTCCATGGATTCTAGGGGGTCTGTAGATAGAATTGTATTTCAACATAGTCTATTTCTTCTCGAGTATGTATTTCATTTTCTACATTTAAAAACATGATTCTGAGGAGTCCACAGGAGTTGCCAGAGTACCAGAGGGTTGTGTGGCAAGATGAAGTTTAAGATTCCCTTGTAGGCCAGGTGTGGTGGCTCATGCCCGTAATCCCAGCACTTTGGGAGGCCGAGGTGGGCAGATCACCTGAGGTCAGGAGTTTGAGACCAGCCTGACCAACATGGTGAAACCCCATCTCTACTAAAATACAAAAATTAGCCAGGTGTGGTGGTGCACACCTGTAGTCTCAGCTACTCGGGAGGCTGAGGCAGGAGAATCACTTGAACCTGGCAGGCGGAGGTTGCAGTGAGCCGAGATCACACCACTGCACTCCAGCCTGGGTGAAAGAGTGAGACTCCATCTCGAAAAAAACAAAGATTCCCTTGTAGACCAAACCAGTTGTCTGGGTTTCCCAGGGCACTGCCTTGCTTCACACTTCTTGTAAGGGTCCTGGTTAACAGGGCACTTCCCAGCCTTTGGAGAGACAGGGATCTCTTTCCACTTTGGTGTGGATGCAGAAGCACAGAGACTAGAGTTGAGGCAGAAATGAGTAAGAAGCTCTCCCAGCCCAGGGCCTGTTTGGGAAGGAGGAAGCTGAGCTGCCAGGGTCATCTTCCAGGCCCAGCACAAGCAGCACCTCCCTTCCCTGACTGCTGCCAACATAGACTCTCTCTGCAGTTCCACTCCCTGATCCCATCCTGCATGACTGGATACACTTTTGGACCAAGCACTGAGACAAAACTGAATTTAAAAATTTAAATTAGGCCAGGTGCAGTGGCTCACGCCTGTCATCCCAGCACTTTGGGAGGCCAAGGTGGGCAGATAACCTGAGGTTGGGAGTTTGAAACCAGCCTGGCCAACATGGAGAAACCCCATCTCTACTAAAAATACAAAATTAGCCGGGTATGGTGGTGCACACCTGTAATCCCAGTTACTCAAGAGGCTGAGACAGGAGAATCACTTGAACCAGGGAGGCGGAGGTTGCAGTGAGCCGAGATGGCACCATTGCACTCCAGCCTGGGCAACAAGAGCAAAAATCCATCTCAAAAAAAAAAAAAAAAAAAAAAATTAGTGGGGTGTGGTGGCACGTGCCTGTAATCCCAGCTACTCAGGAGGCTGAGGGAGGAGAATTGCTTGAACCCAGGAGGCAGAGGTTGCAGTGAGCTGAGATCGCGCCCCTGCACTCCAGCCTGACAAAGACAAGTTCTTGAGAACAAAAGGTTCTTTAGTTCCCTACACGGGCCCCTAGTGACCACCGCCATCTCATTAATAAATGGCTTTGATTCTTGGGCTCAGTAAACAAAATGGCTTGTGGCGTGTGGAACTGAGTGTCTTTACGCTTTTGAAAATTGTACTAAATGCTTGTCTCCAGAGGTTTGGCCCTTAGACAATGCCTGGAGGGAAATTTATTTGCAAAACTCCCCACTCTCTGGAAAATCATTTGTTCTGGTCAGATTCCTGGAATTCATATATAGATACTGGGGTATCTCACAACTGGTGCCCGTCACAATTTTTTCTGCCACTTTGGGTTAAGTTTTCCTCCGGGCGTTTCAGTTCTAAGAATGCTCCCTTTGACAGAGAAAACAGAAGCAACATACAGGCTGAGGAGTTCTGCTTTCTCTTGTCACCCACCAACATGACAACATTGACCACAAACAGCGTATCCCCTTTTTTGCTTTGAATATGGCTTTATGAAGCCCTTGTACGGGCCTCAATCCACGTGAGGCTTTCCCTTTCTCGGAAGCACACTGCCATTTGTTCCATCTTACGTTCCTCTGCAGGCAAAAGCACCCTCTGTTCAGCTCAGGCCCACCTTCTCCTACAGTCACATCAACAAACATCTGCAACCTTGGGTTTCTTTAAGCCCCGTCCTCCTTTTTTGCTGAATTGAGATTTTACTGGCACAGTGAATGTTCTTAGGAAGTACTCAATTCTTGAGCATCTTTCCAACGTCTCAAGCCATGGTATGTTCTTTTAATTGGTAAAATCCAGGGACCACGTCTAACTGGGCCCTGCCATTTCTCTCGCTATTATATACTGGAAGAAGACACAGTTGCTTTCTCCCAAGCTTCCTGTCATTTCCACTCTGCCAACCAATTCCTCCTTTTGGCCAAATTTAGTTCAGAGTGGCAGTTCCCCTTACTACTTCCTCTACTCTCTGGAAGATGAAATTGTCAGCATGCAATAATAATAGCTGACGCCTACTGAGTTCTTTCTGTGCCAGAGGCACCTTTACTATGAGGAAGCAGAGGCACGGAGATGCGAAGTGTCTTGCTCAAGTTCATCCATCTGGCAGGTGGCGGGGTGTGGGCAATCGAGCCAGGGTCTGACTCCAGAGCCCAAGTTCTGTTTCTTGCTCTACGCACCTGAAATTGAAGACTGATTTCAGCTGGACAGACTTTCATTATTATTATTATTATTATTATTATTATTATTATTATACTTTAAGTTCTAGGGTACATGTGCACAACGTGCAGGTTTGTTACATATGTCTACATGTGCCATGT
>NW_016810508.1:432507-435484 GCF_001698545.2 Rhinopithecus bieti
TCTTACACTCACTGTAGACGTGGCTGGCAGAGGATAATGGTGGCCCCGCCTGTGGACCGTCTTACATTCACTGTAGACGTGGCTGGCAGAGGATAATGGTGGCCCCGCCTGTGGACCGTCTTACATTCACTGTAGACGTGACTGGCAGAGGGTAATGGTGGCCCCGCCTGTGGACCATCTTACACTCACTGTAGACGTGGCTGGCAGAGGATAATGGTGGCCCCGCCTGTGGACCATCTTACACTCACTGTAGACGTGGCTGGCAGAGGATAATGGTGGCCCCGCCTGTGGACCATCTTACATTCACTGTAGACGTGGCTGGCAGAGGATAATGGTGACCCCGCCTCTGGGACCACTTGATTGGTGGTGGGTTCCCAAGTGGAACAGTTCTTCTTTGTGGATACCTCTCTAAATGGTTCTGCTCCTTTTCTCCCTAAATTTCAGTAAGTTTTGGAAATGCTGCATTTTCTGGGTTAAGTAATCTCGTTTTAACTAAATGGCTCTCCAAGGCTGCTTCTCTTCCATAGTTATTGAGAATACATCTCACTTTGCCCCACTTAATAAAAACCCTGCAGTCACAATAAAAACAACAAACACGGAGTTCTTAATACGCGTCAGGTGCTGTGTCTTAAGGGTTTACAGGATTGATTTGTTAAATTTTTCACAATTCCATGAAGTAGGTGCTCTTATTATCACCATTTTACAGATGTGGAAATGGAGGCACAGAGAGGCCACACCACTACTGAACAGGGCATTTTTGCTCATAGAACAAAGTCTATGTGAATCTGTTTCTTTTACAAACTTTCTATTAATAATTTTCAGCCAGTCCATGTGATCAAGAGGGCCCTAGATTGAAAGAAGTATCATTTCATTGAAATTATTTCAAATTTAGGCCAGGCGCGATGGCTCACGCCTGTAATCCCAGCACTTTGGGAGGCTGAGGCAGCAGATCACGAGGTCAGGAATTCAAGACCAGCCTGGCCAACATGGTGAAATCCCGTCTCTACTAAAAATACAAAAATTAAGTCGGCGTGGTGGGGGGCACCTGTAATCCTAGCTACTCAGGAGGCTGAGGCAGGATAATCGCTTGAACCCGGGAGGCAGAGGTTGCAGTGAGGCAAGCTCGTGTCACTGCACTCCAGCCTAGGTGACAGAGTGAGACTTCATCTCCAAAACAAAAAACAAAACAAAACAAAAAACAAAGGAAAGAAAGATTTCAAATTTAGTATTATCAAATTCCACCTATAGGCCACTGTATACTTAGAATCTATTAGCTTCTGGTCCATAATTTAAATTATCATGTTTGTTATTATAATTATGTAGAATTGTAATTTCAGAACAGCTTAAATAGTAATTTGACCCAAACTGCAAATATTCTTCTCACATAACCAACTGTAAGTCAATTCTATCAGTTTCTTATTTTTAAGTTTGGTTTGAGTTTACTTCACCTATAAACATTTATTGTCTGTTAACCTTTCTGCCAATATTTTGAGCATGCTGCAAATATTTCAGTGTTTTGTATCTTATTATGCAGTTTTGGCTAACATTTAACTCCTATTCTTTTACGCATTCCCAGACCTAACTTACCCTAAAGTATAGCCCACCAAGAAACATCATCTCAGAATATCAGACACTACTGCCTCTGTGAATAGTTCCATTACTCCGTCTCTCAAATGGCTCAGTTCCCACTGGGGTAGTAGACTGTAATTTTTGACTTTTGCCAATTGAATTGCAGCTCTGGCTTCCCTGGGAGCCCAGCAGCTTTGCACATAGGTGCAGGTGATGCAGCGGGTTACTCTGGCAAGACTTGCTGTCATTGCCTTCTGCTAATTCCAGGAAAAAACGTATTTTACCTTTCCAAATCCTAGTACCTCTTTTCTTCCCCTGTCTCTCCTCCTTCCCTCCTCACCTTTCTCAACTTGGAGGGGTTTAATTTGCATTTTCTTTTCCTACTTGGAGAATGAGTCAGGGTTTTGTTTGTGTTTGTTTGTTTTGTTTTGTTTTTCTTTTTGTTTGTTTGTTTTTTGACAGAGTCTCGCTCTGTCACCAGGTTGGAGTGCAGTGGCACCATCTCGGCTCTCTGCAACCTCCACCTCCCGGGTTCAAGCAATTCTCCTGCCTCAGACTCGCAAGTAGCTGGGACTACAGGCGCGCACCACTACACCCAGCTAATTTTTGTATTTTTAGTAGGGACAGGGTTTTACCATGTTGGCCAGGATGGTCTCGATCTCTTGACCTAGTGATCCGCCCACCTCGGCCTCCCAAAGTGCTGGCATTACAGGCATGAGCCACTGCACCTGGCCCATGAGTCAGGGTTTTTAACTGCAAACAACAGAAACTGATTCTGATTCCACTTGAGCAGGAAAGGAATTTATTGGAAGGATAGTGGGTAAATGTCAGTGTGAAGGCTGGAGATGCAGGTGAGCAAATGGCAGCAGCAAGGGGAGGTGGGCAGCTGCACCCACAGCCATGGTCATGCCAGGGGGTGGCTTGTTTGGAAAGCTGCATCACTGTGACTCCCTGGGACATCAGAGGCTGCAGCTGCCACCCCTGGAGGCAGCTTCCTCACATACTTGCTCCATGCCCATGTTTCTTAGCACACATTCAGGCAGTGGAGCCCAGATCATGCAACCAAATCCTAATTTCCAAGGGATAGGACTCTGTTTCCAACCAAAACCATGCAAGAAAAGCCTCCCCTTAGCAGTAAAGAGGTTCAGATGCTGAGCACCCATCAAACACAACCCCTGCAAAAATATTGACTATTAGAGATTCCAGCTCTAGGGACATCGTCCTTTTATCCCTAAGCAGAAGAAGAGAGTCATTTCTGCTCTCAAAGGGATGAGTGCCCCTTCTCCTTAACAAGGAATACCAACTTCCTGCAGTTTTCTGATATTTAACAATATATACTTTATATATTTAAATTATATAATTTTTAAATATTTATATTATTCTTAATATAATTATATTTAATACATTA
>NW_016810508.1:435950-446789 GCF_001698545.2 Rhinopithecus bieti
TTAATATATTATACTAATATGATAATTTATTAATATAGTAGAATATATTTCATATATTAATGATCTCCCTAGTAATCATCTCCAACATGGGATTAAGGATAATTGTGGCAATTTTGAAATTTGGTTTTGTTTTTGAGACAGGGTCTCGCTTTGTCACCCAGGCTGGAGTGCAGTGGCACAATCTTGGCTCACTGCAGCCTTGACCTCCTGGGTGCAAATGATCCTTTTGCCTCAGCCTCCCGAGTAGCTGGGACGACAGACGCGTGCCACCATGCCTGGCTAATTCTTTTGCATTTTGCATTTTTGTAGAAATGGGGTTTTACCATGTTGCGTAGGCTGGTCTCAAACTCTCGAGCTCAAGGGATCCACCCACCTCAGCCTCCCAGAGTACTGGAATTACAGGTGTGGGCCACCTTGCCTTGCCCAGATTATTTTATTTTATTTATTTTATTTTATCATTTCATTTGGTTTCATTTCATTTTTTATTTCAGACAGAGTCTTGCTCTGTCACCAGGCTGGAGTGCAGTGGTGCGATCTCGGCTCACTGCAACCTCCATCTCCCGGGTTCACACCATTCTCCTGCTTCAGCCTTCTGAGTAGCTGGGAGTACAGACGCGCACCACTACACCCAGCTAATTTTTGTATTTGCAGTAGAGAAAGGGTTTCACCATGTTGGCCAGAATGGTCTTGACCTCTTGACCTTGTGATCCGCCCACCTCGGCCTCCTAAAGTGCTGGGATTACAGGTGTGAGCCACCATGCCTGGCCGATAATTGTATTTTAAATAAGAAAACTAAAGCTTCAAAATCCTTAAAATGTAATGCTTAAAAACATTTATACAGATATTAAAGGAATAGTTCAATAGCAGTGAAATATTTTTAATTTGAGAAGCCAAATACATATTCATGAATCACTCTACAGCTACAAAGAGAAACTGCAGTATTTCAAAATAGTATGGTCAAAATACTATGTCATTCTGTTTAACTAGCTTTAAGATGTTGCTAGTTGCTCCAATATTCTATCTGATTTAGACTATAACAGGAAACCACATGTTTTACATAATGTATTTTCCAAATAACTGGAGAGTATCAGTTTAAGCACTCATCTTTTTTATTCTGATTTTCAAAAACGTTAAACAAATCGCACTTCACGGAGATTACAGATGTGAGCCGCCGCACTTCCCTTTCTCGTATACTGAGTCCATGTTAATCTATTCTTTTTTTCTGGCGTGATCTCGGCTCATTCGCAACCTCCGCCTCCCAGGTTCAAGTGATTCTCCTGTCTCAGCCTCCTGAGTAGCTGGGATTACAAGCATGCGCCACCACACCGAACTAATTTTGTATTTTTAGTAGAAACAGGGTTTCACCATGTTGGTCAGGCTGGTCTCAAGCTCCTGACCTCAGGCGATCGGCCCACTTCAGCCTCCCAAAGTACTGGGATTACAGGTACAGGCGTGGGCCACCGTGCCTGGCCTTTATTTTATTTATTTATTTATTTATTTATTTATTTATTTATTTATTGGAGACAGAGTCTTGCTCTCTTGCCAGGCTGGAGTGCAGTGGTACAATCTCAGCTCACTACAACCTCTGCCTCCTGTGTTCATGCCATTCTCCTGCTTCAGCCTCCTGAGTAGCTGGAACTACAGGCATGCACCACTATACCCAGCTAATTTTTTGTATTTTTAGTAGAGACAGGGTTTCACCATGTTGGCCAGAATGGTCTCGATCTCTTGACCTTGTGATCGACCCACCTCGGCCTCCCAAAGTGCTGGGATTACAGGTGTGAGCCACAGTGCCCAGTGGTTTATTTTTATATAACAGCTTTATTGAGATATAACTCACTTACCATATAATTTACATATTTAATGTGTACGAGGCAATTTTTCTGGCATATTCACAGTCATGAAACCATCACCACAATTTTAGAACATTTTCATAACCTCAAAAGGAAACCCCATATGCATTACCAGTCACTCCCATTTTCCCCCAAACCCCCAGGCCTAGGTAACCACTGATCTTTTTTTTTTTTTTTTTTTTTTTTTTTTTTTTTAGAGACGGAGTCTTGCTCTGCCACCCAGCCCAGGCTGGAGTGCAGTGGCGAAATCTCGGCTCACTGCAAGCTCCGCCTCCCAGGTTCACACCATTCTCCTGCCTCAGCCTCCCGAGTAGCTGGGACTACAGGGGCCCACCACCACGCCTGGCTAATTTTTTGTATTTTTAGTAGAGACAGGGTTTCACCGTGTTAACCAGGATGGTCTCGATCTCCTGACCTTGTGATCCGCCCATCTCGGCCTTCCAAAGTGCTGGGATTACAGGCGTGAGCCACTGCACCTGGCCGGTAACCACTAATCTTTCTCTACATATTTGCCTTTTCTGGACAACTCATATAAATGAAATCATGTAACATGTGATCATCTGTGACTGACTTTTTTCACTTAGCATAATGTTTTCAAAGTTTGTTCCTGTTGTAGCACGTATCAGTACTTTTCTCTTCCATGACTGAAAAATGTTCCACTGCACGGCCAGACGCAGTGGCTCACACCAGTATTGCCAGCACTTTGGGAGGCTGAGGTGGGTGGATAGCTTGAGCTCAGGAGCGCGAGACCAGCCTGGGCAGAAACCCTATTTCTACCAAATATACAAAAAATTAGTCAGGTGTGGTGGGAGGCACCTGTGGTCTCAGCTATTGTGGAGGCTGAGGTGGGAGGATTGCTCGAGCCCAGGAGGAGTTTGCAGTGAGCTGAGATAGCGCCACTGAACTCTAGCCTGGGTGACAGAAGGAGACCTCATCAAAAAAAAAAAAAAAAAAAAAGAAAAGAAAAAAGAAAAGAAAGAAGGAAAGAAGGAAGGAAGGAGAAAGAAAAAAAGAAATTCCACTGCATGGATATACTGTATTTATCCACTTGTTAGTTGATGGACATTTGGGTTGTTTCTGCTTCTCGGTAATCATGACTAATGCTGTTCTGAACATTCATATTCAGGGGTTTGTACAACGTCTTCCTTTCTTTTGGGTCCCTAGGAATGGAATTTGTGAGCCACCTGATAACTCCATGCTTTTACCTTTTGAGGAGCTGCCAGACCCCCTTTCCAAAGTCTCTGCACCATCTGACATTCCCACCAGATGTGTATGAGGGTCCCAGTTTCTCCACATACTTGTTATTATTTGACCTTTTGATCCTAGCCATCCTAAGGCATATAAAGTGATATGTCATTGTAGCTTTCGTTTTTTTGGGTTTTTTTAGACAGGGTTTCACTCCCGTCGCCCAGGATGGAGTGCAATGGGACAATCTCGGCTCACTGCAACCTCTGCTTCCCGGGTTCAAGCGAGTCTCCTGCCTCAACCTCCCAAGTAGCTGGGATTACAGACATAGGCCACTATGCCCGGCTAATTTTTGTATTTTTTGTAGAGACGGGGGTTCACCATGTTGGCCAGGCTGGGCTTGAACTCCTGGGCTCAAGCGATCCATCCACCTCAGCTTCCCAAAGCACTGGGATTATAGGCATGAGCCATAGCTCCTGGCCTCTCATTGTAGTTTTGATTTGCATTTCCCTGATGACAAATGATACTAAGCATCTTTTCATATGATTACTGGCCATTTGTATACCTTCTGCGGAAATGTGGTAACACCCTTTGCTCATTTTAAAACAGGGTTATTTGTTTATTATTGAGTTGAAATAATTCCTTCTTTTGAGTGTCAGCGACTGAGTTTCACTGTGACACAGAGGGGCCCTCCTGGACAGGTGTGGCAGATACTCCATATTAAAAGGCAACATGATGCTGTCAGGAAGAACAAAAAAGCAATTATAAAAACATGTTATTACATATTTATGCATCTTTTTTCTTACTCTCTCTTCGCTATCTATTCTCACAGCTGTAAATATGAATTATTTCTCTAGGTAGAGGCCAAGAGTAAGTCAGCTTCTCCCAAGAATGAGTTGCCTGGGTTTTGAGACAGTTTTCTGCCATATTTTGGGTAATTGTAGTCGCCAGGAGTCTGATTTCTGAGGACATTAGGTGCCATTTGCCGTAAGTGGAGACAGTAGGTTGAAGAGGGTGGGACTAACTGGGGAAAGTTTTGGGGAGGTGAATCTTCAGTAAAATCTCCAGGAACACAATGCTGAGGACCTGACAGAGAGGAGGAGATTCCAAGGCTGGGGGAACTGAGATTCCAAGGCTGGCGGAACTGGGCACTGGGTCCTGTAGAAGCGAATTGGCAAGATGAATGAGCAGGGCATCACTGGTGTGACTGATCTTGGTCAAGGCGGTGAGAAGCCGTGAAGAGGCAGGGTCTGCATGGGAGCAGTGGAAGGTCTAAAATTCAGCCTTTGAGCTCAGGGCTAGGCTCATGCTAGTAATTGGTTCTGATAGGTTAAGCTTCCTCTGGTTTGTTGGTGTGAGAAGAAAGAGAACCTACTCCTCCCTGTTTCCGCCTCACCAGCTTCCCCTCCTCGGCCAACCCCACCCTGCCCTCAGCCCGTGTGGCTAAACTGCCCAACTGCCAATTAAAACCCACACCTCCCAACAGACCTCGCATCACCCAAAAGCCCCAGTCCCCGCCATTCCTTCTACTCCCCGGCTGAGAGTCGCTCCAGCCAATCACCTTCCAGGTGCAGGGCGACCGCTGCAGGGCCTCTGCCTCTTCGGGGGCCTCTCCCTCCCACCTCCCCTGATTGTGGCTGAACTGTCACCACTTGACAGCAAACCACACTTGACACAGGAAGGAGAACAAGGCCCATAGCCCTGGGCCTCCATGAAATCAACAAGGGCGCGTTCCTCCCACCGCAGGCGCTGCTGAGCCTCCCGCCCTTCCTTCCGGTCGCTCTGGGCCTGGGTCTCGCGAGGCCCGCAGGGAGGCCCCTTTCTGGTCGGTCTTCGCGAGGCCCCCCCGCAGGGGAAAGGGGGCCCCAATTTGTGGTTCTCCGGGCGGTAAGGCCCCCCCCGGCTCAGGGAGGCCCTCTGGTGGTCTCGGGCGAGGGGCCCGCAGGAGGGCCCTCCTGGGTGGGTCTCGCGAGGGGGGCCCCACCCGCAGGAGGGCCCCCAAAAATGGGTGGTTCTCCGCGACCTCGCAGGGCGCCCTCTGGTGGTCTTGTCCTTCGCGGAAGGGAGAGGAAGAAAAAATCTCTTTTTCTTACTCTACTTACAACTACTTCTTTTCTTCCAATTCCTTTTTGGTTCTTCCTGACAGCATCGTGTTGCCTTTTAACATGGGGGCAGGTGGGCGGGAGATGGGTCTGCGGCCCTCGGACTTCTGCTTCGTGGCAGTTTGCACCTTGCCCCGCTCGCTGCCAACGCGCCTGCGGGCTGGGTTCGCTCTTCCTCCTCTCCCGCGTCTCAGGAACCTGCAGCTGACCCCCCAGCCCGCGCCCTCCCGGTTCTAGGAATCCACCACTTTCCTGCTTTTGCTTGGGTGTCTGGCGGAGGGCAGTGGGGCCGAGGAAGGAGCAATGAGGAGCGCTCTGAGCCGGAGTCGGCTCCAGTGAGGAGCTGCCGGAGGGTGTTGGGCTTTTTGCAGAGTGAGGAGCAGAGTCATGGGGCGTCAAATCAGAGGGAGCAGGGAAGGGCCCAGATCATACAGGGCCTTGGGCCTGTGGTAAGGACTCTGGGATTTATATTCACCAGTTATGAAAAAGGACTTCTCGGCCGGGCGCGGTGGCTCACACCTGTAATCCCAGCACTTCGGGAGGCCGAGGCGGACGGATCGCCCAAGGTCAGGAGTTCGAGACCAGCCTGGACAACATGGTGAAACCTCGTCCCTACTAAAAATACAAAAATTAGCCGGACGTGGTGGTGCACACCTGCAATCCCAGATACTTGGGAGGCTGAGGCAGGAGAATCTCTTGAACCCGCGAGGCGGAGGTTGCAGTGAGCCGAGCTCCTGCCATTGCACTCCAGCCTGGGCAACAAGAGCGAAACTCTGTCAAAAAAAAAAAAAGAAAGAAAGAGAGAAAAGAAAGAAAGAAGAAAAGAAAGAGGACTTGTCAATGACCACAAATGAGTAAGTCCTCAACCTCTGCAACGGCTCTAGAGCAAATGACACTTCAGCCTTCATTCATTTAAGAAACCTGTGCTTAGCCCCTACCAGGTGCTAGACTAAGTGTTCTTGAGGATACATACAAATATGAACAAGCCAGAGGCCCTGCCTGACAGGACTCGCTGACCAGGGGGAAGGCATAACTGCACAGATGAGCTGGGACGCCCCATGGGAAATGCTGGTCAGAGCCAGCAACAAAGTCCTGTCGAGGCACAAAGAGAGGCTGTCATCCCCCTGCAGCCTCCTCCTTGGCATGGCCTCATTTTCCTTGTCGGATCCTTAGTGTCCCACCCCATGCCAGGTCCCACCCCAGGAGGGTCCAGTGCACACTTCCAGAAAGTTTAGGCTGCACTGTCCCAGCGGCTGTGCCCTTCGTGCCCTCCCCCTCCCAGGACTCTCCCAGCACCGCATGCCCATTTTTCCCATGGTCCTTTCTGCCCTAGACCAGAACATGGTTCGTCGTGGGTGCCCCTTCCCCTTGCTGTCCCACTGCACGCCCTGGCACAGACAGGACACTTCCATGTTGTCTTTGCACCACCTGAACTCTGATCATAGGTTGATATTGTCGGTGTTCAGGACAGGAAGAGGCAGTGTCCCCACCGAGGTCAGTCACCGGAGTCAGTGGCTAAGGGAGGCCGTGGGCAGCAGGGAGCCAGAGGAGCTGATCTCAGGATTAGGAGACCGCCGCTTCAGGAGGAGAAAACCTGCCGGGAAGAGCCCCAGCCCCACCCCACCTCCGCACTGCCTTCGGCCTCTGCATTGACCCCTCCACTTTTCCAGGACAGGCATCATGAGGCGTTGAATGGTACCAGTGTGGGCGGTGGACTCTCCTCTTTCCGGTTTTAATTCTTGGTTCTTAAAAACTTCGTTCCAAATGAGGGAAATGAAACTACTGAACACTCTCCCCCAGGAGCCAGCTGACGTGGGGCAAGAGAACAATTCCCAGTTAAGGCCCCAAAGGAAATCCCCTCCCTGCCATGTGCTGAGGCTGGAGAAGTGGGGGCTGGGAGAAGTGGAGGCTGGAGAAGTGGGGCTGGGAGAAGTGGGGCTGGAGAAGTGGGGCTGGAGAATTGGAGACTGGGATAAGTAGGGGCTGGGAGAAGTGGGGCTGGGAGAAGTGGGGCTGGGAGAAGTGGGGGCTGGAGAAGTGGGGAAGGCTCTAGCTCACTGCTGAGCCAGGCCCCGCCACCAAGGTGAAGGACCTGTGTGTGGCCAGCAGCTGAGAGCCCACAGCACAGTGGAGAATCCCAGAGGCACGAGCGAGAGGACCATGATTTTGCCCCGGATGAGCCACCAGTTCCAGGTCCCCATGGCTCCACTGCTTAGGTGCAATCCCTCTGCTCCTCTCTCACAGACCTGTCTGGGGTGGGAGCAGCCCCAGCTCCTCCCATAGCTCCCTTGCACACTGAGTTGTGTCTCCTCTCACAGTCTGGCTGTAGCCCCCCACCCCTGGTCTCGAATAGGTTACCCTCTGGAAAAGCAGTCAGGGGTGGGGGTCAAGGGCAGAAGCCAAGGCTCCTTTTGATCTTCTTGGGAGGCTGAGAAGTCCCACAAGTGACAAACTCTTATGAGGCTTAGTTTAAGAAAGAAAAGAGATCCCCACACCCGCAGAGGGCAACAGCTAGAGGATTATACAGACAATGCAGGCTGACTGCCATCATTCCTTCCTTCTTCCCTCTCTTCGTTTCTTTCCTCCTCCTTTCTTTCTTTCTTTTTTTTTTTTTTTTTTGGAGATGAAGTTTCATTTTTGTTGCCCAGGCTGGAGTGCAGTGGCACGATCTCGGCTCACTGCAACCTCCACCTCCCAGGTTCCAGCAATTTTCTCGCCTCAGCCTCCCGAGTAGTTGGGATTGCTGGCATGTGCCATCACGCCCAGCTAATTTTTTGTATTTTTAATAGAGACAGGGTTTCACTATGTTGGTCAGGCTGGTCTTGAATGCCTGACCTCAGGTGATCCACCCACCTTGGCCTCCCAAAGTGCTGGGATTACAGATGTGAGCCACCGCACCTGGCCTCCTCCTTTCTTTGAGCAAATAGTCACCAAGCCCCTTTATGTGCATAAAACACTATATTTTTTGGAATAACACATGACCCCTGCCTCCAAAACTTTGTAGTAGGCCAAGCATGGTGGCTCACACCTGTAATCCCAGCACTTTGGGAGGCCAAGGTGGGTGGATCACCTGAGGTCAGCAGTTCAAGACCAGCCTGGCCAACATAGTGAAACGCATCTCTACTAAAAATACAAAAAATTAGCTGGAAGTGGTGGCAGGTGCCTGTAATCCCAGCTACTTGGGAGGCTGAGGCAGGAGAATTGCTTGAACCCAGGAGACGGAGGCTGCAGTGAGCTGAGATCGTGCCATTGCACTCCAGCCTGGGCAACAAGAGCGAAACTCTGTCTCAAAAGAAGAAAAAGTTTGTAGTGCAGTTGTGGAAACGACAGAAGTGCAAAAAATTAAATCACAACACGAGATGTCATGAGGCCGGTGGATACTGGGGACGCTGGCACTGTATGTTCAGAGGACAAGGTGGCAGTTGCAGTGGGGAAGGCTTCATGGAGGAGGGGATGGAGAAGGCTTCACGGAGGAGGGAAGTCCAAGCCATGCCTTTGGGATGGGGAGGGTTGGGGTGGGCAGAAGAGGCCGTTCCAAAGAAGGGAACCCTCTGGCAGAGAGACTAGAGAGTGGGGAGCGTTTGTTCTGTGTTCGGGGAAATAGTGAGCAGCCCGGGCTGGGTGAACCTGCCTGCAGGTCATGTGTGCAGTGATCATGAAGTGTGGGTGGTAGTGGTGAAGAGAGGCTGGAGGTGAGCTCAGGCTGAATGAGGCATCTGGACTTTCTCCTCCAGCCAGGAGGTGCCTGGTTTCTTGCTTTCACTTTGGATCTCAGAGATGCTGCTGTGCTGCTTACTACTATACTTGCTTTATTCCTGTTGAGTGGAATAAAGCAAACACCCTAATATGTGGAGCAGGCTCAAAGAAAGAGGCACATGGTCCCCCAGAAATTCTCACGATCCTGTGGAGGGGTGAGCTTGGCCAGGGCAAGCAGGCTGGATGCACCAGGGTTGCATTGGACAAGAAGCACTTTGGTCTCCTCTGCCTCGAAAAGCACAGTGAGCAGGGAGCCCAGAGCTCACAACCAAGTTGGAGGATCCAGAGCTGTGCAGTCAGGCTTCCAGCCTTGCTGGCATGTTCTGCTTTCACCTGGAATCTGTGCTGGTTTCAGCTGGACGTCCAGGCTTCCACCCACTGAGCCAGCGTGCTGCTAGACTAGCAGAGGGCTGCTGGTGTTGCCAACCAACTGGCTTGTCTCTACACATCCCTCCAGACCACTGGGGCCAGGTGCAGTGGCTCACACCTATAATTCCAGCACTTTGGGAGGCCGAGGTGGGCAGATTGCTTGAGACCAGCCCAGACAACGTGGTGAGACCCCTGTCTTTACCAAAACTACAAAAGACATGGTGGTGTGTGCCTGTGGTCCCAGCTACTCAGGAGGCTGAGGTAGGAGGATCACCGGAGCCCAAAGGTTGAGGCTGCAGTGAGCCTTGATTATGCCACTGCACTCCAGCCTAGGCAACAGAGTGAGACCCTGTCTCAGAAAAAAAGAATTAAAAAGAATAAAAAAGACCATTGGTTTACTAGATTTTTTTGAGGGGTAGCAGCTGCCTTTCTCAAAAGAAATTCTATAGAGAACGCCAATGTATAAAACATATCAAAGTGGAATTATTGGGATGCGGAGGGAATGGGGTACCTGGATCCCACCTGCCAGTCTTTAGGCATTCATGAGGAACCCCTGAACCTGCTGAAGCCTGTAAAAGGGCTTAAGCAGAGAGTGAGATGACCCAATGCACATTTTAGAAAGATGCCCGTGGCTGCTGGGTAGAGCCGACATTGGAGAGGGACGAGATTAGGGGGCGGGGAGCCAGTTTCAGGAGGCTATGAAAGTGGTCCAGACGTGAGCTGATGAGGTCTAGACCCAGCGCAACAGCCTAAGGACGAAGAGCAGGGCTGGATTCCAGAAACATTTCTGAGCTAGAATCAGCAGGAATTTGTGGTCAATTGGATATGAAGGATGAAGTCTGTGAGGGCTGGGCTGCCTGGGCTGAAATATACCGCAAAGTGTGACAGCCATACAGGAGAGAAACTGTTGGGACAAAGGATAAGAGTTGAGTTTGGGGCCAGGCACAGTGGCTCATGCCTGTAATCCCAGGACTCCATGAGACTGAGGTGGGCGGATCACCTGAGGTCAGGAGTTTGAGACCAGCCTGGCCAACATGGTGAAACCCCATCTCTACCAAAAATACAAAAATTAGCTGGGTGTGGTCGTGGGTGCCTGTAATTCCAGCTACTTGGGAGGCTGAGGCAGGAGAATCACTTGAACTCGGGAGGCAGAGGTTGCAGTGAGCTGAAATCGCACCACTGCTCTAGCCTAGGTGACAGAGTGAAACTCTGTCAGAAAAAAGAGAGAGTTGAGTTTGGGATACATCATGTTGTGGTGACTCTGGGACATATAGTAGTTGATTGACCAGTAAAGAGTTAAAAAAGCAAGTCTGGATCTTCTGGATCTTCTCTTGTGGAAGAGAATGTTGGAGCTAGAGATTAAAATTGGGGAGTTATCAATAGATTGGTAGACACAAAAGACATGGAGTAGAGAATGTGCATACCGGAGAGAAAGAGGCCTGAATCAGGCACCTGGGTTTGCGACAATTCGATCTTTATTTAGCTTTTTCATTGGTGTCATTGTTATTACCATTATGAGAGAATGTTTTATTTTTTTAATTATTTTTATTTTTTTTTATTTATTTATTTATTTA
>NW_016810508.1:447156-459285 GCF_001698545.2 Rhinopithecus bieti
ACCGCGCCCGGCCAAATTATTTTTATTTTTTTAAACACGGGGTCACGCTGTATGGCACAGGCTGGAGCGCAATGGCATGATCTCAGCTCACTGCAGCCTCAACCTCCCTGAGCTCAGGTGATCCTCCCACCTCAGCCTCCCAAATAGCTGGGACTACAGGTGCGTGCCACCAGGTCTGGCTAAGTTTTAAATTTTTTGTACATACAGGGTCTCAGTATGTTGCCCAGGCACTCAAGAGGTCGGCCTGCCTTGACCTCCCAAAATGCCAGGATTACAAGCCCGAGCCTCTGTGCCCGGCCATGAGTGAATATAGTAGAAAGCAGAGACGATGTGTGGGATGTTTGGAGCGAAAAGGACTTGCTCCTGTTCTCTTAGGATGGACAGTGCTACACACAGTCACAAATCACAGGCTACAGGAGAGGCACCCAATCCTGCAGGACACTTCAACGTTGCAGATTAGAAGGGGAATGAGAGATCAGAACTGGAGGTCCCTTGTCTGAGCCCCTGAGTATGGTGGTCCACGTCACTCACTCTGCATGCAGCAGACACTGTAAGCATTTCACCTTCTCTAGGCAACAGTAGTTCCTCAAGACCAGGAGCGCTGGGATAATGCATATAAAGCTCTGGGCACAGTGTCTGGCGCCCCTTCGATGATGGTTATATTATCAATTTTCTTATTCCTTTGAATTACTGGCAAGAGCTGGCAGGGAACTTTATACACATCAGGTACAAAAAAACCCATCCATGCAGTCTGTGATCACGAAGCTCGTGGCACTCTCTGACAGTCCACGACAAAGCAATTCCCCTTCTTCCTAACACAGTGAGGGTCCATCAAGGAGATGACCCACAAGGACCAGCTGAGTGGATAAAAAGACAGACCGGCTGAGTGGCTGACCCTGGCAGACGGCGGGCTGCCCCTCTTTACAACCGCGCTGCCCTTCCCCAGGTCGGCCTCAGCTTGGTCCTTGGCTGGAAGCTCGTAGAAAAGTTTCTGGGTCAGCAGACCCCACAGGCAGGGGTCCCCTGGCCGGCCGCCCCAGCGAGGCACCAAGGCAGGAAGGCCGGGGGAGCCTGGTTAGCGTCGCGGGAAAATCGCTGACACATCCCCGCAGCTGGGCCCCCAGGCCGGCAGGTGCAGGTGTCCGGGCCCGCGCCCCGCAGCCCGCCCCATCCCCCGCGCGCCGCTGCGGTTCCCCCTGAGAACCGGGTCTGAGGAGCCTGTGCTGAGTCGCCCAGCAGCCCGCTCTCCATGTGACTTCAGTTTCCGTCTGTTCCTTCCGCTGGCGCTAAAATAATCTGATGCCCCACAGAAAGGAGGTAGCCCAGCCCCGCGATCGGCTGCTCTCGAGGAGGCCGGAGCCCCGGAGAGGATGCGCCCCGCGGAGCCGCCTGCGCCTGCGGGAGCCGTGAGTATTTCCTGCGTGGGGCGTCCCCGGGGACTTCTGCAGGTGGGCGAGCTCCAGCGAGGTGGGGCGGGAGGCGGTCGGCGTGCGCGGCGCGCAGCTCGGGGCTGAGGAGGAAGCTGTGGCTGCATCCAGGCGCCGCGCTTCTGTGCTGGGCGTGGGGGCCGCAGCTCCGGGTGGAGGCGGAGATACCTCCCTCCGGAGCGCTTAGAGCTGAAAAAGCGGGTGCGGTGTAGTGGAAACCACGAGGGCTTCAGACTCAGACGTGGGTTTGAGTCCTGGCTCTGCAGGGAGCGTGTGAGCAGACAGTTAAGGTTTCCGAGCCTCAGTTTTCTCATCTGCAAAATGGGGACAGCGATGCTGCCTCCCTGGACTGGGCGACTGGATATGATGGGACCGCTCTGTGCACACTCAGCATGCTGAGCGCTGGGCTCTCCTTTCCTGCCCCACAACGTGGACTGAGAACCACTGTTTCATAGATGAAGACGCTAAGGCTGGTTAACAGCTACGCCTATTCACAGACTCCGTCCACGTGCCAGGCCTGTCCAAGGCCCTGGGGATACAGCTGTGAAGATGTGCAAAGCCCCTTCCCCCACAGACGGTGTGTCCTTGGGAGAGTCACTGGGGCTCTGTGACTTGGATCCTAGCCTAGCCTTAGATCCATGGCTTATCAGAGGGAAACTAACAGGAGGGCGACTCAGACTAGGATGCTCTTCCGTGGCTCTCGTGGCCTCTCCATGTGGGCCGGCTTCTGAAGGGTCAGCATACTTCCCCACATACCCAGGAGCTAGAGGGAAAGAAGGAGCCACCGGTGTGGCTTTGTGCTGCCTCTGAGACAAGGTGAACACGTGCCAGTTGGTGGCTGGGACTGGAGGGGGCCAGGTTGGGGTCCTAAGAATGGAGCCTCTGGACTGGGCTGGTCGGGGCTGCTGTGCTTCCGGAGGGGCTGAGGGGACCCCACTGGAGGCTTCTTCATGATGGGTACAGCCTGTGAGGAGTCTGGATGCTGGAGACACTCAGAGTCTATGGAGCTGGCCCTCCGTGCTTTCCTGTGTGCTCCTTACCTGTGGCTGTGACACACAGACTGTTCCTGTGGATGCTGGGGGGTTGCTGGGCTTTACATACAATACATATTTATTCTCCTCACACACCCTCAGGTTTGTATGTGTATGCCTGATAGTTCCTGAAGATTATAGAATCATGGGCCCAGGAAAAAACCTTAACTCCTGCCTTTAGGTTTAAAAATAATAATAATAATAACTCAGCTTCACAAAGAAGGCACTTTAAAAAAAATTATTTATTTTCAGAGACAGGCTCTTGCTCTGTTGCCCAGACTGGAGTACGGTGGCACAATCACAGATCACAGGCTGAAACTCTTGGGCTCAAATGATCCTCCTGCTTCAGCCACCTGAGTAGCTAGGGAAACAGGTGCACGCCACCATGCCAGCTAATTTAAAAAAAATTTTTTTGTAGAGACAGGATCTTGCTATGTTGCTCAGGCTGGTCTCGAACTCCTGGGCTCAAGCAATCCTCCTGCCTTGGCCTCCCAAAGTGTCGGGAGTGTGAGCATGCGTCACCGCACCCAGCTTTCATCTAATGAGTACCCTCATGGAAACTTCATGAAAACACATATAAACATAATCTCTCATAGTTTTTAAATTCATCTTCCAAGAGATCCTGCTCTTTGATGATGAGACATAACTTGGTAGACTCCAAAACAGAGAGTAGACGCCTAGTATCTTTGTTCTGGGCATTAAGAATACATTGACCTTTCTGTCTCTGGTCTTGACTCTTTTGGAAGAGAGATGCTAGTACTGATGACAACCTGCATTCTGGCTGCGGTGTGTGTCCACACTGCAAAGTGTGCACAGACTCTCGTATGGACAATGACTGTGCCTCGCATCATGCTCAGATCCGTTTCAGAGCCTCAGAAGTTAGGAGAGGGTGGACTTTCAACCATGACTGAAAGCACTGTCTTTCTTAGGACATGCTGTGTCTATAACATACTTACAGGTGTCTGCACTCACTGATGCTTGTTGAGGTGTCATTACACATCAGTGACAAACATTTATCATTTTTTTTGCTTTTGGTAGAACCTGTTTATTGTACCCACTTTCCTGCCACACCATTTTTCTCAACTCCATCATGAAACAAATGTCATGTGGTCAGTCTGTGATGAGGCTCAGGGCTAGGTTAGGTGATTATTTTTGAAAGCTCAGAGAGGTGAAGGAAAAAGGACATCAATGCTTGGATCTTATAAGCCTCACATGCAACGATAAACCCAAGTTCAAGGATCAGATTCTTAGACTGGTTTGATTGCAAATGACAAAAAAACCAATGCAAATATGCTTCAGGAAAAAGAAAAAAAGAAAAAAGAAGGATTTATTGTTTCAAATAACTGAAAAGTGTATGGGCAATAGTTTCAGGCATGGCTGAGTCCAAATGCTCAAACAGCATTGCCAGGAATCCATCTGTCTCCGTTCCTCAGCTTTGCCTTTCTCTCTGTGGGCCTCATTACCAGGCAAGTCCTGGAGCTGGTGGCCAAGATGGCTGCCTGCAGCTCCAACTATATCCCCACTGGTTTGGTATCTGAAACAGAAAGAGCAAGTCTCCTTTCCATGAGTTCTAGCAACTGCCCTTGGATTGAGTCTCATGGGCTTGGCTTTTATGATGAGTGTGTGTTAGGAAAATGGAGTTGCTCTCACGGGCCCAGCCTTATTCATAGGCCCCACCCCGGAACCAGGAACTGGGATCAGACCCCAACATATGCAGACTTTTTAAGAAAGGAAGGGGGTTGGTTGCACAACAGTGTGAGTGTACTTAACACTACTGACTTGTACACCTAAAAACGGTTAAGATGATCACTTTCGGCCGGGCGCGGTGGCTCACCCCTGCAATCTCAGCACTTTGGGAGGCCGAGGTGGGCGGATCACCTGAGGTCAGGAGTTCGAGACCAGCCTGGCCAACATGGTGAAACCCCGTCTCTACTAAAATACAAAATTAGCCGGGCATGGTGGTGCGCGCCTGTAATCCCAGCTACTCAGGAGGCTGAGGCAGGAGAATCCCTTGAACCGTGAAGGCTGAGGTTGCAGTGAGCCGAGATCGTGCCATTGCACTCCAGCCTGAGCGACAAGAGCAAAACTCCGTCTCAAAAAAAAAAAAAAAAGATAATCGCTTTCATGTTTTGTGTATTTTACTACAATTAAACATTTTCTAAAGGAAAAAAGGAAAGAAAGGGGTGATTTTCTCAAAGGGGAATTGAGGACTTGTTACCAGAAGGAGAAATGAATGTGAGGAGGCGAAACCAACCAGTTTCCAGAGCGACTGGAGTCAGGTGCTGAGACCAAACCAAGGTGCCTTTTCTCACTTTAATGCCTCAGGGATTTTAGACTGAACAGAGTGAAGAAAGGAGGAAGTGGAACCTTGTCATGGTCCTCACCTACGAGCTGGGCGCGAGGAGCGGCTGGTACTGGATGGGCTCCATGCGGCTGCAAAGCCTGGTGAGGTCACAGGGACTCCCCTCCTCCAGCCCCAACCCAAAAGGTTGCCTAAGGCAGGTGCTGCACCATGTGCACCAAACAACTTTCTGCAGCCACCTCCAAGAAAGAGAAGGACTGGGAGGGATTTCTCCCAGGAGAGAGCACATAAGGCTCCGTCTTTTCACCTGTCTGTTCTCAAACAGGACCTGAGTATCTGAGGCAGCCTCACACCCACAGTGGCTGGCAGGGGCTCACCCTGGGGTACATATCGTGTTCTCCTAAGCTCATGTCACTCCATTTGAGATGTCAACTGGACACAGACTCCTGCTGATCCTCCTGTCATTCACTCCTCTCCTGGTCCAGCCCTGATCCCTGAGATCTCTTCTGCCCTTCCAGTGTCTTCCCTCCGTGGTCCTCAGACACCAGGGCTGAGCCTTTTCCCTTGGCCCTGCAGGGTCACCTTCCGTGGTCCTCAGACACCAAGGCTGAGCCCTTTCCCTCGGCCCTGCAGGCTCAGTGGGGAGTGGGGCTTTCCCTGCCTGGCCCTGGACCACCTCCTTCAACTTCAGCAAGTTAGTGGCCTCCCGGTCACCAGCCAGCCTGGCACCCTGAGACCTCCTCACAGGCCTCGCCCAGTGGCCTTTCTCTTGTTCTAGGTCATTGGGCCCTTCCTCAGGTCCTTAAACTGATGCTTCCATTCGGCTTGTCATCTCCTTCCAAATCCCCAGTTTTCTCCTAGGCTCTCTGCCTCCTTTAGAAGGCCTCTGACAGCCCCCACCTTGCTTCGCCTCCACAGAAGGCCATGGTCCCATGATGCACTCAGGGGCGCTGTTCAGAATATCAGGCACCGCGTGGCACAGCTACTCGGGAGGCTGAGGCAGGAGAATCGCTCGAACCCCGGAGGCGGAGGTTGCAGTGAGCCAAGTTCACGCCACTGCACTCTAGACTGGGTAACAGAGCAAGACCTTGTCTCAAAAAAAAAAAGTTAAATCACTTGATATGCATTCTGAAATATTTAGAGGAAAGTATATCAGTGACGCAATGTACTTCAAAATGCACAATGAGGCCGGACACAGTGGCTCATGCCTGTAATCCCAGTACTTTGGGAGGTCAGGGTGGGCAGATCGCCTGAGGTCAGGAGTTTGAGACCAGCCTGGCCAACATGGTGAAACCCCGTCTCTACTAAAAATACAAAAATTAGTCAGATGTGATGGTGATCTGTGCTGATCTGGTGCCTGTGATCCCAGCGACTCAGGAGGCTGAGGCAGGAGAATCTCTTGAATCCCGGAGGTGGAGGTCGCAGTGAGTGGAGATCGTGCCATTGCACTCCAGCATGGTGACAGAGTGAGACTCTGTCTCAAAAAAAAAGAAAGAAATGCAGCGTGTGTGGTGCTGTGTGCCTGTAGCCCCAGCTACTCGGTAGCCTTAGGTGGGAGGACTACTTGAGGCCAGGAGCCTGCAGCTGTAGTGTGCTGCAATCCCGTCTGTGAATAACTACTGCACTCCAGCCTGGGCAACATGGCGAGACCTCTAAAAAAAAAAAGAAGAGCCGGGCGCGGTGGCTCAAGCCTGTAATCCCAGCACTTTGGGAGGCCGAGACGGGCGGATCACGAGGTCAGGAGATCGAGACCATCCTGACTAACACAGTGAAACCCCTCTCTACTAAAATACAAAACTAGCCGGGCGAGGTGGCGGGCGCCTGTAGTCCCAGCTACTCGGGAGGCTGAGGCAGGAGAATGGCGTGAACCCGGGAGGCGGAGCTTGCAGTGAGCTGAGATCCGGCCACAGCACTCCAGTCGGGGCGACAGAGCGAGACTCCGCCTCAAAAAAAAAAAAAAAAAAAGAAGAAAGAAAGATGGACAGAAGGATAGATAGATGGATAGTATGTTGGGGAAAAGCTAAATGACTAACAGTACCTAGTAACTGTTCACATTCCTTGTTATAATCATAAAAACCAAATAATAAGAAATTAGAAAACTTCCATTGGAACAGTAACTACCTGAAATACACTGTCATATGAATTGCCGGATTATTGCTCCACTGAACTATTCGTTTGTGATGAGGAGGTGATACCAGCACTGAGCCTGGAAGGATGAACAGAGCTTTGTAGGTGGACGAGACCAGCGAAAGAGCCTTTCCCACAGAGGAAAGAGTATGTGGGCATGCGTGATTTAGTCAAGGATTGCAGGCATCCCAGGGTGGCTGGGGCTTGCGGTATTGAGGTTGAGTTGATGCAGAAGTCACAGACCTGGGTTTGAATTGTGGCTCTAACATTCTCTAGCTACATGGCCTAAACCTATGTGAGCCTCCATTGACCAAGTGTGAAATGGGGATGACAATATTTACCTGCTAGGATTTTTGTGGGAATTATATGTAAAGCACCTGGTATAGCACATGTTCCAAGGTGAGCACTCAGTAAGCGTGAGCTGTCACAGTGAAGAGCCCGGACAGGATCTGGGAGCAATTATGCAGACCTCGAACACCACTGAGTTGACCTTTGAATTGGCCTCTTGTCAGGAATCCGTATCATTGCATTCTTCAGTTGTACACGTTCTCAAGGAAACCACAAAACCATGTAGTCCAGGTGGGGAGATGTATTTTCATTGTTTTACCACTGCAGCCACTAAGCCGCTGTCATTACCCATCGTTCCCGCCAACAGTCTACCATGGACTCTGGGTGATCTCTTCCCCTTGCACATCCCAGGGTCCACACACTGCAGCTCCCAGGGGTGGGAGAAGGGATGAAAGCTCCTTCTCCTTCACTGTATTTCCTTCAACACCAGCTCGCTGTTTGCACAGAAGAACTCCGCTTTCCCTTTGATTAATGCACCACTTTGTCTCACGATAGAAAGTGTCTGTCCCCTCCAGTGGGGAGTGTTCTCCCGCGGGCCTTGGAGGACTTGGAGGTGGGGGTCTCCTGCCCACTGAACTGGAGTCCAAAACATTCCCTCACACTGACAAAGCCTTTCATCACACACTATCTCATTCAGCCTTGACACAACCCCGTGAGGTCAGCAAGGCAGGTGTCGTCCTCCATGGCCACCACCAGAGTGAAGGAGCCAGACTTGGGCCCAGGTCTCCTTCCCCAGCCCAGGGTCCCTTCCTCTACACAGATGCCACCTGCTCCTTCGTGTCAAGAAGGGCGGTGGCAGGTGGTCGCTCCCTCGGAAGTGACCAGCGGGAACAAACTCATGATGCTGACGGGAAATGAGATGCTACTGCGTTACGCAGCTGAGTGCTCATCAGCAGGGATTATGTGGGTCTCTCCTATAGAAAGGTGACACCGAGGACCCAGCCCCAGCCACCACCAGCATGCCAGGGTGCGGTGTCACCTCCTAGTGGGAGCAGGTTTGCATTCTTTAAGACCTGTGGCCAGATGCAGCCTGTGGGCATGGAACAGGACAAGGTGAACTGCCCTCTGCTGGCCCTGCCAGGCTGATGCTGACCACATAGGGAAGCCAGTTGGCTTATTGGTGGCCCTGAGGAAATGAGGGCTGAGCAGGGAGGTGCTCAAGACCAGCTCCTCACACTGGCTGTTTGGAGTCGCTGTGGGAAGGGCCCAAGGGAAGAAGGGTTGCTGTGGCCCCTAAATCCCACTCCAGGTGGAGGCAGAGCCTCCTCCATTCCCAGAGAGTCCCTTGTCACAAGCCCCAGTAGAGCCCAGGCTGACCAGGAGTGCGAGGCTCAGGTGGGAACCGGAGATCTGCGTTTAACCAGTGCTGGGAACCAGGCCTTTCCCGAGCCACCGTGCGCCTCTCATTTCACCTCTCTGGCCTGCGTATTCTTTTAGCAAACTTGGGGATTATACTACACATTCTGCTTTACACTTTCCTTTCCTTGATATTATTTTATTATGAACATCTTTCTGCGTCAATCAATATATTGCTACCAAAGCATTTTTTTATCACACCACGTCATTCCTATTGTGTAGTTTCATCATAAGTGATTCAGCCAGTGCTCCCATTATTGGACTTTTCAGGGTTTCCACTTTGTTATTATTATTACTAATGTTACAATGAAGACTCCTTTTAAAATATTTTTATGTACATTGTATTTCCTTAGGATAAATTCCTAGACATTGAATCAAAGAGAATCCACACTTTCAAGGTCTTTGATAAATTGTGCTAAATTGTCCTTCAGAAAAAACATGCCAATTTTCTGTTTTAACTGCAGGATGTGAGACAGTTCTTAGGAGGAAAAATTTCAAAACCTTTGTATTGCCTGTATTTTAACAAATTCATTATTAAGAGAAAGCTAGAGAAGCAAATCACAAGCTCTAATTCACACATCACAATTCTAAATGTTTGCTGTTCCAGTCCTCAATTTCAGGTTCTTGTTAATGCATCCACCATTTGAATATTCACTTTTTCAAAATACAGGAATGTATTAATTTACCAAAGATCACAATCGGTTTTTTTCTTTTTTCTTTTTTGAGATGGACTCCTACTTCGTTGCCCAGGCTGCAGTGCAATGGCAGGGTCTCGGCTCATGGAAACCTCCGCCTCCCCGGTTCAAGTGATTCTCTTGGCTCAGCCTCCCGAGTAGCTGGAATTACAGGTGCCTGCCACTATGCCCGGCTAATTTTTGTATTTTTAGTAGGGACGGGGTTTCACCATGTTGGCCAGGCTGATCTCAAACTCCTGACCTCAGGTGATCCACCTGCCTTGGCCTCCCAAAGTCCTGGGATTACAAGCGTGAGCCACCGCACCCAGCCACCCGGCTAACTTTTGTATTTTTAATAGACACAGGTTTTCTCTATGTTGGCCAGGCTGGTCTCGAACCCCTGATCTCAGGTGATCCACCCACCTCGGACTCCCAAAGTGCTGGGATTACAGGTGTGAGCCACTGTGCCCGGCCTGTATTTCCATGTTTAACATGACAAATGTTTCCTAAGCACCTTTCTGAGAAGAGTGTTTGAAAAAGATACATTAGTAATTCCTGGAAATATGGGGACAACGATTCCCATAATTTTACCTCTGTTTTCGGAACATTTATTTCATTTTCCTCGTTTTTAAATGTGAGTACTTTAAAACTTACAGAAAAGTTTACAAGAAAGTACAATGCCAAATTTACCGAGTAGTAATATTTTGCTTTACCATCTCTATTGAGCCATTTGAAGGTAGGTCACATAAATTACGGACACCGTGAAAGTGCCCTGTAAGTGCTTCAGCCTCCCAAAGTGCTGGGATTACAGGCTTGAGCCACCGCACCTGTCGCAAAGAAACGTAATTTCTAAAACAAAGGAGACTCTTTGCAGCGGCTGCACGTTCTTCTTCCTCACTGTCAGTGTTCTCTGGTTGCAGAATACAACCTCCATTCATGTTGTTTTTATGAATGAATCTTTTTACCACTTTCTTACTATGACCAGGTCTGGAGGCTGAAAACCATGTTGTCTTCTCTGCCTAAAAAGCAACACCACATCTTCATAGACAGGGTTGGCTATGGAGTAGACTCACAGCATTCCGTAACTAGCTAGAATGCAGCAGTGTTCCAAATGGGCCAAACCTTGTCAAGACAGGAGCAACAGGCAACTCAGGGTCCCAGGAACACTCACCAGCTGGCAGCCCCTCGGGAAGCTCCTGGGCTTTCCACCTGTTCCGGGATGCTGGGCACGTGCTGGCTTAGATGCGCTCTTACAGCTGCAGGCGCTGTGGCGTGGCCCTCAGCCCTGAGGATGTGAGGGAGGAGAGGAAGCAAGTCCTGTACTCGCAGGGGATGAGTCACAGAATTTTGCAGGGAGATACGGCAAGCAGATTGTTTACCTTGGACTCTTTGCAGTGCCATGGCTCTGAGGAAGCTCTCTGCAGCTACACACTCTAGGAAGAGGGTTTCTCAACCTCAGTGGTCAGTATTTTGAAAGGCTTTTATTTCTTTACAGTCATTACATCTAATTTAGCACTGGGTCATGGCCATTCTCACATGATTGTCTCAGGCAAGGTCCAACCAGGAAACAGAAACTGCCCTGTTTATTTAAAACAGAGGATATTGAATGCAAGAAAGTGGCAACACATGATGGAAGAGGCGGAGAAGGCAAATCAGCAAATACACAGTCAACACGGCGATGAGCAGCTTCAGGAAGCTTCTTATCCTCACCCTAACTCGGTAGGGTGAGGATGAGAGGAGGAGGTAGGCCAGGCACCGTGGCTCATGCCTGCAATCTCAGCACTTTGGGAGGTCAAGGTGGGTGGATCACCTGAGGTCATAAGTTCAAGACCAGCCTGGCCATCATGGTGAAACCTCATCTCTACTGAAAATACAAAAATTAGCCAGGCATGGTGGCGCACGCCTGTAATCCCAGCTACTCGGGAGGCTGAGGCAGGAGAATCGCTTGAACTCGGGAGGCAGAGGTTGCAGTGAGGCGGGATTGCAACATTGTACTCCAACCTGGGCAACAAGAACAAAACTCTGTCTCAAAAAAACAAAACAAAACAAAACAGAGAGGAGGAGGTGGTGTCACCAGAGCCTGGGGTCAGCGGAAGAAACTCTAGGATGTCTCTATCCAAGGCAGAGAGGAAGGGAGAGAAATACCCGGATTCTTTCTGCCCTCTGGTCAGAGAGTGGCCACTCCCAGGAGTGGCTTCCATTGACTAAACCGGCTGGAGGTCAGCTGACAGCAGAGTTTGGGATTCAGAGCCTTCAGAAGTCAGAGCCCTGCCACACCGAGGGCAGCAGGGAAGGGGAAGGCATGGCTCTGGGGACAGACTGCGGTGAGCCAGCACAGTCATCTGTGCCCAAGGTTAGCCTTGCTCGGCAATTTATGAATGTAGTTTTTGATTGAACCTTCCTGCATACCTTTTACACATCTGGTTGGTATAATTCATCCTTCCAGCCACATTACTCAGGCCTTTATTTTAGACTTTGTGGAGCTGCTGAATTACCTTGGAGATTACACAGGAACAACCAGCACTCAGTCGACTCACTGGTGTTTGAAACTCACAAGTCGTAATTAATAATTGTGTTACTACCTTTACAGCTACGAAGCCCTTTCACATATATGAGACTGGTTTATTCTCATGCCACTCTGGAATAGTTATCATTACTCCCATTTTGTAGGTGGATTCTCCGAGTCTTGGAGACTTTGAATTCCTGAAGGACAAATAAGAAATAACAGAGGCAGAATTCAAACTCTAGTCTGCTTGGTTCCAAATTCCCTCATCTTCCCATGCTGCTTCCTGCCAGAAGGAGCTACCCAGGGCCACAGCAAGAGTTTTTCTGGGCTGGTTGGCTGAGTTTAGGAGGAAGGAGAG
>NW_016810508.1:459539-468524 GCF_001698545.2 Rhinopithecus bieti
TGCTCTGTGGCCCAGGCTGGAGTGCAGTGGCCGGATCTCAGCTCACTGCAAGCTCCGCCTCCCGGGTTTACGCCATTCTCCTGCCTCAGCCTCCAGAATAGCTGGGACTACAGGTGCCCACCACCTCACCCGGCTAATTTTTTTGTATTTTTTTAGTAGAGACGGGGTTTCACCGTGTTAGCCAGGATGGTCTCGATCTCCTGACCTCGTGATCTGCCCGCCTCGGCCTCCCAAAGTGCTGGGATTACAGGCTTGAGCCACCGCGCCCGGCCAGGAGAGGATATATTTTAAACTTGCAAAATTCTAGATGATCCATAAATTAAAATGCCGTTGCTGAGTGTGACACGAGGCCTGTCTTGCCTTCCAGTCTGAAGGTTACCTCCTCACTGAAGGACCTGCAGTCTTGCCCCTTACACATCTAGATTCAGTTCTTCAATATACAGGGCTGGCTGTTCTAGAAAGATTGGAGTCACAGCAGTGGGTGCCAGCCTACACCTGACAGAGGCGGGCAGGGAGGAAGGGAGGGTTCTTATCTCCCCATCTCCCTCAGTAAAATTCAGGATGCCCAGTGAAATTTGAATGTCAGATAGACAATTTGTTGGTATAAGGATGTATCTAGCATTGAAATGATGCCTTGTAATTTACTAAATCTGAAACTGTGCAACCTCATCTCATGGTGGGCAGTGATGGTGATCCCAGGTTTCGGGGGCGTGGGGGCGGGGAAGGGTGCTGGCAGCTCTGCTTTTGCCCTCTCTCCCCTGTGCCGGCCACAGGGTGCAGTGTGGGTGCAGAGGCTGTGTGGGTGCAGAGGCAGAAGTGGGTCTGGAAGGGGATTCCCAGTGTCTGGCAAGTTCTGGTGAATTCCGCATTGGAGGTTCTCTCTGTAGTAAGGGGAGTTGGCCTGGCCTGAAGTGAAAGCTGGCTTACCCGTTTCATTTAGCTCTTCAGTTAGTCTGTTTGCACTGGTGGGCATTCAAATCTGATCAAGAAGGTAAAATGAGCCTTCAGAATCCCTACATGCATGTGAAGAAAGGAAAGAGGAGGCCCCTGAGTGGCTGGAGCGAGCAGGTGGGGTGAGCTGGTGCCGCTGGCCCAGGAGAAGATGGGAGGGCAGACACTGGGCCTCGGGTGGGTGTCAAGGAAGGGGGCAGACGGAATGCTGGGGCTGGCTCTTGCTGCTGGGTATGCAGAATGCAGAGCTGGGGGCATGCACCAGGCGTCAGGTCCCCAGCAGGGCAGCAGTGAGTGCAGCCTCTGCCCTGCTCACTCGTCAGAGCTCGGGGAGCTCGGGGAGCTGCCGCTAAGGCCATCCACAACCTCCAGTAGTGTCTCTGGGCCTTTGTTCACCTGGCAAATGTGATGAGTATACTGCGTTTCCTTTTTGGCTCCTCTTAGTTCTGAATCTCTGCTGGTGTGTGTGTACCTTCAAGCCTCCTCATTACCGCTGTTCTGTGTGCACCGGCCAGACAAGAGGGCTGGCAACCTCGTTTCGTTAACCATCTTTATTCTATCCAAAGTTTTCTTCTCCATTTTTCCCCCTGTCCAGGCAAAACATCAAACCTCTTTTTCCAAAGGGTCATAGTGAAATGAGTTAACCGAAGAGGTCAGCCTCACATTAGCAGCTGAGTAGTAACTCTGTGGGACAGAGGCTCCAATCCGTTTCCAGTCTCAGTCCACTCTCCGATTGTTCATTCATTCACTCAGCAAGGACTTACTGAGCTCATGGGATGCATCAGGCCGATCGGAGCTGGAGGCAGGAACACTTCAGCAGAATTACGAAATATGGGAAACTCCAGGTGACGGGAGGCCTGGTTACTCAAGCCTTATGCTTCTCCCTTCTGTGCTGGACTCAGTGAAGTTTAGTGTTCAGCCACCCGTCCATCAAAGGGTAGAGGCAAAATGAAATTGAGTTCTTGTCAACAGTTTCAGTGAAAGGCTGGAAGTCTTGGCTAAATGGAGGTATTTGAGTAACCTGTGGGCTGCACCTCTGTGGCGCTGTGAGCTCCATCGAGCTCCAAGACCACGTAGAATTGGAACTGGCTCCTTCTCCCGAGAATACAAAAGCCCTCTGGGATGTCCTTCTCTGACTTGCTTCTTCCCTGCTCTCTGTCCACAGGGCTGCCCTTGAGATGGAGTTGCTGCCCCTTTGGCTGTGCCTGGGTTTTCACTTCTTGACAGTGGACTGGAGGAACAGAAGTGTAACGGCCACAGCAGCTTCCCAACGGGGCTGTAAGTTGGTGAGTTTTCCCTTGAACCCTGATCTGTCGGTTGCTCCTGTCCTGACAAAGCTTGGTCCATTCAGAAAAAGCTGACGGATTGTCCATCAGGAAGGGGCCTGAATCACTCTGTGCCTGCCCAGCACAATCAGAGTAGAGCCCTGTTCAGCAAAAGCACTGAGCTGGGTATTCAGAGCCCTGGCTCCAGTCCCAGCACTGCCCCTGGCTCTTCACTTCTCCACTGCAGTCCCACTTTACTTCCCTGTACAATTCAGGATGGTGAAAGCTCTCAAGTCCTTTTATTTTTTTTTTTTTTGAGATGGAGTCTCACTCTGTCGCTCAGGCTGGAGTGCAATGGCACGATCTCAGCTCACTGCAAGCTCCGCCTCCCGGGTTCTAGCAATTCTCTGCCTCAGCCTCCCAAGTAGCTGGGATTACAGGTGTCCGCCACCATGCCTGGCTAGTTTTTTGTATTTTCTGTAGAGACAGGATTTCACCATGTTGGCCAGGCTGGTTTGGAACTCCTGACCTCAAGGGATCCACCCGCCTCGGCCTCCCAAAGTGCTGGGATTACGGGCACGAGCCACTGTTCCTGGCCTTTTCTATCCTACTTTGAAAGTGAACATCCCTGGAGCCATCCCCGGTGGTTGCAGGGACAGTCTGATAAGTGAACTAAGTTTCTGTGCATAAATGCCTGCCTCTGGGCCTCCTCCCTGCTGACCAGTGTGGTTTTGGCCGCAGGTGGATGGAGACACTGACTGCCGAGGGCAGAGCCTTGCTTCGGTGCCCAGCAGCCTCCCGCCCCACGCCCGGACGCTCATCCTGGATGCCAACCCTCTCAAGGCCCTGTGGAATCACTCCCTCCAGCCTTACCCTCTCCTGGAGAGCCTCAGCCTGCACAGCTGCCACCTGGAACGCATCGGCCGCGGCGCCTTCCAGGAGCAAGGCCACCTGCGTAGCCTGGTCCTGGGGGACAACTGCCTTTCAGAGAACTACAAAGAGACGGCAGCGGCACTCCACACCCTGCCAGGCCTGCAGAGGCTGGACTTGTCAGGAAACTCCCTGACGGAGGACATGGCGGCCCTCATGCTCCAGAACCTCTCCTCGCTGCAGTCCCTGTCCCTGGCGAGGAACACCATCATGCGGCTGGATGACTCCGTCTTCGAGGGCCTGGAGCGTCTCCGGGAGCTGGATTTGCAGAGGAACTACATCTTTGAGATTGAGGGAGGTGCTTTTGACGGCCTGACTGAGCTGAGACACCTCAACCTGGCCTACAACAACCTCCCCTGCATTGTGGACTTTGGGCTCACACAGCTGCAGTCCCTCAACGTCAGCTACAATGTCCTGGAGTGGTTCCTCGCCGCCGGGGGAGAGGCTGCGTTTGAGCTGGAGACGCTGGACCTGTCTCACAACCAGCTGTTGTTTTTCCCGTTGCTGCCCCAGTACAGCAAGTTGCATACCCTCCTGCTGCGTGACAACAACATGGGCTTCTACAGGGACCTGTACAACACCTCGTCGCCAAGGGAGATGGTGGCCCAGTTCCTCCTTGTGGACGGCAATGTGACCAACATCACCACTGTCAACCTCTGGGAAGAATTTTCCTCCAGCGACCTCGCAGATCTCCGCTTCCTGGACATGAGCCAGAACCAGTTCCAGTACCTGCCAGATGGCTTCCTGAGGAAAATGCCTTCCCTCTCCCACCTGAACCTCAACCAGAACTGCCTGATGACGCTTCACATTCGGGAGCACGAGCCCCCTGGAGCGCTCACCGAGCTGGACCTGAGCCACAACCAGCTGTCGGAGCTGCACCTGACTCCAGGGCTCGCCAGCTGCCTGGGCAGCCTGCGCTTGTTCAACCTGAGCTCCAACCAGCTCCTGGGCGTCCCCCCTGGCCTCTTCGCCAATGCCAGGAACATCACTACACTTGACATGAGCCACAATCAGATCTCACTTTGTCCCCTGCCAGCTGCCTCGGACCGGGTGGGCCCCCCTAGCTGTGTGGATTTCAGGAATATGGCATCTTTAAGGAGCCTCTCTCTGGAGGGCTGTGGGCTGGGTGCATTGCCAGACTGCCCTTTCCAAGGGACCTCCCTCACCTACTTAGACCTCTCAAGCAATTGGGGGGTTCTGAATGGGAGCCTCGCCCCACTCCGGGATGTTGCCCCCATGTTACAGGTCCTGTCTCTCAGGAACATGGGCCTCCACTCCAACTTTATGGCATTGGACTTCTCTGGGTTTGGGAATCTGAGGGACTTAGACCTGTCGGGAAATTGCTTGACCACCTTCCCAAGGTTTGGGGGCAGCCTGGCCCTGGAGACCCTGGATCTCCGTAGAAACTCGCTCACAGCCCTTCCCCAGAAGGCTGTGTCTGAGCAACTCGCGAGAGGTCTGCGGACCATCTACCTCAGTCAGAATCCGTATGACTGCTGTGGGGTGGACGGCTGGGGGGCCCTGCAGCATGGGCGGACGGTGGCCGACTGGGCCACGGTCACTTGTAACCTCTCCTCCAAGATCATCCGCCTGGCGGAGCTGCCCGGGGGTGTGCCTCAGGACTGTAAGTGGGAGCGGCTGGACCTGGGCCTGCTCTACCTCGTGCTCATCCTCCCCAGCTGCCTCACCCTGCTGGTGGCCTGCACCCTCATCGTCCTCACTTTTAAGAAGCCTCTGCTTTGGGTGATCAAGAGCCGCTGCCGCTGGTCCTCTGTTTACTGACCTGCCTGGGTGCCAAGACTCGGAACTTGGTCTGCACACAACAGGACGTTTTCTCTTTTCTCTGCTGGCTTTCAAGATGTGATGCAGAGGCCAAGTCTGACGAATTGAAGTTTCAATTAAAATTTAAAATGTTTCCATTCCTCATCTCCACCCCCCGCCCCCCGCCCAAGTTCTTTTTCCATCATTATAATTCATCCTTATTATCGTGGTAAAATATTTATTAGGTGACATTTTATAGAAATAAAAGGTAACGTGTCTCATAAATATTTTTTAAATTAAATGCAGCTTGTGTGTATTTGTTTAATGTTCCTTTGTGGTTTCCCTTGGATTATTATTATTATTATTTTTTTTTTTTTGAGACGGAGTCTCGCTCTGTCGCCCAGGCTGGAGTGCAGTGGCCGGATCTCAGCTCACTGCAAGCTCCATCTCCCGGGTTTACGCCATTCTCCTGCCTCAGCCTCCCGAGTAGCTGGGACTACAGGCGCCCGCCACCTCGCCCGGCTAGTTTTTTGTATTTTTTAGTAGAGACGGGGTTTCACTGTGTTAGCCAGGATGGTCTCAATCTCCTGACCTCGTGATCCGCCCGTCTCGGCCTCCCAAAGTGCTGGGATTACAGGCTTGAGCCAAAGCGCCCGGCCTGGATTATTTTTTAATGTCCTCCCCTTGGTGACTTCCACAGAGCCGAAAGGGTTGCAATTCAATGCAACCTACAGGAAAAAATTCCAAGAGCGTGTGCTGGAGACGGTGAGTCAGTGCCCTGGGGATGCAGCAAGGCAAGGATTCCATAGCACAACAAAAACAACAACAGCAACAAAGAATTTCAAAGCACAGCCGGAGGGTCTGAAGTAAGATCGTAAGATCCTAAGCTGTGGCCTCTCACCTGCTGTGTGACCGGCCACTGCCATCAGAACAGGCCTGTGATCCTAGCACTTTGGGAGGCGGAGGTGGGTGGATCATCTGAGGTCAGGAGTTCGAGACCAGCTTGGCCAACGTGGTGAAACCCCGTCTCTATTACAAACACAAAAATTAGCCGGGTGTGGTGGTCTGTGCCTGTAATCCCATCTACTCGGGAAGCTGAGACAGGAGAATTGCTTGAACCCAGGAGGCAGAGGTTGCAGTGAACTGAGATCACACCACTGCACTCCAGCCTGGGCGATGGAGCGAGACTCTGTCTCAAAAATAAATAAATAAGTAAATTAATTAATTAATTAATTAATTAATGGACCTTTAGCTGGGTCCTCTCCAGGTGCCCTGGCTTCATACCCAGAGTCTCTGGCAGATAGACATGACTCTTCTGTGGAGAAACTAAGAGAGTAATAACTGGCCCCGACTTTATCCAGTCAGTAAGCCAGAGACAGTCCTCGTTCTGAAGGGAAGTAAAGAGGAATGCAGAAAGGAATGAATTCTGCTCGCTTGTGAACCCTCCTAACTCTTCACAAAAAAATTGCTTACAACTTCTTAGCAGATGTTCAGTATCTGTATTCACTAGATTCTCAGCTTCCCTTCTCCCTCTATTCAATGACAATGTTCGTGCTCCTCTCTGAGAGAAAAGATAACAGACATGGCCCCGTCCTTGGGTCGTTTAGAATTTACACTGTCCTCAAAGTTTTTAATCCCTGCTTACTAAATCATAAAGGAATTAAACGCAACGGGAGGGATGGGGAGGAAGAGAGGCTAGAAATCCCACAAACTGCTATTACCATGCAGACTGTCAGCAGAAATGTTTAGGCAAATCAAAGAGATAAAATCAGTGATCTTCCTTCGACAAAGCAGAAACTTCCCTTGGAGGCTCTACGGAGGTTTGAACAAGGCCGTCTCAGGCCCCACATTCAACAGCATTAGCGGCAGGCCCTGTTAGGCTTGACCCTTATCATGACCCCACCTTTCCCTCCTCCACTGCGCCCAGCCTGGTGCCGGCGATGCCTCTCAGGTTACCTTGAAGCCTTCCGGGCAAGTCCCATCAGCCAATGCAACATCAGACCAGACTCTCCTGATTTCCTCTCCCCATCAACAAAAACCCTCCCTGGGGTCCTGCTGTTTCCTAAGGTGACAACTAGTTAAATTAGACAAATGCACCTACCTGTGGCTGGTGCACTGACCGCTTCTCTTGAGTCAATGTGTCCCCTCTTGTATCAATCAGCGTTCTTGTCTCATGCAGCTGAAGACGGTTCTGTCTGATTTAAGCAGCTTATGCATTTAGTAAGAGAATATTGGTAAGCTCTGGACTCTCGGGAAGGCTGAGGAACAGGCTTGGAAAATAGGCAGGAACAGAAGATGCCGCGTAGCAATTGGGACCTGCTTGTCTCGAACTCCTGACTTCAACCCAAATCATGCCATAAGCAGTGACTGTGGGAGCATGGCTGCAGCCACCCCTGCCACCCGCTGCTGACATAAATGCTCCCTAAATTCTGCTGTGTCACCAGCTCCTGACCTTGGGTCATGCGCCCCTGCCTTGAGTACAAGAAGGACCGGCACAGCCATGCTGTACCTCTTGGCGAGGTGTCTATGGCAGAAGATAGGCTCCACGTCCTCCAAATTCTCATGAGGGGGCAGAGCTCTTGAAACCTAAGAAGGGAAGTAAGATGTTGAGCAAACAAAATGAATTGAAAAGTAAGTCCCATATCCTTCTATGGCTGCATGTACATTGTATTCATTTATTTATTTCTTAGCCTGAGTCTCGCTTTGTCACGCAGGCTGGAGTGCAGTGGCATGATCTCTGCTCACTGCAACCTCTGCCTCCCAGGTTCAAGCGATTCTCCTGCCTCAGCCTCCTGAATAGCTGGGACTACAGGCGCCCGCCACCACGCCCGGCTAATTTTTGTATTTTTAGTAGAGATGGGGTTTCACCATGTTGGCCAGGCTGGTCTTGAACTCCTGGCCTCAGGGTGATCCGCCCACCATGGCCTCCCAAAGTGTTGGGATTACAAGTGTGAGCCACCGCGCCCAGCCAGCATGTACATTTTAGCAGGCAACTTCTGGAAAGAAATTCTTAGCACAAAGAAATGACTCAAATGATGGAAACTTCAGACAGAATCTCAGGCCAGTGGGGGAGATCGTTTGGGGTTCAGCAGGCCTTTTGAAGCCCCTCAAGTCACACCATGTAGCTGACCACTCTTTCCGTTCTTGGGATCCAGCCCGGGAGGATGGCAAATTGAGCTCCAGCCCTGCCTGTGACTGTGACTTTAGAAGGCTGTGGGCTTTCCTTCCTAGTGTTTTCCATCACAAGAATCCAAAGGTGATTTCCTGCTGGGCGCAGTGGCTCACGCCTATAATACCAGCACTTTGGGAGGCTGAGGGGGGTGGATCACCTGAGGTCAGGAGTTCGAAACCAGCCTGGTCAACATGACGAAACCCCTTCTCTGCTAAAAACACAAAAATTAGCTGGGTGTGGTGGTGAATGCCTGTAATCCCAGCTACTTGGGAGTCTGAGGCAGGAGAATCGCTTGAACCTGGGAGGCGGAGGTTGCAGTGAGCCGAGATGGTGCCACTGCAGTTCAGCCAGGTCGACAAGACGAAATTCCGTCTCAAAAAAAAAAAAAAAAAAAAGGATGATTTTCTAGGTTTCTCTCAGTGTGGAAAGTTACATAGCTAAGGTGCTTTCTGCCTCCAGTCCTCAGCCATGGTTCCCCCAGCAAATTCTGTCCCCTTTCCCTGCTTCTCCCACTCCGACCTGGACCCATAGGACAGCGTACTGGCAAGGGAAGGACTCACAAAGCCTGCTACCAGCGTTCTCCAGTGGGGCCAGAATGGTGGTCTGCCTAAGAGCTCCCATTCAGCCAGGTGGGGCACCACATGGTTCTTCCTCAGTGGGTGGGAAGTAGGGGGCCATCCCCAATTGCCACATGCCAGAATATTCAGACAGGAGAATATTCAGAATCACAGATAAATCATGTCAGAGACTGGTCTGTGAACATGAGTAACAGTAACTTAGATTTTGGAAATCCAGTCATAAAACAAAAGCTGAAGGTTTTTCTAGAGGCATTTAAGTTAGGGATCAATTTCAATTGATTCTTTCTTTCCTTCTTTTTTTCCTTCCTTCCTTCCTTCCTTCCTTCCT
>NW_016810508.1:471336-474432 GCF_001698545.2 Rhinopithecus bieti
TGCGTTGAGCCAGGATCGCACCACCACACTCCAGCCTGCACAACAAGAGCAAAACTCCATCCAAGAAAACCAACAACAACAACAAAACACAAAAACAGAAAAAAAAAATAAAAAACCTCATCCCACCAACTAGTCACCTCCTATTTCATCCTCATCAACAAGTACCAAGCACTTATTTTGTGCTAAGTGCTTTATGTGGATAATTTTGCTTAATCTTGGAGAAAACCCTCGGCTGAGAGCACTTAAGATTTGTTCAAGGTGGCTGGGTGTGGTGGCGGGTGCCTATAATCCCAGCTACTGGGGCACTGAAGCAGGAGACTATCTTGTACCCGGGAGGCAGAAGTTGCGTTGAGCCAAGATCGCGCCACTGCACTCCAGCCTGGGCAAAAAGAGCGAAACTCCGTCTCAAAAAAACCAAAAAAACAAAACAAAAACAAACAAAAAATAAAAATAAAAAACACTTCTCACCAGTTCGTCGTCTTCTATTTCATCCTCATCGACAAGTACCAAGTACTTATTTTGTGCTAAGTGCTTTATGTGGATAATTTCCCTTAATCGCAGAGAAATCCCTCGGCTGAGAGCACTAAAGATTTGTTCAAGGTGGCTGGGCGTGGGGGCTAATGCCTGTAATCTCAGCACTTTGGGAGGCCATGGCAGGAAGATTACTTGAGGGTCAGGATTTTGAGAGCAGCCTGGGAGCAGAGCAAGACCCCATCTCTACAAAAAAATACAAAAGTTAGTCAGGCACGGTAGTATGTGCTTGCAGGCTCAGCTACTCAAGAGGCTGATCACTTGAGCTCAGGAGGTGGAAGCTGCAGGGAGCCATGACTGCACCACTGCACTCCAGCCTGGGCAACAGAATGAGATCCTGTCTCCAAAAAAAAAAAAAAAAAGATGATTTGCCCAAGAACTGTGGTGAAGATATTAATATTACGCAAAGAAGAGAAAACAGCTTCAACAACTTGTCATCTTTATCAAGCCTATCAAACTGTCAGCCGATAGTGGTTAGTGGTTGCTGAACAGCACGTTTGCTGATTAAATGGCAGACATGGAGAAGGCAGGAGAATCTCTTAAACCCGGCAGGCAGAGGTTGCGTTGAGCCAGGATCGCACCACCACACTCCAGCCTGGGCAACAAGAGCGAAACTCTGTCCAAAAAAACCAACAACAACAACAAAAACAAACAAACAAACAAAAACCACAAAACAGAAAAAAAAAAACTCATCTCACCAACTAGTCACCTTCTATTTCATTCTCATCAACAAGTACCAAGCACTTATTTTGTGCTAAGTGCTTTATGTGGATAATTTCGCTTAATCTTGGAGAAAACCCTCGGCTGAGAGCACTTAAGATTTGTTCAAGGTGGCTGGGTGTGGTGGTTCATGCCTGTAATCCCAGCTACTCGGGGTAGCTGGGTAGAGTGATTGAAGATCACTCACTTCCACTGAGCCTGTTCAAAGGCAGCAGCATGATGTAGTGATAGCTTGGAGGTAATTAACACCAGAGGAACCTCACTCAGTTCCTTCTTCAGCCAAGCAACATCTTCCTGCTGAACCATCAGGATCAAAGGCTGGCATAGGGGGACCATGGTTTTCACCGTGATTTTAATGGTTCATGGTGGGTGTGGGCACTGATTAGGAAAACCATCTTGCCAGGGAGGAAACTATTTCTGAGATAATCACCTGATCCAAGTTTTTCAAAAGTAGAACCCAACTTTTGTAGATGTCATTTCTCAGGGAACAAAGACTAGGTGAAGGCCGGGCGCAGTGGCTCACGCCTGTAATCCCAACACTTTGGGAGGCTAAGGCGGGTGGATCACCTGAGGTCAAGAGTTCGAGACCAGCCTGACCAATATGGTGAAACCCTGTCTCTGCTAAAAATACAAAAATTAGCCGGGCGTGGTGGCGCGTAGTAGTCCAAACTGTAGTCCAAACTGCTAGGAAGGCTGAGGCATGAGAATCACTTGAACTCAGGAGGTGGAGGTTGCAGTGAGCCGAGAGATCGTACCTTTGTATTCCAGCCTGGAGTGACAAAGCAAGACTCTGTCACCAAAAAAAAAAAAAAAAAAAAAAAAAAGGTCTTCTGTAATTGGTCCCAAAACCACGGTGTCTTTCACTCATTCCAGACACGGCTTTTGTTTTCAAGGTCCCATCGTCCTGCCAGTGCAATCGGTGCAAAGACTGTCCTCAGCAGCTTTTTGGACCTTCTGTCCAAAGTTGGTTCTGTTGAAGGAGAGTCAAACTCCAGAAGAAAAAATAAATTTTTTTTTTGAGACAGAGTCTTGCTCTGTCCCCCAGGCTGGAGTGCAGTTGAGCGATCTCGGCTCACTGCAACCTCTGCCTCTTGTGTTTGAGCAATTCTCCTGCCTCAGCCTCCCGAGTAGCTGGGATTACAGGTGTCAGCCACCATGCCTGGCTAAATTTTGTATTTTTAGTAGAGACCATGTTGGCCAGGCTTGTTTCAAACTCCTGACCTCAGGTGATCCACCTGCCTCGGCCTCCCAAAGTGCTGGGGATTACAGGCGTGAGCCACCACACTCGGCCAGAACTCTGTAAAATATTTGAAGAGATGTATTCTGAGCCAAATATGAGTGACCATGGCCCATGACTGGTCCTGAGAACATGTACCTAAGGTGGTCGGGCGCAGCTTGGTTTTATACATTTCAGAGAGGCAGGAGACATTTAGAGAGCCACCACGCCTGGCTAATTTTAAATCAAATACATTTAAGAAATGCATTGCGGCTGGGCACGGTGGCTCACGCCTGTAATCCCAGCATTTGGGAGGCCGAGGCGGGAGGATCACAAGGTCAAGAGATCAAGAGCATCCTGGCCAACATGGTGAAACCCTGTCTACAAAAATTAGCTGGGCGTGGTGGTGTATGCCTGTAATCCCAGCTACATGGAAGGCTGAGGCAGGAGAATTGCTTGAACCCAAGAGGCAGAGGTTGCTGTGAGCTGAGATCCCACCACTGCACTCCAGCCTAGGTGACAGACTTAGACTCTATTTTCTTAGTCAAGAAAAGAAAATTGGCCGGGCGCGGTGGCTCAAGCCTGTAATCCCAGCACTTTGGGAGGCCGAGACGGGCGGATCACGAGGT
>NW_016810508.1:474992-498956 GCF_001698545.2 Rhinopithecus bieti
AAAAAAAAAAAAAAAAAAGAAAGAAAATTTTTTTTAATTGCATCATATTTAAAACTCTTATCCCTGTACACACTGAGTTTGCAACCAGTAATCCCTCCCTCTGCTTATTTCAAGGGTGTTTAGCTTATAAATGGCAACACAGCAAACCATTTTACATATAAGGACATTAGGAGCAATTCTGACACTAAGTGAGTCTGTGTCTCAATGACTGATTAACCCTTAGTAACTTTACATAACAGCACCTTATCTTGCTGAGACTGAGAGAAGTTCCTTGCATCATCTCAAAATCTTAAGAGAGATGGTATTAGCAGATGACGGTTCAAAAACAGTCTTTCCTTCAGACCTCCAAAAACCTTTGTCTAGGAGAACATGGGAAGGTACACATACAGTTACATCAAATCTCAGTGGGGATAAAGCTGGCATGGACACCGGGGAGGGGGGCCTGCACAGTGCAACCCCAGTGGGGCCTCCCAGTCACTGAGGGGGAAACGGGGCCGGCATGGGGAGGGCAGAGAGAGCAAGGAGGAGGGGAGAGGCCATGCTGTGGAGGGTGGGTGTGTGCTCTCTTTTCCGGCTACTGTTTTCAATGTGGTAAGCACATCCCTTCAGCCGAATGCCCTGGAGAGGAAGCCCAGTGCTTCCTGTTGTCTTACCAATGCTGCAAAACGTAAGTTAGAAATAAAGAAAAAAGGGGGAAAGGGGAAAAAAATGGGAAGCTCTCCTAGCTAGATCTCAATGCCAGCCTTTAGGAGGAAACTCAGCTCACATTTTTTCCCTGGAGATGCGGAGGAAGAGGCACACCTCACATGTGAGCTGTTTCCCAAATCAATCAGGATTCAGAAAATAATGTCTCTCTATAAAAGGGGCATTGTTGGCTGGGCGTGGTGGCTCATGCCTGTAATCCCTGCACTTTGGGAGGCTGAGGTGGGAGGATCACCTGAGGTCAGAAGTTTCAGACCAGCCAGGCCAACATGGTGAAACCCCATCCCTACTAAAAATACAAAAATCAGCCAAGTGTGGTGGTGCACGCCTGTGGTCCCAGCTACTCGGGAGGCTGAGGCAGGAGAATCGCTGGAACCCGGGAGGCGGAGGTTGCAGTGATCAGAGATTGCACCACTGCACTCCAGCCTGAGTGAGAGAGCAAGACTCTGTCTCAAAAAAAAAAAAAAAAGAAAAGAAAAGAAAAGAAAAGAAAAGAAAAGAAAATACAAGAAAACAGCAGAATAAACAACAGAGTTGAAAGTCTTAAAAGGAAGACTAAGGAGATATGTGTGGGAGATACAGCCAAAGAAATATACCCACCCTGTTTAATGCCCTCAAAATCCTTCCCTTCTGTGAGAACCGATCCCAAGGTTTTGTAGTGTTGGAAAGAATCATTTAAATATCAGATTTTGTTTCATGGCTTTGCTGCTCTGAGCATCTTAGCTGCCAATGAGATACTTACTTCATGAAATGTAGCAGAAACATCCTGGCCCCCATGGTAGAGTACACAGGCAGTCCTGACAGGTCACCCGGTATTCATATACTTATTTATTTATATTGCCATTATTAATATACATTTATTTATTTATTTATTTATTTATTTATTTGTTTGTTTGTTTGTTTATTTTTATTTTTATTATTTTTTTTGAGATGGAGTCTCGCTCTGTCGCCCAGGCTGGAGAGCCGTGGCCCGATCTCGGCTCATTGCAAGCTCCATCTCCTGGGTTCACGCCATTCACCTGCCTCAGCCTCCCGAGTAGCTGGGACTACAGGCGCCGCCACCGCGCCCCGCTAATTTTTTGTAATTTTTAGTAGAGACGGGGTTTCACCGTGTTAGCCCGGATGGTCTTGATCTCCTGACCTCATGATCCGCCTGCCTTGGCCTCCCAAAGTGCTGGGATTACAGGCTTGAGCCACCGCACCTGGCCACATTTATTTATTTTTAACATTACCATACAACTTACCACTTACCAAAATAGCCTCTCTTTGGCTGGCATTTCACTGATAAACTTTTTTCTACTATGCTTCAAAAAGCCAATATAGCTCCATTCAAATTTTATTTGGCCATTTGCCTTCCCCACACCCCCTTCTTGGATACTGTCTTTGAGACATGTGTGGGAAGGAGCGTCTTTAAACTGTCGTCCGCTAATGGCGCCTCTCCTGAAATTCTGAGATTATACAAGAAACTTCTCTGAAAAGGTTCCAGCGAACCTCGACTTTCTTGATCTAGATTTCTTGAAGAATATCATCTTCCTCTACTGCCTGGGTTTCATTTTGTAGAACATCCTTCCTCTGAAAAGCGATAACAACAACAAAAATTCCACTTTGATCGTAACAGTCGATTAGAAAAGGAAACGCCCTTCAATTCTCTAACTTTTCAAAAATGTCACATGTTTTCGGCCGGGCGCGGTGGCTCACGCCTGTCATCCCAGCACTTTGGGAGGCCGAGACGGGCGGATCACGAGGTCAGCAGATCGAGACCATCCTGGCTAACACGGTGAAACCCCGTCTCTACTAAAAAGTACAAAAAACTAGCCGGGCGAGGTGGCGGCGCCTGTAGTCCCAGCTACTCGGGAGGCTGAGGCAGGAGAATGGCGGGAACCCGGGAGGCGGAGCTTGCAGTGAGCTGAGATCCGGCCACTGCACTCCAGCCTGGGCGACAGAGCGAGACTCCGTCTCAAAAAAAAAAACAACATCATGCTTTCCTTTAGAATACAAGTCAGCGTTGCCTCCCCAACTCTGCTTCCTACAGTTGTCCTAACAGGCAACTATTTTTTCTTCTTTTATTTCTTTATGGCCACTGTCCTGATTTAGTTTATTATTTTTAACTTTTGTGGGTACAGAAAAGTGCATATATTTATGGGGGACGTGAGATGTTTTAATACAGGTGCACAATGTATAATAATCATATCAGGGTAAATGAGTACCCATCACCTCAAGCATTTATCTTTTCTTTGTGTTAGAAATGATCCAAATATACTCCTTTAGGTATTTAAAAATGTACGGTAAATTACTGTTGACTATAGTCACTCTATTTTGCTGTTAAATACCAGATTTTATTCATTCATTCATTTTTTTTCCCCTGAGACAGGGTCTTGCTCTGTCACCCGGGCTGAAGTACAGTGACCGGATCGTGGCTCACTGCCTTCTCAACTTCCTTGGCTCAAATGATTCTCCCACCTCAGTCTCCTGGGTACTGGGATCACAGGCGTGCACCCCTACGCCTGGCTAATTTATTTTATTTTTTTTTATTTTCGAGACGGAGTCTCACTTTGTTGCCCAGGCTGGAGTGCAGTGGCTCGATCTGGGCTCACTGCAACCTCTGCCTCCTGAGTTCAAGCGATTCTCCTGCCTCAGTCTCACGAGTAGCTGGGATTACAGGTGCTCGCCACCATGCCAAGCTCATTTTTGTATTTTTAGTAAAGACGGGGTTTCACCAAGTTGGCCAGGCTGGTCTTAAACTCCCGACCTCAGACAGTCTGCCCGCCTCGGCCTCCTAAAGTGCTGGGATTACAGGCTTGAGCCACCGAGCCCAGCCCTTTTTTTATGTTTTGCAGAGATGGTGTCTCACTATGTTGTCCACGCTGGTCTTGAACTTCTGGGCTCAATCATTCTCCCATATTGGCTTCCCACAGTGCTGGTAACATGAGCCCCTGCACCCAGTCCATTGTTTCTTTTTATTTATTTATTTATTTTTTTTTTTTTTTTGAGATGGAGTTTCTCTCCTGTTGCCCAGGCTGAAGTGCAATGGTGTGATCTTGGCTCACTGCAACCACTGGCTCACTGCAACCACTGGCTCACTGCAACCACTGGCTCACTGCAACCACCGCCTCCCCAGTTCAAATGACTCTCCTGCCTCAGCCTCCCGAGTAGCTGAGATTACAGGCACGCACCACCATGCCCAGCTAATTTTGTATTTTAGTAGAGACAGGGTTTCACCATGTTGGTCAGGCTGGTCTCGAACTCTTGGCCTCATGCGATCAGCCCACCTTGGCCTCCCAAAGTGCTGGGATTACAGGTGTGAGCACGGTGCCTGTCCCATTGTTTCTAACTATATTTTTGTACCCATTAACTATCCCAGTTTCCTCTGACCAATCACCCTTCCCAGCCTACGGAAATCATCATTCACTCTATCTCCAGGGATTCAACTGTTTTACTACTTTTAGCTCCCACAAATAAATGAAAACACGTGAAGTTTATCTTTCTGTGCCTGGCTTATTTCACTTCACATAATGACCTCCAGTTCCATCCATGCCACTGCAAATGACAGGATCTCATGCTTTTTCTTGGCTGAATAGTACTCCACTGTGTATATGGACCGGTTTCTTTATCCATTCAGCTGTTGATGGACACTTAGGTTGCTTCCAAATCTGAGCTATTGTGAATAGTGCAGCAATAAACATGGGAGGGCAGATATCTCTTTGATATACAGATTTCCTTTCTTTTGGGTATATACCTAGCAGTGGGGTTGATGGATCAGATGCTAGCTCTATTTTTAGTTTTTGTTTGTGTGTTTTGAGACAGGGTCTCACCCTGTCGCCCAGGCTGGAGTGTAGTGGCATGAACTCGGCTCCCTGCAGCCTGAAACTCTTGGGCTCAAGTGATCCTCTCACCTCAGCCTCCCAAGTAGCTGGGACTACAGGCATCCGCTACCATGCCCAGCTAATTTTTTGTATATTTTGTGTATATATATGCAAAATAGAGAGAGAGAGAGAGAGAGAGAGAGAGAGAGAGAGAGAGAGACAGAGAGACAGAGAGAGATGGAGATTTGCTCTTGTTGCCCTGGCTGGAGTGCAATGGCATGACCTCGGCTCATTGCAACCTCTGCCTCCCGAGTTCAAGTGATTCTCCTGCCTCAACCTCCTGAGGAGCTGGGATTACAGGCACGTGCCACCATGCCCAGCTAATTTTGTATTTTCAGTAGAGATGGGGTTTCACCATATTGGTCAGGCTGGTCTCGAACTCCTGACCTCAGGTGATCCACCCACCTTGGCCTTCCAACGTGCTGGGATTACGGGCGTGAGCCACCGTGCCCAGCCAATTTTTTGTATTTTTAGTAGAGACAGGGTTTCACCAGGGTTGTTCAGGTGGGTCTCGAACTCCTGACCTCAGGTGATCCACCCACCTCGGACTGCCAAAGTGCTGAGATTACAGACATGAGCCACCACATCCGGCCCCAAATACTTTTTTTAAAGTTATGTTTAAAAATGAAATAACTCTTTGCATAACGCATGTGTTCACAAATAAGAAAGTGGCATATATTAATTCAGTGGCTGAAATATAATTCTGTGTATGAAAGTACAAAGTCTTTTTACAAATGTGCTTTATTTACTTTTGATTGGTAGTGCTTCTCCTGAGGTTCCCATGGTGGGCGCAGTTCTGCAGCTATTCCCCTTTCTATGAGTATTTTGTGTCTCCCATTCTTCTCCCTGTCAACCCTGCCCCAGCACCCAGCAGGTAGAACATCGTTGTTCATACTTTTAAAGTTTATTTAGACCAACAGCAAAATAGTCTAACAACTCAATTTTTTTTTCTTTCAATGGCTATTAACTCGAGTACTCTCCCCTTTTTGGAATTTAAAATCTTATAAATAGGCACAATTTGTTTCTCAGGCTTCAAAGGAAGAAAAGAGCTGATGCTTGTTTGAGCAGCTCAGCCTCTGGTGCCTGGCATCAAATTCCATTAGCTCATCATTGAATTTATCATCTTTTCCCTTCCTGACTTAATCTTTTTTTTTTCCTCCCAATTTGTACCCACTCAGTCCTTTTTTATTTCATTTTCAAGTGTCCCTCTTGGGTGTATTTTTGTGAGTGAGTTCATGAACACATTTTACTTCTATTGGGGGGCTTAGTTTTCCAGTGTTGATTTCTTAGCTTGTGAATCTCTCCATAGCCCTTGCAAAATGTTGCACTTACTGTTGTTTACTTTTGTAGTTTGTGGGGTTTTTGTTTATTTGTTTGCTTGTTTTGAGAGGGAGTCTTGCTCTGTCACCCGGGCTGGAGTGCAGTGGCCGGATCTCAGCTCACTGCAAGCTCCGCCTCCCGGGTTCCAGTGATTCTCCCGCCTCAGCCTCCCGAGTAGCTGGGACTACAGGCGCCGCCACCTACAGACGCCGCCACCTCGCCCGGCTAATGTTTGTATTTTCAGTAGAAATGGGGTCTCTCCATGTTGGCCAGGCTGGTCTCAAACTCCTGACCTCACGTGATCCACCTGCCTCGGCCTCCCAAAGTGCTGGGACAACAGGCGTGACCACCGCGCGGCGAGTCTGTGGTTTTCATCCCTCGGTCGCTTGGGGAGCTGCGGGATCCAAGATGGCGGCCGCCATGGCTGCTTGGTTAGGACGTGAGTGGTGCCTGGGCTTTGATGCTGTGAGGTTTGTTCGTTCTCAGAGGGCATTTTAATTTTGAGTTCCTACTAGGTTGCCATGTTACTGGGATTCAATATTAAATTCTAGATCCTGTTTAATTTTTGGTAGTAGATGACAGTGCTCATCACCTTTTTTGAGACGAGAACGTATAGCCTGTTTGGGGAACTTGTATCAAGAGAGGGAGGGTTGCCGGTTGAATGGTATCAATCCTTCGAGTCATCGCCAGTTCACAATTTCTATCTTCTAATGGGACATACTGTTTTTCCCAACCCCAAGAAGCCTTTTGCTAGATACATGATTTTTTTTTAATCAGCCTTTTTTTTTTTTTTTTTTGAGACGGAGTCTCGCTCTGTCGCCTGGGCTGGAGTGCAGTGGCCAGATCTCAGCTCACTGCAAGCTCCGCCTCCCGGGTTCACGCCATTCTCCTGCCTCAGCCTCCCGAGTAGCTGGGACTACAGGCGCCCGCCACCTCGCCCCGCTAGTTTTTTGTATTTTAGTGGAGACGGGGTTTCACCGTGTTAGCCAGGATGGTCTCGATCTCCTGACTTCGTGATCCGCCCGCCTCGGCCTCCCAAAGTGCTGGGATTATAGGCGTGAGCCACCGCGTCTGGCCCCGTTTTTATTTTTTATTGGCTATAAGTTTTCCACGGTCAGTTCCTGAGCTTCCGCAGGTGGAAAGGTAGGACAGCCTGCGGTCTGGCTGTTGCATCTACTCTGAGGTTACTCGAGGTCGAGGAGCAGCACCAGAATAACAGAGACAGCTTTTGACTGGGCGTTAGCACTGAGGTTACAGTCCCAGATTGACTCTAAGGAAACGTGTGCCCTTGAGCTAAGCATTTCCCTCCTGGGCTTCACTTTCCTCACCTACAAATTAAGGAGGTTGAACTAGATAATTTATACAGTTTTCTGCAAATCTAACATTCTGTGATTCTAAGAGCTTTCTGTTGGATTATCTGGGTGAATTAAGCAGGTATTAGAAATATTTATAAATAAAATATCAATTGTAAATAAAATTAGAAAGAGTGGAAGGGTCAGCTTAGTTAAGAAAGGGAGCAATGTGCAGGTGTTTGGTTTGCTCGAGGCCCAGAGAGGAGCATGAAGCAGGCTTCCCTTCCTGTCCCCACAGCCTTTATTTGATTGTTTATAGCGGTGAGCTTGCAGTGTGTGAGGACACCTATATGGATTTTGTTTGTTGTCTCTGAGGGTTTCAGCTAACTCATATCCACAAAGTCCAATAGCCCTCTGAGATGGGTATGTCTCAGCTCTATCTTTCTCATCCAGGTTCCAGCATCTACCTGCGAGATACTGACCAGGAACCTCTTTCCTAACACCCCTAAAATAGTCTGGAATCTGCCCCCCACCCCTCAAACCAGCTGACAGCAACACTAGGACAAGTTTATATGTTACTAAGCTGACAAAGGGCACTCTGCTTGGGAACTGCCCACGGTTTTCTTGGTATCAGTCAACTAGAGCTTCACCACCCACCCCCACATCTTCAAATCTGATGTCCTAGTCAGGGAATTACAGCTTGGTCTTCCCTTACGATTTCAACATCATAAACCTTTTAGGTCTGTTCACTTTTAGAAAGTTGCATTTATTTGGTTGGGGCTTATTTAACGTCCAAATACACAGAAATCTTACTCCTTGTTTGAGCAAATCCCTAAGTCATTCATTCATTCAGCAAATATTTACCAAGCTGGTGCTGTCTGCAAGGCACTACTTAGCTCTGGGGATACATACAAAGCTTGTCATTTACAAGTTGTTTTTCTTCACTTCCATCCCCCATCCCTCCACTGTTCCTCACTCCCCTCAGTATCCTGAGAACTGAGTACTGAACTACTCCGGTCAGCACTGGGTTGAGGTTCTCTGTGCTACATTAGGACCATGACAGGAAGGGCGTGTGGCATATGGATCACATAAACTCTTTTCTGTGTCTTCAGTTTTCTTAATTTAATGTGCTCCTGACGGAGGAATCAGTTCCTCTTCCTGTGTCACCCATGCATTTGCCACATACTATAACACAATAGGCCATTTCTGTTCTTAGTCTTAAAGCTGGATGACACAGAATATCAATTTGCCACATATCCAGCCATCCAACAGACACATTAGTCTAGGCTCTGGGTTCAGAATCTCAAAGAAACTAGAAAACAAGTAATATTGGCTTAGACCTATTGCCAGTCAGTTGCCTCTTTACTTTCAGATCCATTCTCCACCCTTTCCTGTTTTGCTCTGTATCCATCCATACTGATATAAATACATATCTGAATAAATTAATAAGTGGGAAAGAAGAATTATAAATAATGTGTGTAGATTCTCTCCATTCTAGGAAGTGAATCTTATCCTCCTCTGCTGCCCTCACTCAACTTGTGAGTGTGGCTGGACTTAATGACTCACTTCCAAAAATAAAATATGGAAAGGCAAAAATAGTACCGTCACAGTAAAGCAATCTGGCAGATACTACTTGAACCAAGTGATCCAGGTTAACATCACCAATGCTGTCATGTAAGTAGTATGTACCCCTTGATACAACGTGATGAGAAGGGAACGTCACCTCTGGTCTTCTTTCCAATAACTCATCACCCCAGTCCTATAATGAGAAAAATACAAGACATCCCAATCTGAAGTACATTCTACAAAACATCTGACTAGTCCTCTTCAAAACTGTTGAGGTCATGAAATACAAGGAAAGCCTAAGAAAGTAGTAACTAAACACAGTGCAGTGTTCTGGATTGGATCCTAGAAGAAACAAAGATCACTAATGAAAATATCTGGTGAAATATGAGTAAAGTCTGGAGTTTATTAATAGTAACATATCAATGTTGATTTCTTAGTTTTGACAAAAGTATTGGATAAACAAATTGGGTGAGAGGTATATGGAAACGTTTTGTATATCTTCAGAACTTTTCTGTGACTCTGAAATTATTCTAAAACAAAAAAAATTAATAAACTTTCAAGAGGAAAAAAATGAATTACCAATGTCAGGAATTAAAATGAGAATATTGCTACAGATCCCACAACAATAAGATGATAATAAGATGTTATAACTATCTTTGTGCAATAATTTGAATAGTTTAGATGAAATCAGCAAAGTCTTTGGAAAATACAAGTAAATAAATATGAGATGAGAAGAAAGAATAAAATCTGAATAGTCCTGTAAGTTGGATTAGTAATAAAACCTTACTACAAAGAAAACTCCATGTCCAGATGACTTTACTAGTGAATTACTCAAAATATTGAAGAAAGAAAAATATTAGTTTTCTTCAATTTTTTTTTTTAAAACAATAAAACTTCATGACCAGCCTGACCAACATGGTGAAACCCCATCTCTACTAAAAATACAAAAATTAGCCAGGTGTGGTGGCTCATGCCTATAATCCCAGCTACTCGGGAGGCTGAGGCAGGAGAATTGCTTGAACATGGGAGATGGAGGTTGCAGTAAGCTGAGATCGCACTACTGCACTCCAGCCTGGGCGATGGAGCGAGACTCTGTCTCAAAAAAAAAACAACAACAACAAAAAAGGAAAAGATAATGTATTCCAACGTGTTTTATGAGGTGGGCAAAATTCCGATATCGAGACTCAAAAACAGACATTGCAAAAAGAGAGAATTGTTGGACAACCTCTTTAATAAGCTTGGATATAAATATCCTCAACAAAATATTAACAAAGCAAATCTGGCAATATACCCAAAAAAGACCTCACACTTTGCTCAGTAATGCCGGGTTTATTCTAGTAATGCAAGATTAGTATAACATTTGAAAGTCAATCAACACAAATTTTACATGAACAGACTAAAAGAATAATCATGTAATCATCTCAATATACAAAAAAGCACCTGAAAAAAATCAATACCTGTTAACGTAAGGAAACCAATAATAGAAAATTTGTGAATCCATTAAATAGTATCCATCTGTGCCGGGCGCGGTGGCTCACGCCTGTAATCCCAGCACTTTGGGAGGCCGAGATGGGCGGATCACGAGGTCAGGAGATCGAGACCATCCCGGCTAACACGGTGAAACTCCGTCTCTACTAAAAAATACAAAAAACTAGCTTGGTGAGGTGGCGGGCGCCTGTAGTCCCAGCTACACGGGAGGCTGAGGCAGGAGAATGGCTTAAACCTGGGAGGCGGAGCTTGCAGTGAGCTGAGATCCAGCCACTGCACTCCAGCCTGGGCGACAGAGCCAGACTCCGTCTCGGAAAAAAAAAAAAAAAAAAAGTAAGTTACCATTTTATGCCACAGAGTCAATGAATCTCACTGCCCTATGTTGAGCAAATAAACCAGATGCCAAAAAGTATATACTGTTTTATTCAATTACATTCAAGATGACGAAAGCAATCTAAGGTGGTAGAAGTTAGAGTAGTTCATTCTTTTGGGGGTTTGGTATTGACAAGGAAGGGGATGAGGCAGCCTTTTGGAGGTGCTGGAGATGTGTGGTGGTGCCCACAGGCGTGTACAACCATGTCAACATTCATTGAACTGTACACTTAAAATTGATGCACTTTGCTGTACCTCCATTCAATAAAAATAACTATGGAATAATAGAAACCAATCTAGACAGTGATAATACTGTAGACAACATATGACGAAAGCCTGGACCAAAGGGCGTGAGGGCGGGGATTGTAATTTCTGAGACTGACTCTTCAGGACTTAGAATCTCCTCAGAAAGAAACATAAGCATAAAAGTTACTGCCCTATAATGATGACATAGATTTTTTTTCTTTTTTTTTTTTTTTTTCTTTTTTTTTGAGCGGAGTCTCGCTCTGTCACCCAGGCTGGAGTGCTGTGCCGGTCTCATTCTCACTGCAAAGTGCCTCCCGGGTTCACGCCATTGCTCCTTTTTTTTTTTTTCTCAGCCTCCCGAGTAGCTGGGACTACAGGCGCCGCCAGTCGCGCCGGTAGTTTTTTTTTTTTGTAGGTTTTGTAGAGACGGGGTGTTCACGGTGTTAGCCAGGATGGTTCTCGATTCTGCCTCGTGATCCGCGCCGTCTCGGCCTCCCAAAGTGCTGGGATTACAGGCTTGAGCCACCGCGCCTGGCCAGATTTTTTTTCTTTGCAATTTTATCTTTTCTTTTTTTCGTTCTGGTTGCCCAGGCTGCAGTGCAGTGGCACGATCTCGGCTGACCACAACCTCCGCCTCCTGGGTTCAAGCAGTTCTCCTGTCTCAACCTCCTGAGTATCTGGGATTAGAGGCATGCACCACCATGCCTGGCTAATTCTGTATTTTTAGTAGATAAGAGGTTTCTCCATGTTGGTCAGACTGGTCTCGAACTCCTGACCTCAGGTGATCCGCCCGCCTCAGCCTCCCAAAGTGCTGGGATTATAGGCGTGAGCCATAACACCCAGCCCTTATCTTGTATTTTAAAGGACACTGTTGCTTTACACATTTGATATCAGTGGTTTTCAAAAAGTCAATTGCTTATGTGTTACTACCTAGCTTGAGAAAACTTGTAGGTCTTTTTATTAGCAAACACACATTGTGTGGAAAACACGCTACTCTCTGGAAGAAAAGCAAAAAAGGAGCCTCAGGAAATGAACCTGTAAATTAAAGAAAGGAGGGAGATGCTTCCTCCAGCTAGTGGGAAACCTGGAGAGGGGACAGAGGTGACTCTTCCCCCACTCCCACACCTCTGGACTTTTCCCTCATGGAGGAAGGAAGGAGATGCGGGTATATTTGCTGGAAGGATTTTTTCTGAAGTGGGATGTAAACAAAATACTGTGAACCAACCTAAGGCAATTTGTCTGTTTATAATCATTGGTAGGTAACAGATGAGGTCCACAGACGTCCTGACCCACAACATCATGGCCACAATGGAAGCAAGTCTCAGCCCAGATAGGGCCGCATGCACATCATGTTTACTAGCAGGCAGGTCCAGAAACAGTTTTCAAATGTGTTCTGAGGACCTTTCCAGTACTACTCCATTCCACTTGACACAAATGAAACCCTAGTCTCCAGTGAGGATTCAGCTAGTATCTTGTCAAACCCAAAGACTCTTTTTTTTTTGAAACAGAGCCTTGCCCTGTTTTCCAGGCTGGAGTGCAATGGCACAATCTCAGCTCACTGCAGCCTCCACCTTCTGGGTTCAAGCAATTCTCCTGCCTCAGCCTCCTGAGTAGCTGGGATGACAGGCACCTGCCACCACTCCTGGCTAATTTTTTTGTATTTTTAGTAGTGATGAGGTTTAACCATGTTGGTCAGGCTTGTCTCGAACTCCTGACCTCAGGTGATCCACCCGCCTCGGCTTCCCAAAGTGCTGGGATTACAGGCCTGAGCCATTGCACCTGGCAGTCAAGACTCTTTTTTGAATCAGTGGCTGGATTACAGGAGCGTTTAGGAGTCAAACCTACCGTGCTGTTCTAAGGGTATGAGTCACCAGGCATGGGATCCTGCCCCTGCAATGGCAGGAAAAGCTCTTCAAGTATTTCCAGAGAATCCACACATCCTGGACACTGCTAGCCTCTCTAACATCCGTCGTGCTGGTTAAAGCCTCCCGTGTGAGTGGACACAGAGCTATCTGAAGCATTTGATGACTTGCTTCACTAATCGCCCCTAGAGTGTGTGCTCTCGCTCAGGGCAGCTAGCCCTAGCTTGCATCTACAATCTGATGAGCACACACATTTACATCACAGTGATTCTGCTGGAGTCTTCAAATTATAGACAACAGAACAGAAGCCATCACAGAAAGGTTCTCTTTCTTTTATTTTTCATTTTTTTGAGATGGGAGTCTCGCTCTTGTTGCCCAGGCTGGAGTGCAATGGAGCAATCTCGGCTCATCGTGACCTCCGCCACCCGGGTTAAAGTAATTCTCCTGCCTCGGCCTTCTGAGTAGCTGGGATTACAGACACGCACCACCACGCTTGGCTAGTTTTCTTGTATTTTCAGTAGAGACGGGGTTTCTTCATGTTGGTCAGGCTGACCTCAAACTCCCGACCTCAGGTGATCTGCCCACCTCGGCCTCCCAAAATGCTGGGATTACAGGTGTGAGCCACTGCGCCCGGCCCAGAAAGATTTTTTCTTTTTCTTTTTTTTTTTTGAGACGGAGTCTCTGTCGCCCAGGTTGGAGTGCAATGGCGTGATCTCGGCTCACTGCAACCTCTGCCTCCCGGGTTCAACCGCTTCTCTTACTCCAGCCTCCTGAGTAACTGGGACTGCAGGCACCCAACACCACGCTCGGCTAATATTTTTGTATTTTTAGTAGAGACGGGGTTTCACTGTGTTGGCCAGGCTGGTCTTGATCTCCTAACCTCATGATCCACCCACCTCGGCCTCCCAAAGTGCTGGGATTACAGGCGTGAGCCACCGTGCCCGGCCAAGGTTTTCTTAATGGAGGGACATAAAGTCGATATTAGTGGAAAGGGACAAGGCCCCCTCTTTTACAGTGGACAGAACTGAAAGGACTATGAGTGACAAAAATTAGGGATAAGTGAAACACAAAACAGGAAAATAGAAGGAGTTACAGTAACATTGTTTGAAGTGTTTTGTTTTTGTTTGAGGTGGAGTCTTGCTCTGTCACCCAGGCTGGAGTGCAGTGGCGCGATCTTGGCTGACTGCAGTCTCCATCTCGCGGGTTCAAGCTATTCTCCTGCCTCAGCCTCCTGAGTGGCTGGGAGTACAGGTGTTCACCACGATGCCTGTATTTTTGTATTTTTAGTAGAGATGGGGTTTCACTGTGGTGGCCAGGTTGGTCTCAAACTCCTGACCTCAAGTAATCCCCTGCCTTGGCCTCCCAAAGTGTTGGGATCACAGGTGTGAGCCACTGCGCCCGGCCTGTTTGAAGTTTTCTTAATGTATTGCATTAAATCAAAGAGGGCTGTAAAATGTTTTTCAACTCCGGTGAGCTCTGAAAGTGCCTAGTCCTTGGGTTTACCCAAACCAGTGTTTAACTCCTACCACTGCCACTCACGAAATGCTAGGTTGCCTACTATTGACATCCCTCTGCTCCTTGGTTTCTTAATCTGCATGATAGGATCAGACCTTCTGTGAGGAAATTCGGAAAGGAAAAGCCACACCTAGCAGAGACAATTGACATTGGCACCCTTCTGCCCCTGGCGGTAATTTTAGAACTATGTGGGTAGTGGCGAGGGCAAAAATAAAACGTGGAAAAGGGCAAAACAAAAACCACCCAATGTCTTCCTTGTAAGGCAGAGCCGCGTCAATCATTCATTGTCTTGCCTCCTCGGTGCGTTCTCCCTCCCACCACTATCAGTAGTCCAGCCACGCATGGCAGGAAGCTCCAGGAGTCACCCACTTACCCTAGAGCAAGCTTGTCCAGCCCGCTGCCCGCCGGCCGCATGTGGCCCAGGCGGCTTTGAATGCAGCCCAACACTAATTGGTAAGCTTTTTCCCTTGTGACTTTTTTAAAGCTCACCAGCTATCATGAGTGTTAGTGTATTTTTCAATGTGTGGCCCAAGACAATTCTTCTTTTAATGTGGGAAGAAGAAAGACTGGACACCCCTACCCTAGAGGAATGACAGTGTGTAGTATTTGTTTTCATCCTTATTTTCCTTCTCCTCTACATAGCATGGATTGTGGAGCATATCCATGTCTTCAGGTCATTAGTGTGACTTTTAGGGGATGTGATCACAGAGTCGAAGCCGTGGGAGATACAGGATTCACCTGAAGATCACTTAAATATCCAGCACTGCTGTAGCACTAGTGATAGAAAGAATATGAAGAGAATTCAAGATTGAACAAAGTGGCCGGGTGCAGTGGCTCAGGCCTGTAATCCCAGCACTTTGGGAGGCCAAGGCGGGTGGATCACCTGAGGTCGGGAGTTAGAGACCAGCCTGGCCAACATGGTGAAACCCCGTCTCTACTAAAAATACAAAAAAATTAGCCAGGAGTGGTGGTGGGCGCCTGTAACCCCAGCTACTCAGGAGGCTGAGGCAGGAGAAGTGCTTGAACCTGAGAGGCAGAGGTTGCAGTGAGCCAAGATTGCCCCACTGCACTCCAGCCTGGGCGACAGAGCAAAACTCCATCTCAAAAAAAAAAAAAAGATTGAACAAAGCAGCAAATAGATTAATTGGATTTAATTAAGTGATGAAAGAGTTGAGTAATGGAACTTCACGCATTCTAACCAGGTGATAAAGCAGAAAAAGTTCAAAGATTTAGTAGGGGTTTAAATTGAGTTTAAGAGAATGGGATTACAATTCCAATCCCATTGATAAGACAAATTTCATTTTTAAAAATTCATGTATTGGCCGGGCGCGGTGGCTCAAGCCTGTAATCCCAGCACTCTGGGAGGCCGAGACGGGCGGATCACGAGGTCAGGAGATCGAGACCATCCTGGCTAACATGGTGAAACCCCGTCTCTACTAAAATACAAAAAACTAGCCGGGCGACCTGGTGGGCGCCTGTAGTCCCAGCTACTGGGGAGGCTGAGGCAGGAGAATGGCGGGAACCCGGGAGGCGGAGCTTGCAGTGAGCTGAGATCCGGCCACTGCACTCCAGCCTGGGCGGCAGAGCGAGACTCCGTCTCAAAAAAAAAAAAAAAAAAAAAAATTCATGTATTTCCCTCCTTTATACAACTGCAAATGTGAGTTTGGAGCTGGAGTGGGAGAGGAAAGCAAAGAATGAAGGGAAAGAAATAGGAAGAAGATTCTAAGAATGGGGGCAGCATGGGAGAAGCAGTGGCAGCAGAGTCCTGGCATATAGATGCCAAAATCAAAACTTCTGCCCTGTTTCCTAACTGCTTGGTGTCAGCCCTGGGGCATTCCTCGAGCCTGTGACCTTGGCACCCTCTATGTTGACCTGGGCTCTTCCTTTGTCATTCCACCTGGATGTCCTTTGGTGGGTCCTGGCCAGGGTCCTATTGCTCCCTTGAACCTCTGGAGCTTTTGTCTGCTACATTGTCTTACACTGATGCCGACTCAGGCCTAATCCTGGGTAAAGTCGCAATGTGGCTGAAGTGTCTGGGTGTAATTCAAGAATCCTCCAGGGAGAATCAGGAGTTTTGAGTTCCAGTTCCAACTTGGTAATTTACCAAGTCACAGCCTCCTGGAGCCTGGTTTTCTCTATCAATAAAATGAAGAAATCTGTCTTCTCTAGTTCATAAGTTGTCAAGATCAAATGTGTAAATACATAGGCGAGTGCTTATGAAAGGTAAGGCCTCTATCACTGCAAAGAAGCATCATTGATAACTAGTACATTATAATCTGCTGCCATCTGCCTTCCCCATATGTACCCTATCATTCTCTGAGTCCCTCCTTCCTGCCTTTTCCCCATCTCCTATCACAACCTGCTTTTTGTATGCGATTGCTATTTACACCTTGATAATACTAAATCAGAGATTTATACAACTAAATTTGAGATAGTTATGCCTTGTCCAGAAATATTCACATATTAAGCCTGATGTCTATTTGGGTGGTAAAAACATTTAGTCCTTGTTTAAGCAATGTTAACCAGCAGTTTGGGGTAGGAGGGAGAAGTGAGGCTTTCTTTGTGTTCTGAAATCACTATACTTCCTGCCTGAATTAGCCTGTCTGAGCTGGAATTCAGAGTTAATATTTGGATCAATGTTTTAAAGGGACAACTGTAGACTCCCATTGCCTTTTCTATGTGCATAATTTTTGTGTGGTTTTTACTGGAATCTTATTACAGTTACAGTTGCCATCCCATGGACCAACATGGTCCATCGAGGGCCATAGCAGTGACAGGCTCAGTGCACAGATGCTGGTGCCACATGACGTGGGTTCAAATCCCAGCTCTCCCACTGATGACCGTGTGGCCTTGGACAGGCTGCTTCACTGCTCCGGGCCTCAGTTTTCTAACTTGCAAAATGGGGGAGATTGATAATACTTATCTCCAGAGGTTTGTTGGGAGGATTAAATAATACGTCTAAACACCTAGAGCAGTGTCTGGCACTGAGTACACATTAGCTAGAATTTATTTCAATTGCATGTTTGAAAAAATTTAAACCATTCAGAAATTTAATTTTAAAAATAAAAAATAAAACCTCACTTAAGCTCTCTATCTCCCACTTTAACCCCACTCCCCTTTCCACAGGCAAACTGTTAACAGTCACTTTGCAAACATCATTCAAGAGGTTTGTTTTGTTTTTGTTTTGAGGTGGAGTTTCGCTCTTGTCGCCCAGGCTGCAGTGCAATGACGCAATCTCGGCTCACCGCAACCTCCACCTCCCGGGTTCAAGCGATTCTCCTGCCTCAGCCTCCTGAGTAGCTGGGATTACAGGTATGCGCCACCACGCCCAGCTAATTTTGTATTTTTGGTAGAGATGGGGTTTCTCCATGTTGGTCAGGCTGGTCTCAAACTTTTGCCTTCAGGTGATCTGCCCGCCTCGGCCTCCCAAAGTGCTGGGATCACAGGTGTGAGCCACTGCGCCTGGCCTCATTCAAGAATTTTCACTGATGTAGTTTTTAAGTCAAGGAATTATAATATGCTATTTGGCAACTTGTTTTCCTCACTAAACCGTGTAGCTAGGAGTTATTTCCAGGTCACTATGCCCAGTGCTACCTTCTTCTTCCTACAGGTTTCATAGCATGCCGCAGCATGGACGCCGCACAATTCACTTAACCAGTGTCTTATTGATGGATATCTGGAGTGTTTCCAGTTTTCCACGATCATATTCGCTTTTTACATATTCTTTTCTTTTTATAACTCAGAACCATCAAGCTGAAGCCCAGCAGGGCTTCCTCATTTCATCATCATCGCTCATTTCCTATTGAGCAAAGCTTCTTCCTCGGGTCAGCTCTTGCCACACTTCTTTCTACAGAAAGAAGAAGTGGAGTTATCTGTCCTGGGTTTCGGGAGTAAAGACACCCATTCCCTTGCTGGTGCTGCCACGCGGCTTTGCCCACACAGCCCCTGTCCCTGGGGTTCCTGAATAATAGCCTGCTGGACAAAACCAACATCCCTTTGGCTACAGCACGGCTAATTGCACTTAATAGGTTGTAATAGTTCTGGCAGAGACAGGCTGCTTCCCATGCTGTCTTTCACCACCTCATTGAAGAGACGTGTGTTCCAGTGTGAGGCTGTTCCTCCATGTCATCCCAATAAATGCTCCGATGGTCAGGGGCCATTGTCAGGATGGTTCCCTTGTCAGGAACGCTCTTTCCTCTCCCTTCGACACAGACAGACCTCCCTTTGAGGACACACTCAACTCCAACTCCTTTTGTGAAGCTTCCCCAGCTGCTCCAGCCCGCATGAATCCTTCCCTCTGCCGAATTTCTTCAGCAAGAATGCCTTCTAGGCCGGGCGCGGTGGCTCACACTTGTAATCCCAGCAATTTGGGAGGCCAAGGCAGGCGGATCACAAGGTCAGAAATTCGAGACCAGCCTGGTCAACATGGTAAAATCCCGTCCCTACTAAAAATACAAAAAATTAGCCGGGCATGGTGGCACATGTCTGTAATCCCAGCTACTCAGGAAGCTGAGACAGGATAATTGCTTGAACCTGGGAGGTAGAAGTTGCAGTGGGCTGAGATTGTGCCACTGCACTCCAGCCTGGGTGACAAGAGAGAGACTCTGTCTCAAACAAATTAAAAAAAAAAAAAAAGGAAAAGAAATGCAAATTCTTAGGCTCCACCCCAGACTTACTGAATCAGAAATTCTGGGGGTGGGACGCAGCAATCTGTGTTATCGTAAGTCCTACAGGTGAGTCTGCTGCATGCTGAAGTCTAAGGACCACTAGCTTGAGTAGAGATTCAAAGTTTGTGTCTCTAGCACAGAAAGACTTTTGCAACAACGAGTCTCGGGAGGTGTAAAGCAAGTAGAGAGGACTGCAGCTGTTTAGAGTAGTCCTAAGAAGATTCCACTTAGGAGAACTCAAGTGTCGGGGGCTGGGAAGCCCCAGCTGGCAGGGAGGGGTCCTACCTGGCGAGCCACCCCACAAGGGCCTGTGCTGGTCAAGGGTCTCCCAGAGGGTCTTCTGCGGGCGGGAGAAACACAGGTGTCCAGGACTAGCATTCTGACTGCTAGGTGGCCCTAGTGTTTCTCTCCTGGGACCACTTGGAGAGGGAACCCTTAGCTGCCAGAGGAAGAGACTGATGGAGGCAGCAGGACAGGAGGAAGGCCTGTGGGAGGAGGGTGCCAGAGTGGGAAGGGAGCATGTGAGGAGAGTCTTGATGGTTAATGCCAATTACCTCTAGAAAATTACCAGGCTTTACAGACTCAAGAGCTACTACCCAAAAGATTGAAAACACTGCCTTAAAAAAAAAAAAAAAAAAAATAACCCACCCCAGGGAAGAGAGAGAGCTATTTAGAAAACTCCAGAGGCAAATAAGCTCAGACAAATCTGAGATTTGTCTGGTTTCTGCTCCTAAGTCCTGTCTGAGAATCAGGCACCTAAGAGATGGGGCATTGTGTCCATCAGAGATGGTGGAGAGGCTGGGGGTGGTGACTCCCGCCTGTAATCCCAGCACTTTGGGAGGCCAAGGCAGGCAGATCACCTGAGGTCAGGAGTTCGAGACCAGACTGGCCAAGGTGGTGAAACTCTGTCTCTACTAAAAGTATAAAAATTAGCCAGGTGTGGTGGTGCACGCCTGTAGTCCCAGCTACTCGGGAGGCTGAGGCAGGAGAATCGCTTGAACCTGGGAGGCAGAGGTTGCAGTGAGCCAAGATCACACCACTGCACTCCAGCCTGGGTGACAGAGCGAGACTATCTCAAAAATGAAAAGAGAAAGTGAAGAAAGCCATCATCTCTGGTGGTTTGCAAGTTTGATTTTAGCAGCAGAAACCTTAATGAAGATCTCAAGTGGAACTCTGAAATGGGAAAAACTTAAACACGTAAGAATTGAGGTGCTGTGGATAAATTAGGAGTCCAGTTCCCACCTCCTTATTCTTTTTGTCACTCAGGAACAATGACCACTTTTACACCTCGACCCCAACCCTAGCTCCCCAGGATGCTGCTCCACAGAGGGCAGCTTGAAAAATGCCGAGGGTTGACCTCCTCTCGGGCGCCTTGCTGGGCTGCTTTAGGGAGCTAGGGTCACTCCTTCATAAAGTCATCCTTCCCATTGCTGGCAGTTTGGATCTTCAGAAAGTTCTGTCTTTTCTTTTTTGGCTTGTCTGCCAGGCTAGAGTATGCAGGGGCACAATCCCGGCTCACTGTAACCTCTGCCTCCTGGGTTCAAGCGATTCTCCTGCCTCAGCCTCCCAAGTAGCTGGGACTACAGGCACCCGCCACCATGCCCTGCTAATTTTTGGAATTTTAGTAGAGATGGGGGTTTCACCATGTTGGCCAGGCTGGTCTCGAGCTCCTGACCTCAAGTGATCCACCCGCCTTGGCCTCCCAAAGTGCTGAGATTACAGGCGTGAGCCACCATGCCCAGCCAGAAAGTTCTGTCTTTTCTTGAGGTGAGAGCTGCTCCCTAAATTTCCAATCACTGTGCCTGGTTTTTCCCTCTAGAAGCACTAATACATTCTTCTACGTTGAAGATCTTTAAATAACTAAAGAGCTCTAAGAGCAATCTTCTAATTTTGCCTTTTCCAGGCAAAATCTCATCACTTCTTGCAAAGCATTCTCATGTGACATGGTCACTCTCTGTGGGACACACTCCAGTTTGTCAACATCTTTTAAAATGAGGCTCCTGGAAGAAAACAGGGCTCCAGACAGGATCTGATCAGGACAGTGTAAGATGGAGCCATTCCTTTCCCTGACCTGAGCATTTAACCTCAAGTAATGCAGCGTAGGCTTCCATTAGCTTTCTGGGCAGTCAATCCGCAGTGTTCATACTGCATCTGCTGCCAGTTTGATGCCTCTGTCTGTGCCACGTTAATTGCTTTCAGGTTAACTCTTTCCTGTCCTGTGCTCTTGCAGTTGGGATTTCTTCATGCAACTGTGGACTTTCCTTGTGTCTCCATAATGTCTCGTCCTGTTGGTGTTAGTCCAGTCACTCAACATATTATAAAATACAGATATTTTCTTTTTCTTTTTTTTTCTTTTGAGGTGGAGTTTTGCTCTTGTTGCCCAGGCTGGAGTGCAGTGGTGCAGTCTCGGCTCACTGTAACCTCTGCCTCCCAGGTTCAAGCAATTCTCCTGCCTCAGCCTCCCGAGTAGCTGGGATTACAGGCAGGCGCCACCACACTGGCTAATTTTTGTATTTTTAGGAGAGACGGGGTTTTACCATGTTGACCAGGCTGGTCTTGAACTCTGTTGCCCAGGCTGGAGTGCAGTGGCTCGATCTCAGCCCACCGCAAGCTCTGCTTCCTGGGTTCCCGCCCTTCTCCTGCCTCAGCCTCCCTAGTAGCTGGGACTACAGGCGCCCACCACCACACCCAGCTAATTTATTTTTATATTTTTAGTAGAGACGGGGTTTCACCGTGTTAGCCTGGGTGGTCTCAATCTCCTGACCTCATCATCCGCCCGCCTCGGCCTCCCAAAGTGCTGGGATTACAGGCGTGAGCCACCGGGCCTGGCCTTGACTTCCTTTTTAGATTTTGCAGGAGGGAATGGATTGAGTGAAGGAGGAACCCCACATGGTCTACTCTATCTACACAGCATTTATGACCGTGTGATATTTTCTTTTCTTTTCTTTTTACCTATAGTTTCTTATTGGAAAAAGATATTTTTTCTTGTTGACTGTTGCTCCCCGACGGAAATGTGAGCGCCACGAAAGAAAAGTCCTGGCTGCCTGGTCCTCCTCTGTATCCCTGTTACCTAGAGTAGTGCTTGGTACCTGTGAAATGTGTCCGACATACTAGATCAATAATTAAAGAATGGTTCCATGTATGGCACAGACAACCTAGCATTTTTAAAAGATTATTTAAAAAAAGGTAAATTCTGAGCAAGGCTCACTCTAGATGTGGAGGTAATCACATTTAAATTATAAGAAAAAATTGCAGCCAGGCGTGGTGGCTCACACCTGTAATCCCAACATTCTGGGAGGCCGAGGCAGGTGGTTCACTTGTGGTCAGGAGTTCAAGACCAGCCTTACCCTCCTCTAATCCCAGCTACTCAGCAGGCTGAGGCAGGAGAATCGCTTGAACCCGGGAGGCGAGGATTTCAGTGGGCTGAGATCGCTCCACTGCACTCCAGCCTGGGCAACACAGCGAGATACCGTCTCAAGAAAACAAACAAATAAACAAAGGATAAGAAATAGAAAAAGAAAAAATTACTAATATCCAGTGCCAAGCCAGAGCTACCTTTTGATAAATTAAAAAACAAATACTGCCCTCTGATGGTAGTAGTTTTTTAATTTTTAGTTTTAGCAGCAATAAACATCCTCATTTCCTGAATACCAAACTATGGCTGCCCACAGTGGCAGAGCCATTGGGAGTGACGTGAAGATGCAGGATGTGCTTTGCCATCTGTATCCAGGATGATTCCCTCAGCTACCACCCACTACACACCCACACACCCGCACACACACCACACACACGCACACCCCACACCCCACACACCCCTGCACACCTGCACACCCATGCACCCCACACACGCACACCCCACACCCCTGCACACCCGCACACCCACACACCCCACACACCTGCACACCCCACACACTTGCACACCCTACACACCCACACACCTCCAACACCCACACACCCGCACACCCCACACACATGCACACCCCACACACATGCACATCTGCACACCCCACACACCCGCACACCCACACACCCACACACCCCACACACACGCACACCTGCACACCCCACACACCTGCACACCCTATACACCCGCACACCTCCAACACCCACACACCCACACACCCCTGCACACCCGCACACCCACACCCCCCACACGCACACCCACACACCCCTGCACACCCACACACCCTACACACCCACACCACACCTCCAACACCCACACACCCCTACACACCCACACACCCCACACACCCGCACACCCCTGCACACCCGCACACCCACACACCCTACACACCCACACCACATTTCCAACACCCACACACCCCACACACGCACACCCGCACACCCCTGCACACCTGGACACCCACACACCCTACACACCCACACCACACCTCCAACATCCACACACCCCTGCACACCCGCACACCCACACACCCCACACACCCGCACACCAACGCACCCCCACACACGCACAACTGCACAGCCGCACACCCCCCCCACACGCACACCCACACATCACACACCCCTGCACATCCACACACCCACACACCACACACCCACACACTACACACCCACACACCACACACACCCATACACCCACCTACTCCACACCTACACGCCCACACTACGCAGCTACACACCACACAGCCACACACCCCACACACCCACACACACCCACACACACCCACACACCCCACACCCACGCAGCCACACACCCTACACACCCACACACCCCATACACACCCCACCCCCACACACCCACGCACACACACACATCCCACCCCCACACACCCATGCACCCACACACCCCACACCCACACACCCACATATCCACACACCCCACGCCCACACACCCACACAACCCACACACCCTGCACCCACACACCCACCCCACACCCACAGCCCCCACATACCCACACACCCCACACCCACACACCCCACCTTCCAACTACATTGCAATTCTCTCAGCTACCACCCACACACCCACACACCCCACACCCACATACCCCACACACCCATGCACCCACACACCCCACACACCCCACACACCCCACACCCACACACCCCACAC
>NW_016810508.1:499297-505939 GCF_001698545.2 Rhinopithecus bieti
ACACACCCACACACCCCACACCCCACACCCACACACCCCACACCCACACCCACACACACACCCCACACCTACACACCCCAACCTTCCAACTACATTGCAATTCTCTCAGTTACCACCCACACACCCACACACCCCACACCCACACGCCCCACACACCCACACACCCCACACGCCCACACACCCCACACCCACACACCCCACACACACACCCCAACCTTCCAACTACATTGCAATTCTCTCAGCTACCACCCACACACCCACACACCCCATACCCACACACCCACGCACCCCATACCCCACACCCACACACCCCACACCCACACACCCCACACACCCACACACCCACATACCCCACACACCCCAACCTTCCAACTACATTGCAATTCTCTCAGCTACCACCCACACACCCCATACCCACACACCCACGCACCCCATACCCCACACCCACACACCCACACGCCCACACACCCCACACACCCCACCCTTCCAACTACATTGCAGTTCTCTCAGCTACCACTCACACACCCCACCCTTCCAACTACATTGCAGTTCTCTCAGCTACCACTCACACACCCCACCCTTCCAACTACGTTGCAGTTCTCTCAGCTGTCACCCACACACCCCAACCTTTCCAACTATGTTGCAGTTCTCTCAGCTGTCACCCACACACCCCTGGCCTCTTTTTTATTTTTTTTTCTGTTTTTTTTTTTGAGACAGAGTTTCACTCTGTCACCCAGGTTGAAGTGCAGTGGCCCAATCTTGGCTCGCTGCAAACTCCGCCTCCCGAATTCAAGTGCTTCTCCTGCCTCAGCCTCCTGAGTAGCTGGGATTACAGGGGCGCACCACAATGCCCGGTTAATTTTGTATTTTTAGTAGAGATGGGGTTTCACCATGTTGGTCAGGCTGGTCTCGAACTCCTGACTTCAGATGATCCACTCACCTCAGCTTCCCAAAGTGCTGGGATTACAGGCGTGAGCCACCGCACCTGGCCCTAGCCTCTCTTATATAGGAAATCTAGAACCCCACTGATTAACTTGGCAGTGCCAGTGTAGGCCTGTCCAGACGCAGTGTCAGGAAGATAGTGACACAGCTTGCTTACTTGTGCGAGCTGGGATCCAGAGGCAGCTAACCCCTAACATGGCAATTGTTCTTTATTCTGTCTGACTTCTCAATTTGACCTCTTCTTTTTTTTTTTGCCTCCAATTTGCTGCTCTTTCCTGCTTCCATTCTACCTGTCAGCTCCTCTCATAGGTAGAAATGTGGAAAATGTAAAATATGTTAGTCTGTTGCATCAAAAGCATACCCCAAAAGGGGGGCTGGGTGTGGTATCTCATGCCTGTAATCTCAGCACTTTGGGAGACCAAAGCAGGCGGATTACCTGAGCTCAGGAGTTTGAGACCAGCCTGGCCAACATGGTGAAACTCCATTTCTACCAAAAATACAAAAATTAGCTGGGCGTGGTGGTGCGTGCCTGTAGTCCCAGCTATTTGGGAGGCTGAGGCAGGAGAATCACTTGAACCTGGGAGGTGGAAGTTGCAGTGAGCTGAGATTGTGCCACTGCACTCCAGCCTGGGTAACCGAGTGAGACTCTGCCTCAAAAAACAAAACAAAAAAAACGAAAGCATCCAAGCATGCCCCAAAAGGCTAAAATGTATTTTAAAATTTATTATTTATTTATTTTTGAGACAAGGTGTTGCTCTGTCACCCAGGCTGGAGTGCAATGACTCAATCTCAGTTCCCTGCAGCCTCCACTTCCCAGGCTCAAGCGATCCTCCCACCTCAGCCTCCCTAGTAGCTGAGCCCACAGGTGCACACCATCACATCCAGCTATTTTTTTTGTATTTTTGGCAGAGATGAGGTCTCACTTTTTGCCCAGGCTGGTCTTGAACTCCTGGACTCACTTGATCCTCCTGCCTCAACCTCCCAAAGTGTTGGGACTACAGGCGTTAGCCACTGCAGCTGGCCCTAAAAAGATACTCATCTCTTTATCATACAGGCTATCAGTGCCAAAGTATAATTTTCAAAATTCAAAAAAAAAAATAATTCTCATATAAATAGAAAATGAATCCATGTTTAAGACTTATTAACCCGGCCGGGCGCGGTGGCTCAAGCCTGTAATCCCAGCACTTTGGGAGGCCGAGATGGGCGGATCACGAGGTCAGGAGATCGAGACCATCCTGGCTAACACGGTGAAACCCTGTCTCTACTAAAATACAAAAAACTAGCCCGGCGAGGTGGCGGCGCCTGTAGTCCCAGCTACTCGGGAGGCTGAGGCAGGAGAATGGCGTGAGCCCGGGAGGCGGAGCTTGCAGTGAGCTGAGATCTGGCCACTGCACTCCAGCCTGGGTGACAGAGCAAGACTCCGTCTCAAAAAAAAAAAAAGACTTATTAACCCATTGGTGAAGTAGACCAGTAAGATGTAAAGCTAGTTCAAAGAGTATTTACAGGCATTCACAAAGGGAAGTTAAAATAAGACTGTTAGTTCAGATATAAAAGTGGTTAATGGACTGGACACAGTGGCTCACGACTGTAATCTTTTGGGAGGCAGAGGCGGGTGGATCACTTCAGGTTAGGAGTTCGAGACCAGGCTGGCCAACATAGTGAAATCCTGTCTGTACTAAAAATACAAAAATTAGCGGTCGTGGTGGTGCACACTTGTAATCCCAGCTACTTGGGAGGCTGAGGTGGAAGGATCACTTGAGTCCAGGAGACAGAGGCTGCAGTGAGCTGGCATCCAGCCACTGCACTGTATTCTGGGCAACGGAGTGAGATGCTGTCTCAAGGGGGAAATGCCCTCTAGTGAAATGAACTATAACTTTCACAGTTATCTTTTTTACTGGGCAGAAATCTTCAAGTTAATATGTAGCTGCACCATGTCTAGGCTCTAATCAAACAGTCAACAGCAAAGTCAAACAGTTACATTGTTCTAGAAAATTAAATAACCCTTGTGCAAGCTTTTAAATAATGCCCCAGTATGACCTTGAAAAGACATGTGGCCCTGATTTTTGCCTGATTGTAAGTTTTGGATAGTTTGGGATAGTTAACACAAGTTTATGTATTCTTCAACCTCTTACCTTCTTCCATTAGTCTTTCCCTGTTTTGGAGTGTGTTAGTACTTCTCAAATTAAACAGTGGATATGCAAAACATAAAATGTAAATCTCTCGAAACTTCTTTTGTTACTAGTTGACAATTCTAATTTCAAGGTGGGGAGAAAAAAGGAAAAGTAAGGGAAGAGATTAAAAGTTTTGAGTTAGGCTGGGCGCGGTAGCTCATGCTGGTAATCCCAGCACTTTGGGAGGCCTAGGAGGGCAGATCACGCGGTCAAGATCTCAAGACCATCCTAACCAGCTAATTTTTTGTATTTTTGGTAGAGATGGGATTTCTCCATGGTGGTCAGGCTGGTCTCCAGCTCCTGACCTCAGGTGATCCCCTCGCCTCGGCCTCCCAAAGTGCTGGGATTACAGGCGTGAGCCACCGCGCCCGGCCTAACCTTCCTAATCTTTTATCACTTCTCTCCTCTGTACTTTTTCTTTCCTTTTTTCCTAAACATCTACTATAATTCCATCTTTTTATATTTTCTTCTTCAAATTGTTGGTGCAGTTGCCAAAACCATAGTAAGCATTTTGTACCCACCCAAGTGACATTAGGATCTGGCTGATTTTATTCTCCCTTTTGCCACTCATCAATGTTTCCAGGATCTTTCAACATTTGAGCTGTTGCTCCTTTAGACTCCTTGATTTCCTGTACTTCTGTCTCTACCTTTCTTGGTTTGGAACGTGCAGAGGCCGGATCTCATTAGCACCAGGGCTTCTAAACGTCCGAGATCTCTTAACTCAGCATTCCCCTTCTCTGACCCAATTGCCTTATCTGTTTTCTCCCAAGCAAACCTGACACAACTTGCTAAATCTGTCCTGGTGCAATGAGTCAGTCCCTATCATTTTACTCACTGCCTCCTGGCTCCACAGGACTCTATCCAGCTTTAGATTCCAAGGTCCACTGCTTTGCGCTGCCCTTGCCAGTTTCCTGGCCTTCCTCGATCCCTTATGCCTGCTCTGCTCTATATCAATCTCTTCCCAGAGGTTTCCGGGCCTATTCTTGAGACACAGTTGGTCCATATTGTGTCCAGAGATGGAAGAGGCTAATGGAAAAGGCTTATTCTCTTGTTAACGGAATTTTTTGCTGCAAGAAATAGAAAAATACCAATTTGAATTGTTTTTTATTTAATTAAATTAATTAATTAATTTATTTATTTGGACGGAGTCTTGCTCTGTCTCCATGCTGGAGTGCAATGGTGCGATCTGGGCTCACTACGACCTCCGCCTCCCAGGTTCAAGCAATTCCCCTGCCTCAGCCTCCTGAGTAGGTGGGACTACAGGCATGCTCCAATATGCCCAGCCAATTTTTGTATTTTTAGTAGAGATGGGGTTTCACCATGTTGGCCAAGCTGGTCTTGAACTCCTGACCTAAGGTGATCCGCCTGCCTTGGCCTCCCAAAGTGCTGGGATTACAGGTGTGATCCACTGTGTCTGGCCTAAATTGGTTTTTAAAATGTGAAATTTGACTGGTTGCAGTGGCTCACGCCTGTAATCCCAGCACTTTGGGAGGCCGAGGTGGGCAGGTCACAAGGTCAGGAGTTCCAGACCAACCAGGCCAACATGGTGAAATCCCGTCCCTACTAAAAATACAAAAATTTCCGGGCGTGGCGGTGGGCGCCTATAATCCCAGCTACTCGGGAGGCTGAGGCAGGAGAATTGCTTGAACCTGGGAGGCGGAGGTTGCAGTGAGCTGAGATCGTACTACTGCACTCCAGCCTGGGCGACAGAGCAAGACTCCATCTCAGTCAATCAATCAATCAATCAAATGGGAAATTTGTTATTTTATATTACAAGGTAGGGCAGCCTCCATGTGCAGTGTATCAGGGTTGTGTATCCTTCTTTCTGTGATTCTCTTTGTTCTGCCATCATTAATAATGACTGTCATCCTCAGCTGGCAACAAAACGACCACAGTATTTCCTGATACCACATTGAGACACAATCACGTCTAGAGAAGAAGAGGGGCCTTTTCTTTTCTCCCACAAATATAGAACACCTTTCTACCATTGATCTCAGCCAGAAGGCAGAGAAGAAATCTAGAACATCTTTCTCACAAGTCCTTGTAGACGCTTTCACATCTCATTGGTCAGAACCAGGTAATGGGCCCATCTCTGAACAAATCATAGACAATGGAATGGGATCACTGGTATTTCTTTATGATTCATTTTTAAATTTTATTCTTTATTTCTTTTTTTTTTGAGACAGAGTTTCACTCTTGTCACCCAGGCTGGAGTGCAATGGCACGATCTCGGCTCACTGCATCCTCAGTCTCCCGGGTTCAAGCGATTCTCCTGCCTCAGCCTCCTGAGTATCTGGGATTACAGGCACCCGCCACCACACCCGGCTAATTTTGTATTTTTAGTAGAAACGGGGTTTCTCCATGTTGGCCAGGCTGGTCTCGAACTCCCAACCTCAGGTGATCTGCCCACCTCAGCCTCCCAAAGTGCTGGGATTATAGGCGTGAGCCACCGCACCCGGCCTATTCTTTCTTTTAGAGACAGGGTCATTCTGTCATCCAGGCTGGAGTGTAGTGGCATCATCATAGCTCACTGCAGCCTTGAACTCCTGGCTCAAGCAATTCCTCCTTCCCCAGCCTCCCAAGTATTTGAAACTGCAGGTATGCACTACCATGCCTGGCTAATTTTTTAAAATGTCTGTAGAGATGGATGGGGACACCCTCACTATGTTGCCCAGGCTGGTCTTGAACTCCAGGCCTCAAGCAATCCTCTCACCTCGGTCAAAGTGCTGGGATTACAGGCATGAGCATACTATACTCAGAGATTTGTTTAGATCAGTCAGGATTTGCCTCTGGATCTGAGACTTGTGTGGGAGGCTTATACTTGAATAACAAAATTGGACTTCTGCAGGTAATAAAGAAGGAGATTAAGGATGTTGAGTAGGTAATCAGCAGTATCTGCTATAGTGTGAAATGGTGGACCATTGAGAGGAAGACTTTATAAACAGTTTTGAGCTTGAAGGTCGCTAATTTAACCATTAACGGTCTCTTGTAAATTTGACCATGGGAAGTTCTTTTGTTAGTTTGTCGGTTGTTTTTTCAGGGGAGATGGTGAGGATGGGGGAGATTCTTTTTAATTTGTACCTCCTGGCCAGGTGCGGTGGCTCACGCCTGGAATCCCAGCACTTTGGGAGGCCGAGGTGGGCGGATCACAAGGTCAGGAGTTTGAGATCAGCCTGACTAGCATGGTGAAACCACGTCTCTATTAAAAATACAAAATTAGCTGGGTGCAGTGGCTCATGCCTGGAATCCCAGCACTTTGGGAGGCCCAGGCAGGCAAATCACTTGAGGTTAGGAGTTCGATACCAGCCTGACCAACATGGTGAAACCACATCTCTACTAAAAATACAAAAATTAGCCAGGCATGGTGGCGGGTGCCTGTAATCAATCCCAGCTACTTGGGAGGCTGAGGCAGGAGAATCACTGAACCTGGGAGGTGGAGGTTGCAATGAGCCAAGATCTTACCACTGTACTCCAGCCTGGGCGACAAACTTAGATTCTATCTCAAAAAAAAAAAAAAAAAAAAAAAAAA
>NW_016810508.1:506474-540216 GCF_001698545.2 Rhinopithecus bieti
GACTCCGTCTCAAAAAAAAAAAAAATTGTAACTCCTGGATTATCCATTTTTGTTTGACACCCCCAGAATATACTTTCTCCATCTATGTTGAACATATCCAACCTTAGCCTTCCATCTGAAAAAAGGTCCTCTGCTCACCTGCTCTTTTCACCCTAACTACTCCCTCTCTCCTATGCTTCTTCCCGTCTCGCTCTAATCCCATGACTCTGCTTGCACCATTTAGGGGAAAACAGAAATCGTTTAACCTCAGCCAGCTCTTCGCATCATAAACTGACCTGACCATAACTATGTAAGTCTTTTGTCTTGTTCTTCCTTCTTGAAAGCTGTTTCCAGACATCCTGGGGAGTTTCCACAGAGTAAATACTCAAAAGTGTTTACTGAATAAATGCATTTATTCTGTCCCTTCTCCAGCCTTTTTCGACCTCCACCTTTGTGTGGGCGCAAGGTATTTTTACATGTATCTTTGGTCCCCCTTGCTCAGTCTTAAAACAACGGTCTGCACACATTTGTTTCCTATTTTTTAACAGCTTTATCGAGACATAATTTATATAGCTCAATATATGCCATAACATTTACCTATTTTTAAGTGCACAAATCAATTACAGTTAATTTATAGAATTGTGAAAACAAGAGACAATCCAGTTTTAAAGTGTTTGCATCAACTCCCAAAATATCATCTCCCGTCCCCACCTGCAGTCAGTTCCCATCCTCAGCCCCAGGCAGCCATAATCAATTCCCATCCTCAGCCGCAGGCAGCCATAATCAATTCCCATCCTCAGCCGCAGGCAGCCATCATCTTCTGTCTCTATAGAGCTGCCTTAAAAAAAAATATTTCATGGCCAGGCGCGGTGGCTGAAGCCTGTAATCCCAGCACTTTGGGAGGCCGAGGTCGGCAGATCACGAGGTCAGGAGATCGAGACCATCCTGACTAACCAATGGTGAAACCCCGTCTCTGCTAAAAATACAAAAACTAGCCGGGCGTGGTGGCGGCGCCTGTAGTCCCAGCTACTCGGGAGGCTGAGGCAGGAGAACGGCGGGAACCCGGGAGGCGGAGCTTGCAGTGAGCCGAGATCGGCCACTCACTCCAGCCTGGGCGACAGAGCGAGACTCGTCTCAAAAAGAAAAACAAAACAAAACACGAATTGGGAAGTGTGCTGCAGATGATAATAACATCATTAAAAGGTAACTATTTGATACATATGGGAATTTAGTATATGAGAAAGATGACATTTCAAATCAATAATCTTGACAGGGCACGGTGGCTGCCCTTTGGGAGGCCCAGGCCGAGGGGGGTGAATCACCTGAGGTCAGGAGTTTGAGACCAGCCTGGCCAACATGGCGAAACCTCGTCTCTACCAAAAATACAGACGTGGTGGCGGCGCCTGTAGTCCCAGCTACTGGAGAGGCTGAGGCAGGAGAATCGCTTGAACCTGGGAGTAGAGCTTGCAGTGAGCCAAGATCGTGTCACTACACTCCAGCCTGGGCAACAGAGTGAGATTCCAGCTCAAAAAAAAGAAAAAAGAAAAAAAAATCTTGTGGGGGAATGTTTTTCAACATATGACAAAAGGTACAGATGTGTAGAGAAAAATATTCATAAATTTTACATTAAAACATTCTACCTGGAAAAAATATCAAACTTTTTTTTTTTTTTTGAGACGGAGTCTCGCTCTGTCGCCCAGGCTGGACTGCAGTGGCCGGATCTCAGCTCACTGCAAGATCCGCCTCCCGGGTTTATGCCATTCTCCTGCCTCAGCCTCCCGAGTAGCTGGGACTACAGGCGCCCGCCACCTCGCCCGGCTAGTTTTTTGTATTTTAGTAGAGACAGGGTTTCACCGTGTTAGCCAGGATGGTCTCGATCTCCTGACCTCGTGATCCGCCCGTCTTGGCCTCCCAAAGTGCTGGGATTACAGGCTTGAGCCACCGCGCCCGGCCAATATCAAACTTTTTTAAATGACGAGGTAGAAATATTTGCAACTTATATCATAGACTAAGGACTAATTTCCTTAATAAACAACTTTAATAAACCTGTAAGGAAAAGACCAGCAACCCAACAAAAAAAATGAACAAAGGACTTAAGTTATTTAATAAAAAATGGCTCTTGGCCGTGTGAGGTGGCTCACCCCTGTAATCCCAGCAATTTGGGAGTCCAAGGCGGGCAGATCACGAGGTCAAGAGATCCAGACCATCCTGGCCAACCAACATGGTGAAGCCCCGTCTCTACTAAAAATACAAAAATTAGCCTGGCATGGTGGTGTATGCCTGTAGTCCCAGCTACTCAGGCAGCTGAGGTGGGAGAATTGCTTGAATCCAGGGGGTGGAGGTTGCAGTGAGCTGAGATCATGCCACTGCACTCCAGCCTGGCGACAGAGACTCAGTCTTTAAATAAAAAAAAGGCTCTTAAATGTATGATACTCAGACCCCCTCAAAATAAGAGAAATGCAAATCAAAACTATGAGATACCACTTTTATATTACAAAATTGACAAAACTCAAAAAGTTTGTAACATTCTCCATTGATGAGTATATGGGGGAAATGGGGGTACTCAAATGTATTGCTGATAGTTTAAGTTGGTACAACCTTCAAGGTAAGTACTATGCATTGGTAAAACGCACTCCAACCTCATCTCCTACCATTTCTTCTCTTGCACAATTTGTATTAGCCACATTGGCCTCCTGCTCCTCCTCAAATATGCAAGGCACACTCCAGCCCCAGGGCTAGAGCACTTACCCTTCCCTGCTAATCCTGAAATGCATACCAATTTTCCCCTACCTCCTTCAGGCCTTTGCTCATCACGTGATCTAGAACAGTGACTCCCATCCCCTCTATCATTCTCCTTTTCACCCTGTTTTCTTTTGAGCACTTATCATCTGACGACACTATTCTATGCATTTATGTCTCTGCTCCCCAACTGTAAACCCAGGACTTTGTTGTATATACTGCTGTAACCCAAACTCCAGAACAGTACAGGTTTAGAATGTAGTAGGTGCTCATTATCTACAAATAATGAATGAATGAATGAACGTCTATTGAAGACAACTTAGTATCTATTAAAACTTAGAATGCACATACTTAGTGATTCCCCTTTAGGCATTTATCTAATAGATATCCTTGCATATGTGCAAAATAGAGAATGTACAAGGTTATTTCCTGTAGCACTGTTTGTAGTCATGAAAGGAGAAAACAACCAGAGGACAATTTTTTTTGGGGGGTAGGGGGAAGGGATTTCACTCCTGTTGCTCAGGATGGAGTGAAATGGTGTGACCTTGGCTCACTGCAACCTCCACCTCCCAGGTTCAAGTGATTCTCCTGCCTCAGCCTCTTGAGTAGCTGGGATTACAGGCATGCACCACCACACCGGCTAATTTTGTATTTTTAGTAGAGATGGGGTTTCTCCAAATTGGTCAGGCTGGTCTCAAACTCCTGACCTCAGGTGATCCGCCCGCCTCGGCCTCCCAAAGTCCTGGGATTACAGGCGTGAGCCACCGCGCCCAGCAACCCAAGGACAAATTTTAAAATAAGTTACCTATAGCCAGGCGCAGTGGCTCGTCTGTAATCCTAGCACTTTGGTAGGCTGAGACGGATCACTTGAGCCCAGGAGCTCGAGACCAGCCTGGGCAACATGGTGAAACCTTGTCTCTACAAAAAATACAAAAATTAGCCAGGTGTGGTGACAGGCACCTGTACTCTCAGCTACTTGGGAGGCTGAGGGGGGAGACTCACTTGAGCCCAGGAGGTTGAAGCTGTGGTGAGCCGTGATCATGCCACTGCACTCCAGCCTGGGTGACAGAGTGAGACCCTGTCTCAAATAAAAAATAAACTACCTATATCTATACAATAGAATAAAGGAATACTATGTAGATATGGAAAAATCTCTAATTCAGAAAATTATTTGGCTCCCTTTGGCTACTGTATGTATGAGATCAGACTATTTCAAAACTCTGGTGATATCACAAGAATGAGCTCCCTTTTAATGAAGCGCTTAATGGTAAGGAGAGTAGAAGTGAACAGGTAGAAACCATGAGTAATTATTTTCAGTTTTATTTAATAAACATCAGTTTCCTTGTAGAAAACAGAATTTCTACCAATTCTACAATACTGTAATAAGGATAAACATATCAAATCACAGACGCTGTTGTTAAACGAAGATGCTTTCTTGCAGATCCAGTCATGAACAGACCTAAACTGGCCGTGCCTATTGTTCATTTATTATGGGTGGATTTCCCATTTTACAAACAAACCTATTATTTAAGGTAAGAGGTTCAGCGTTTCACAATGTCTTTAATATATAATTTCCTGATACCGGAGGGGCAGAATTCCCCTCTGTCCATCCAGTGACATCTGCTTGCAGCTGTAGGGAATTTTGCAGGGCATGCTTTTCCAGAGATAAATACATATAAAGATATAACACATATGAGGTAATGCCCTGGTAACCATATATGACCCCCAATCTTGTCAAACTATAATTTGCTTTATCATTCCTCAAAAAAAATTTTGTTTCTTGTCCTTTTACTACTTCCCCTCTCCTTCTTTTCAGTCGCTCTTATTAGGAATCCACACAAGCATATACCTAAACACTACTATGTCAAGGGCCAGGCCAACTCCTATCTCTTTACCAAAGGACAAAGCCTTCCCTTACTGTTCTACTCTACAGTAATATATGCTCTGGCCTTCTTTAGCCTTTATCATGCATTTGGCTCTAATGTTTTTGTTGCTTAATACTGCTAATTAGTTTTTCACAGGTTTTGACATCTTCCAGTTAGATAGTAAGCTTTTTTTTTTTTTGAGACGGAGTTTGCTTGTCGCCCAGGCTGGAGTGCAGTGGTGCGATCTCGGCTTACTGCAACCTCCGCCTCCCGGGTTCAAGCGATTCTCCTGCCTCAGCCTCCCGAGTAGCTGGGATTACAGGCACCCGCCACCACGCCCAGCTAATTTTTGTATTTTTAGTAGAGGCGAGGTTTCACCATGTCGGCCAGGCTGGTCTGGAACTCCTGACCTCAGGTGATCCACCCGCCTCGGCCTCCCAAAGTGCTGGGATTACAGGTGTGAGCCACTGCACCCGGCATGATTGTAAGCTCCTTAAAGGCAGATTCCTTTATTCTGTTTTTCACACATTCCTCCTGCACGTACCTAGTAGATGCTTTAAATGTCCTGGTTTTGAAAAGTAACATGGTCAATCCCCTATAACCCCACATATATATTTAGTATTCTTTAAAGCTTTTTCCAGAACCAGTCTGGTAATAAACACGGATGTTCTGTTGGCCCGATGCAGGTTTTGGGTGGTTGGTATCAGAACTCATCAGCTGACTCTGTGTCCCAGCCACAGGACTGCAGTTGATCGTCCTGTGGGAATTCAACCTCAATGTCATAAACAAAATTTGGATCATCCTTCTTCTTCTGATTTTTCTCAAAAAGTTCATCCATGATGCTCTTCCTTTTGGCAAGCTCCTTGTCATCTAGTTTGTTCAGGTCTTCCTCAGGATCAATGGTTGTTTCCCTTCGAATTTGTTCCATTGTTTCTGCCAAACTCTGCCCTGACAAGTAACCTCGTAAAAAACTGAATAGCTTCTCTAGCTGCCTCAGGGATACTTGTTCTAGGTAACTCTTGTGTCGTGGATTATTCTTTAATTGTTCAGCAGCTCTGGTGCAATCTGGGAGAGAGAAGAAAACTATATACCACATACATACCACATACATCATATACGCCACAAACTACTGCAACAGCCAAAATAGAACAAAAACTCTGAACCCTGAAAGCATTATCTCCATTATAGTCAAGTAGCTACATGGCTTGATTGAAATGAATTATTTTGTAGAACTATTCTTTTATATTGAGCTTTCAGTGTGGTGGGAGAAGGAGAGATATAGTTTTGACTTTTTTAACTTAAAAATCACTTTGTAGAGATATTAAACACTTTCAACTGGAGAATATGTCCGAGAAGAAAAGTGATATTATAGCTTTTAGATAGCAGTAGTGGTATTTAATAAAATATTTAAGGCTGGGGCGCCGGTGGCTCAAGCCTGTAATCCCCAGCACTTTGGGAGGCGAGTCGGGCAGATCACAGGTCAGGATGATCGAGACCATTCTGGCATAACCGGTGAAATCCCATCTCTACTAAAAAATACAAGAACTAACGGGCGTGGGTAGCGGGCGCCTGTAGTTGCAGCTACTCAGGAGGCTGAGGCAGTGGAATGGCGTAACCCGGGAGGCGGAGCTTGCAGTGGCTGGGAATCCGGCCACGGCACTCCAGCCTGGGCGACAGAGACGGACTCCGTCTCAAAAAAATAATAATATAAATTTTAAAATAAAATAAAATAAAATGATTAAGACTTACAAATAAAACATTTGGAAGGAGAGAAGGGAATTAATATTATGCATAATGCTATATATTAAACCGTAGGCAGCAATCCCAAAAGATTATTAATTATCAAACTGGAAAAAAAAAATTCCCTTTTATAGATTAGGAAACTGAAATCTCATTGACAGTAAGTAATTCATCCAAGTGCACACATCCAGTCCCTGACAGAGTCATGATGTGAACCATGTATTTAGAGCAATATTTAAGACAGGAGGCAAAATAAGACATAAGTTACCTGAAAACTTTGAAAAGTTTCGAAACTGGCATAATGCGCTGGCGAATTTTCCCCTTGGTTTCCTCTCTAGATTAAGACAATAGCTGGAGGCTTGAAACCGAATCCCACATTTCTTGGCAGTGCACATCATTCCCACGTACATGTCAGGGTAAATCAGAGGAAATCTGATGAAAATGTGTAAGTTGCCATAATGACTTCCTGCTACAGGGAAAAACAACTAGCGTGTTGGATAAATGTCATTCATTCCCCTCATCCCTTTGCCCAGAAGATCTGGTTCTAGCAGCTCTCCACACATGTCGCCTGTGAAGCTTCAATTTTTTTTTTTTTTTTTTTTTTTGAGACGGCGTTCTCGCTCTGGTCACCGGGCTGGAGTCAGTGACCAGATCTCAGTCACTGGCACCAAGCTCCGCCTTCCCGGGGTTCCGCCATTCTCCTGCCTCAGACCCCGAGTAGCTGGGACTACAGGCGCCCACCACCTTGCCCGGCTAGTGTTTTTTTTTTCTTTTTTGTATTTTTGAGTAGAGACGGGGTTTCACCATGTTAGCCAGGATCGGTCTTGATCTCCTGACCTCGGTGATCCGCCCGGTCTCGGCCTCCACAAAGTGCTGGGATTACAGGCTTGAGCCACCGTGCCCGGCCAGCTCAATATTTTTTTAAAATTAAAATGTGGAATGCTTCATGAATTTGTGTGTCATCCTCGCGCAGGGGCCATGCTAATCCTCTCTGTATCATCCCAATTGTGGTGTATGTGTGCTGAAGTGATCACAAAGGTCAGTTATTTTGAGAGCTGCCCTGAAGGTTCAGTTTGGTCCTGGGTTAGTTTCAATCTGTTGGATCCCTAAGGCTCTCTGGTTTTCTCAAGGATATAGACTTGTTCCTCTGTGAATCTGGGGATGCAATCCAGTTTGAACCTCTTAGCGTACTGCACTCTTACCGAAGACTGACTATGAACCCCTAAGTCAGTCCAGTAGCTGGTCTTTACTATTTATCAATTTAAAAAGGGCATGTCAAGCATCCTCGGTATCAATGAGTTTTTTTAACCTTAATCATTTTGTCCTGAGAGGTTCACTAGTCCAGAGCTGTCTCCTTTGTACTTTCCCAATTATTTTACGAGAGTTTTTCGTTATTATTTATTTAATCATCTATCTTCCCTTCTAGTCAATCTGGTATGTGAGGGTGGGGGGCATATTCATTTTTCACCACAATATCTCAGCATAATACCTGGAAAGTAGTAGGCGTTCCATACATTGTTTAATGCTATGAATTAAAATGATGGTACCTGTACATTTTCGTAAGCATTTACAGTCTAGAAGCCTGATCAAAAAGCAGACCTGATGCAGAATCAGCTTCTTCATATACAAGTCAGTAACGTCTGCACGGCTTTTATTTTGGCCTGTGTGTCTCACTATATGATATTCTTCTAGCTATAAGAAGCACAGCTATTAGTAGATGAATACTTACTGCTCTCTCTTCCTTTCCCCACCCTCAATGCCCAAATAATATACTTAATCCTAAGCACTGCTTTAGATGTGACTATGACATTCTCAAAAAGATTTGTAAATGTTAAGAAACATTGAGGTAAAAAAAAAAAGAAACATTGAGGTAAAGTGGCATAGGGTGATGATATCTTCGTGAACTCAGTTCTGCTGAATAATCACTATTAGGAACATACTTTTAATAAAATACTTAGCAGTGATTATACACCTTCATTGTAGAATACTGGGGGCAAAGGAGAGGGGAAACATATAGAAAATAATCACCCTTAATTGTGTCCAGTCTTTTTTCTAGGCATATAGTTTATAGTATGTTTCACACATACCATATCATACAAGCTATTTCCTGAAGTTCAAATTTAACAACATATGTTATTATTTTGTCATTAAATGTTTTACTACAATGTAACATTTTATACGACTGCTAAGTGTTGTATTTTACGGATGTACTATAATCATATTATTCACCACTTATTGTTGGACATGAGAATTTTTACTCTTAGAAAATTAATCACATATAAGCCCAGGAACAGTGGCTCACCCCAGTCAGCATTTTGGGAGGCTGAGGTGGGCAGATCACTTGAGGTCAGGAGTTCGAGACCAGCCTGGCCAACATGGTGAAACCACATCCCTACTGAAAATACAAAAATTAGCTGGGCATAGTGGCAGGTGCCTGTAATCCCAGCTACTCAAGAGGCCGAGGCAGGAGAATCGCTTGAAGCTGGGAGGTGGAAGTCACAGTGAGCCGAGACGGTACCACTGCATTCCAGCCTGGGTGACAGAGCAAGATTCCATCTCAAAAAGATGGAGGCAGGCATGGTGGCTCAGGCCTGTAATTCCAACACTTTGGGAGGCCAAGGAGGGACGATCCCTTGAGGCCAGGAGTTTGAGACCAGCCTGGGCAACACAGCGAGACCATGACCATGTCTCTACAAAAAATTTAAAAATTGGCCAGTCATGGCAGCATGCACCTGTAGTCCCAGATACTCCAAAGGCCAAGGTGGGAGAATCGCTTGAACCCAGGAGTTTGAGGCTGCAGTGAGTTGAGATGGTGCCACTGCACAACAGCCTCTCCAAAGCGTCATACGCCTATTCTAAAAAAAAAAAAAAAACTTTAAAAAATTACTGTGCTCTACCTCTAATCTGATGCAATGATCCCACACCATTTTCTCCTTCTTTTCCTTCTCTTCCTTTTTTTTCCCAACGAATACTACTCCCAATTCACCTAACTAAAATTTGATGTTAGTAAACTAGAACCTACTGGGCACAATATAAACTACACACACTGAAGCAATGGCTGTACTCCTCAAAGATGTATGCAGTTGGTACTCAAATAATGTAGTTTTTTTTTTTTTTTACCAGACTCTTCTTTTAAAATTTAACTTCAATTTTGCTAAAGTAATGTATTTGGAATATAAAATAATTCTATAAGGCTTATAACAACAAACTATAGTCCTTGGCCCTACTCCTCTTCATACGGAGCCAGATTGAATTTTTAAAAGCATGTCTTCCAAAATTTATCTCTCCATTTCTTAAGAAACATGCTTATACTACCATTTTCAGTTTTTATTTTTTTGAAACAGAGTCTCGCTCTGTCGCCCAGGTTGCAGTGCAGTGGCTTGATCTCGGCTCACTGCAACCTCCGCCTCCCGGGTTCAAGCGACTCTCATGCCTCAGCCTCCGGAGTAGCTGGAATTACAGGTGCCCACCACCACGCCCAGCTAAGTTTTGTATTTTCACTAGCGACGGGGTTTCGCCATGTTGGCCAGGCTGGTCTCGAACTCCTGACCTCAGGTGATTCGCCCAAAGTGCTGGGACTATACGCGTGAGCCACCTTGCCCGGCTATTTTCAGTTTTGGATGGTATCTTTTGACATACATTCTGTTTCCTCTTTGAGACACCAGCTCTAGAGCCCTCTATTCCACTCCAAGAAGCCTGTGCTCTCTTGGCCTGCTTACAGATTCCACTCGGTTCAGGAATAAGGATGCCACGTTTATACAATTATTCTTCCTGGACACGAATACTCTCCAGAGATCAGTAACTGCCCACCATCTTGTTAGGAAGCCCCACAGCACCTAAGGGTACGGATGTCCCCAAACGGTAGAGGGTTCTCTCCCTACTCACGTCTCCACTAGTGCAAGGCTGGCTTTCTTACCCTGAGAGAAATACAGAAATGACATCTTCTGCAGGCCAACGTCTAAACAACCAGGAGTGGGTTTTTCCACCCAACCGCAGTGCACGGAAAGCACCTAAGCCGACTTCGGGGCCGGGCGGAGCCTGGCGCTGCGGGAAGAGGCCACAGCCACAGCCCTACTGACGAGCCCGAGGGGTGAACTCCCCGGCTGGAGGCCCGAACCCTCACACACCGGGAAGCGGAGGTGCGGCCGGCCGGGTGCAGGGTCCACCGGCTCCCACCTAGGCGTGCAGGGATTCCGGGGTGCGCTGGCCGAGCCGTTTCCACAGTAACAGGCCGGGCGCGCATCCCCGCGCGTGCGCAGCTCCTCGCCCGCCCCCGGGTGGGCGGAGAGGGGAACGGCGGGGCGGGGACCTTTGGGGGCCGGGGCTACAGGCCGAGGGGAACTGCGGCCGCCAGGTGCGCGCCCAGTCCTCTGTCCCGGCCGGTAAATCTGGGGCAGCGCGCGGTAGGAGCTGCGGGCGGCCAGGCCCCTTCCTGCGTCCGCACCTGGCCCCGCGCGCCCCTCTCGGGCGTCCGGCCTCCGGCGTCCTGGCGGCTTGGGTGGCGGCGGTTCAGGCGCTCGCCTGGCTGCTCCTCGGGGAGGCGGCGGGACTCACGAGCGGGCCGGCCGAGGCCCTCAGCGCCGCGCGCTCTGACGAGGGTAAGGGGGCGGGGCTGCGGATGCGGGCGGGGTTTGGGGGCCAGAGCGTGGGGAGCGGTCCCAGCTCCCCGGCGTCTCCGCGGGTTGCGGGGAGGTGGGGACCCGGCGCGGGACTTAGATCAGCAGGGCGAGCCAGAGGAGGTCAAACATTAGAGCCGCGTGCCCTCCTCCCGCCCCCGGCCCTGCCGTGCGCTTTGCTCTGCGGCGGATCCCGGGTCTCCGGAGAGTCGGGCTCGGGCCCTGCGGTTCCCAGGCTGGACTGGCCGCCATGTCACTAAGGTTCTGAGAAGGAAAGTCAGCCGTCAGGCGTCTTGGGATGCTCTTGGGTTGCACGAAGCTTCTGATCACCAAGGGGCCAGCAAGGCCTTAGCGCCCTGTGAGGCCTGAGAATGCCTAAACCGAATATAGGACTGCGTGGCAAACTCCTAGTTGTTCGTACAAGTAGTAGGCAGACTGCTTGTACTACTGAGGCAGGCGAGTGCGGGAATAATTACAATAAAGTGGTAAGGTTTGATGGGAGGAAAGCACCAACCCGGCAAGTTTCTCCATCTGTAAAATGAGGATGTTTCTGTCATCCTTGGTACCATTTAGATCCATTTAGTATCTGTCAATCAGTGCAGTTCTGTACTTGTGTGTTTACATACTGGGTTTTCAAGTTTATCTAAACAAAGGATTATGAGGGCAAGAATTTCTTTTTTTTTGAGATGGAGTCTCACTTGCCCAGGCTGAAGTGCAATGGCGCGATCTCGGCTCACTGCAACCTCCGCCTCTCCCAAGTTCAAGCAATTCTGCCTCAACCTCCCAAGTAGCTGGGATTATTACAGGCGCCCGCCACCATGCCCAGCTAATTTTGTGTATTTTTAGTAGAGACGGGGTTTTGCCATATTGGTCAGGCTGGTCTTGAACTCCTGACCTCAGGTGATCCACCCTCCTCAGCCTCCCAAAGTGCCGGGATTACAGGCGTGAACCACCATGCCCGGCCAGAAGAATTTTTAAACAGTTGGATTTGGTCATCTCTAGAGGCTTCCAGCATTGGCATTTTATAATTAAAAAGGGGTCAAAATTAGCCGGGCCTGATGGCATGCGCCTGTAGTCCCAGCTACTCGGGAGGCTGAGGCAGGAGAATCGCTTGAACTAGGGAGGCCAAGGTTGCAGTGAGCTGAGATCGCGCCATTGCACTCCAGTCTGGGTGACAGAGGGAGACTCTGTCTCGAAAAGAAAAAAAATAAAAAGGAGTCAATTTCCAGAGCCAGTTCACCACAACCAAAGTAATATTTAAGAGGAAAAATGTTGAAGATAAATTCACATCCAACAAATTCTTTTTAAAAATGGTACTTTTGCCTTTAAAATCATAACATTCTAGTACTTGCTATACTATTTATAAATCAGCCTTTCTCCGGTCCCGGTGATCAACTGCTGTCTGGTGTACATACCAATAGAATTTAAACCTGTTAATAATTTTTCTTCTAATTTGATTTATAGTTGGATAGTAGCCCTCACTTCCCACCCTACCCGCATTAAAATTAAACATGATGAAGAAAAATCTGGATTTGTGCTGGGTACAGTGACTCACACCTGAAATTCTAACACATTGGGAGGCTGAGGTGGGAGGATTGCTTGAGGCCAAGAGTTCAAGAGCAGCCTGGAAAACACAGCAAGACCCTGTCTCTACAAAAAAATGTAAAAGTAGCCAGGTGTGGTGGCGTGGGCCTGTAATCCTAGCTACTTGGGAGGCTGACACAGGAGGATTGCTTGAGCCCAGAGGTTCAAGGCTCCAGTAAGCTGTAATCATGACACTGCACTCCAGCTTGTGTGACAGAGTAAGGCCCTGTCTGTCTCTCTCTTTTTTTTTTTTTGAGACAGAGTCTCACTCTGTTGCCAGGCTGGAGTGCCGTGGCGTGATATCAGCTCATTACAACTTCTACCTCCCAGGTTCAAGCGATTCTCCTGCCTCAGCCTTCCAAGTAGCTGAGACTACAGGTGCACACTACCACACCTGGCTAATTTTTTGTATTTTGGTAAAGACGGGGTTTCACCATGTTGGCCAGCATGGTCTCAAACTCTTGACCTTGTGATCTGCCCGCCTCGCCCTCCCAGAGTGCTGGGACTGCAGGCATAAGTCACCATGCCTGGGCTCTTTGTTCTTTTTTTTAAGAGGCAGAGCCTTGGCTGGGTGCTGTGGCCCATGCCTGTAATCCCGGCATTTGGGAGGCCGAGGCGGGCAGATCACCAGGTCAAGAGATCGAGACCAGCCTGGTCAACGTGGTGAAACCCCATATCTACTAAAAATACAAGAATTAGCCGGGCATGATGGTGGGTACCTGTAGTCCTAGCTACTCCGGAGGCTGAGGCAGGAGAATCACTTGAACCTGGGAGGCGGAGGTTACAGTGAGCCGAGATCGTGCCACTGCACTGCAGCCTGGCAACAAAGTGAGACTCCGTCTCAAAAAAATAAATAATTAAATAAAAATAAAAAAAGAACAAATAAAAATCTGGATTAGTATAAGATACATATGGGATTTGGGGATTTGTTTATTTGGGAAAAGATCATATGCTTCTCCAAAGCAAATACAATTTCTTTTTTGAGGGTTGGAGGTTTTCCAGTGAAATGTAACTAGACAAATTCTAAAAGAGCTGTAACACTAAAATTTCTTTCAATTTTAGTGTTGAACGTGGAAGTATTTTAGGCTTTAAAAGTCAGGCATACCTTTCTTCTATTCGGTCACGTAGTTAGTTGTATGACCCAGGGCCATTTACTAATGCTTTAGAAGTTCAAGTTTCCTTCTGCAAACAAATGTCAGTGATTTTGCTTATTTTGCTGTAGATTGTGAAAGTTAAAACACATACGAAAGCACCAAGTAGAGGATCTAGCACGTTAGATGTTATTTTTTTTATTTTTTATTTTTTATTTTTATTTTTTTTGAGACAGAGTCTGGCTCTGTCGCCCAGGCTGGAGTGCGGTGGCCGGATCTCAGCTCACTGCAAGCTCCGCCTCCCGGGTTTACGCCATTCTCCTGCCTCAGCCTCCCAAGTAGCTGGGACTACAGGCGCCTGCCTCGTCGCCCGGCTAGTTTTTTTTTTTTGTATTCTTTAGTAGAGACGGGGTTTCACCGTATTAGCCAGGGTGGTCTCGATCTCCTGACCTAGTGATCCGCCCGTCTCGGCCTCCCAAAGTGCTGGGATTACAGGCTTGAGCCACCGCGCCCGGCCAGATGTTATTTTTAAAATGTTATTTTTTTCCATTCTTTCCTCATTCCTTCAGATAGTTTCACCTTCACATCATTTTTCTTAATGTATCTTTTCAGAAATATATCGAATGGATTCAGCAATATGCAAGGATAATAATAAGATTATGCAAATAATATATAGTAATATATAGTTTTCTGTGTGTGTGTGTGTGTGTGTGTGTGTGTGTGTGTTTTGTTTTGTTTTGTTTTTTGTTTTGAGTCAAGGTCTGGCTTTGTCACCCAGGCTGGAGTGAACTGGTACAGTCTCTGCTCACTGCAGCCTCCCTCTGCCTCCTGGCCTTAAGCCATCCTCCCACCTAAGCCTCCTAAGTAGCTAATTTTTGTATTTTTCTTAATGGAGATGGAGTCGCGCTATGTTGTCCAGGCTCGTGTGTTTTTTAAATGTTCTTCCCACAGATTTACAGCTTTTAAAATGGGACAAAATTCCATAGCAAATGCCTGGCAGAGTTGCTGGTCAATAGTAACTGAATTTTGAGTTTTAAGATGCTTACATTGAGTAATAGTTTTCTTTTTTTGTGTTTAGAGACAAGGTCGCTCTCTGTCACCCAGGCTTGAGTGCAGTGGTGTAATCATAGCTCACTGCAGCCCCCATCCCGTGGGTTCAAGCAATCCTCCCACTTCAGGTGCAAGCTGGCACACCTGGCTCTGAGTAACAGCTTGAATGTCTGGAATCTGGATGAAGTCAGTATACTAAGATTTCTGGTTATTCTAAGTTTACAGTGGAACCCGTTGAAGCTTTAAGTGCCTCCAGCTTTTTTTTTTTTTTTTTTTTTAAACCTTCCAGCATCTCCACAAGGCATAAATGTACCATTTTCCTGCTTTTGTAGGCATGGATGTTGGAATATAGAAGTTGCCAGTATGTATCTATCTGATACACAGTTTCAGTGAACTAGGGTTAAAATGGAGATTTCCTGGCTCTTTAGCTGTCCTGTTCCTTTCTGGCATCTTGGGATCACCTGAATAAAGTAGTATTAATAACAAACACTTATATAGAGCACTTAATATGTATTCTTACTACTGTTCTAAGTGCTTCTACATATGTATTAAATTCTTATGATAGCTAGTAGAGAGATAAACTATCTTGCCCAAAGTTGACACAGCTATTAAGTTGCAGACTGGGATTTGAAATCAGGCAATCTAACTTCCGAGTCATTGTTCTTAACCACAGTGCTATATTGCAAGTAGATTTCTCTCTCTCTCTCTCTCTCTCAAATTGCTTAAATTTTAGAAGTTTTTGTTTTTAGGTTGGTTAGATTTTCTAGGCAAGTAAAGCCTACTAAAATAACTCTTTTCTAATTATTTAAATATTGTTTTATTCAGTGCTTTTATTTTTTAAAAGTTATCTTTTGGTTCTTACAGGCACAAGGGCCACGTGTTCTGAAATTATTTTGAGGCAAGAAGTTTTGAAAGATGGTTTCCACAGGTAAGTTGCCCATTGATTTCTATTTCTATTAAAATAATGTCTCATATAATTGAGAGCAAAAAATTGATGGTTGAAATATGTATAAGTTGAAAAATCAGGCCGGATGTGGTGGCTCTCATCTGTAATCCCAACACTTTGGGAGGCCGAGGTGGGCGGATCACAAGGTCAGGAGTTCGAGACCAGCCTGCCCAACATAGTGAAACCCTGTCTCTACTAAAAATACAAAAATTAGTTGGGCATCGTGGTGCACACACCTGTAGTCCCAGCTACTCCAGAGGCTGAGGCAGGAGAATCACTTGAACCCAGGAGGTGGAGGTTGTGGTGAACTGAAATCATGCCACTGCACTCCAGCCTGGGCAACAGAGCGAGAGTCTGTCTCAAAAAGAAAAGAGAAAAATCACTTGCTTCCTCAGAGTTAACTCAGTGATGGCATATGTGGTTCACACTTTGAAATAATGATTAATTGAGTGGAGCAAAGAAGAAAACAAATATGTATTGTTTACCACGTACAATTGTCCCTTGGTATCTGAGGGGATTGGTTCCTCCTGGACCTCCCCTGAGGACACCAAAATCCTCAGATGCTCAAGTACCCTATATCAAATAGCATAGTATTTGTATAGAACCTACACACACCGTTTCGTATACAGTATATTTTTATATATGCAACCAGTGCCTATATATACAATATTCCATTTAATCTTTACAATGGCATGAGATAGATGATTTTTTCTTATTTTTCAGATGACGGAGGTAGAGCTCAAAGAATTTAAATAATTTGGTAGAAATTAGGGTGATAGAGCTGTGACTCAAATTTAGTACTAGTATACTTGAAAGCCATCTCAAGTACTGTGATACACTACTCTAAATCACTATTTCTCACTACTGTTGATTCTAAATGACCAAGCTGTTTCCAAAAAAGAAACTGTCTTCAAAAGATGAATATTTGCCTGTATTGAAGATCTTTACAAGTCTGGCAAAAGGGTGTGGAAACTGTTCCTCAAGAAAACTTCCCCCAACTGAAGCTTCTCAAGGCGATTATTTTGAAATGATTCTCAGATACTTGATATATAAATTCTGATTCATTTATTTATTTTTTAAATTTTTTTATGCCGGGCACAGTGGCTCACACCTGTAATCCCAGCACTTTGGGAGGCCGAGGCTGGCAGATCACGAGATCGGGAGTTCAAGACCAACCTGGCCAACATGGTGAAACATGTACTAAAAATACAAAACATTAGCCGAGTGTGGTGGCAGGTGCCTGTGATCCCAGCTACTCAGGAGGCTGAGGCAGGAGAATTGCTTGAACCCGGGAGGCGGAGGTTGCAGTGAGCCGAGATTGTGCCACTGCACTCTGGCCTGGTGACAGAGTGAGACTCTGTCTCAAAAAAAAAAGGGGAAGGGTATAGTTATTTCACCATGAAGTATATTTGTGTTAGGTTTTGTAGATAGCTTTTATGAGTTGAGGACTTCCTCTTAAGTTTCTGGTTTCCTGAGAGTTTTTTTTTTTTTTTTTTTCCATGATTGGGTGTTAAATTTTGTCAGATAGTTTTTCTTCCTCTGTTTTGAGAGGATCATACAATTCTTATATTTTATTCTGTTAATATGATGAAGTACATAGATGTTTCCAATAGTGAACCTACTCCTTGGTCATTCGATATTATCTTCTTGAAATAGATCTGGATTTGTTTTGCTAATAACTTGCTAGGTATTTTCACTTGTATGTTCATGAAGGCTATTGGCCCATGACTCTGTTGTGATGCCTTATTCTGGTTTTGGTGTCAGGGCATTGCTGGCCTTATTGATTGGGAAACATTTTCTTCTTCTCTAGTTTCTGCTTGTGTAGCGTTGGTATTATTTATTCCTTTAATGTTTAATAGAATTTAACAATGACTATTTGAAGCTCTGTTTTTGGGTGTGTATGCTACATTTAGGATTGTTCTTGATGCTCTTGATATGTTCTTGATGAACTGGATGAATTGACCCCTTTATCTTTGTGTAATGTCTTTCTTTATGACTGACAATATTCCTTGTCCTGGAGTCTCCTTATTCTACTATTAATATAGCCATCCCGGCCAGGCGTGGTGGCTCACGCCTGTAATCCCAGCACTTTGGGTTTGGGGAGCCGAGACGCGGGATTCACGAGTTTCAGAGATCGCATCCTGGGTAATACCGGTGAAACCTGTCCTCTTACTTAAAAAATACAAAAAACTAGCCGGGCGACGAGGCGCGCCTGTAGTCCCAGCTACTCCGGAGGGCTGAGGCGGAGAATGGGGCGTAAAACCCGGGGAGGCGGGAAGCTTTGCAAGTGAGCAGATTCCGGGCCCACTGGCAACTCCAGCCTGGTCGGCAGGAGCAAGACTCCGTCTCAAAAAAAAAAAAAAAAAAAATAATAGCCATCCCATATTTATTATTAATATTTGCATATCTTTTTTATTCTTTTACTTGTATCATCTTTATCTTCAGTGTGTTTTCTGTAGATAGCATATAGTTAAGGGTGGCCTTTTTTTTCTTTCCAAATCCCAAGAGCCTGTGAAAGGAGTTGCTATTTTATCCATCTGTCAGTCTCTGCATTCTAATTGGAGTGATTAGACCATTTATTTTTAATGTAAATATTAATATGGTTGGTTTGGTTTAAATATGTCTAGCTACTTTTTTTTCTATTTGTTTTTCTCTTTGTTGCATCTGGTCTTCTCTTTTTCTTGCCTTATTTTGGATACACTGAGTATTTATTAAGCATTCTGTTTTATCTCAAGTGTTGGCTGATTGGCTATCTGTCTCTGGTTTTAATTTGCTGCTTTAGGGTTTACACTGTGCAATCGTTACCTATCACAGTCTACCTTCAAATAATTTTATTCCATGTCACAGATACTGTTTTATCAGGACAGTTTCATCTCCTTCTCTTTTCTATGCTGTTGTTATCACATATTTTACATTATTTTTCACATGCGTTATGAGCCCCACAATATATTGTTATTGGTTTTCTTTAAGCAGTCACTTTTACATTATTTATTTTAATTGTGATAAAATACCCATAACATAAAATTGACAATTTTACCTTTTTTTTTTTTTTTTTTTTTTTTTTTTGAGATGGAGTCTTGCTCTGTTGCCCAGGCTGGAGTGCAGTGGCGCGATCTTGGCTCATTGCAGCCTCTGACTCCCTGGTTCAAGTGATTCTCCTGCCTCAGCCTCCCGATTACAGGCACATACCAACACGCCCAGCTAATTTTTGTGGGAGACAGGGTTTCACCATGTTGGCCAGGATGGTCTCCATCTCCTGACCACATGATCCGCCTGCTTCAGCCTCCCAAAGTACTGGGATTACAGGCATGAGCCACCACGCCCAGCCTAATTTTAACTATTTTTAAGTGTACAATTCAGTGGCATCGAGTACATTCACATTATTGTGCTACCATCACCACCATTCATTTGCAGAACTCTTTATTTTGTACAACTGAAATTCTTTGCCTATTAAGCAATAACTACTCATTTCTCTTTCTCCCAGCTCCTGGCAACCAGCATTCTTGTCTCTGTGAATTTGACTCCTCTGGGTACCTCATATAAGTGGAATCATATAATATTTGTGACTAGCTTGTTTCACTGAGCATAATGTTCTCACCATTCCTTCGTGTTTTAGGGTATGTCAGAATTTCCCTTCTTTTTAAAGCTGAATAATATTCCATTGTATGTTTATACCACATTCTGCTTATCCGTTCATTGTTGATGGGCACTTTGGTGGCTCCTGCTTTTTGGCTGGTGCCTCTTAAATGCCTGCTTTCATGTACCCAGCAGTGGAATTGCTGGATCATATGATAATTCTGTGTTTTTGAAAAATTGTCATAGAGTTTTCCATAGTGGCCACATCATTTTACATTCCCACCAGCAACGCTCAAGGGCTCCAATTTGTCTAGCAATCATATTTGAAAGCAATTAAAACATGAGAAAAAAGTATTTTATATTCCCCACATAGTTACCATTTTAGTCTCTTCTTTCTTATAGATTTATGTTTCTGTCTAGTATCATTTACTTGCTGTCATTTCTTGCAGTGACAAATTCTCTTAGTTTTGTTTGTCTGAATCTTTATTTTGCTTTCATTTATGGAAGATTTTCCTCCTGGATATAAAATTCTAGATTGACAGCCGCTTTTCTTTTACTACTTTAAATAAGTTGCTCCATTATCTTCTAGCTTATTCTTATCTTTGTTAATCTCTATATAATTATTGATAACTTTTAAGATTGTTTTCCATTGACTGGATAATAATATGCCTTGATGTGATTTTCTTTGTATTTATCCTGCTTGGAGTTGGTTGGGCTTCTTGGATTTGTAGACTTATAATTTTTATGAAATTCAGAAAGTGTTCAGCCATTATATCTTCATTTTTTTTTTTCTGTTATAGTCTCTTCTCTATTTTAGGAACTCCCAATATATGTATACTAGACTACTTGATACTGTTTAAAGGCCGTGGAGGCTGTTCTTTTTTTCTCCCTGGTCTTTTTTCCTCTCTTAGCTTCAGCATGGATAGTTTTTGTTGCTCTGTCTCCAAGTCACTGGTCTTTTCTTCTTCAGCATCTAATGGCTTTTAATTACATCTGAGTAAGTTTTTATTTCAGAAATTATATTCTTCATCCCTTAAAGTTGCATTTAGCTTTTTAAAAAAATATATCTTCTCTCTCTGTCTCTCTTTTTTTTTTTCTTGAGATGGGGTCTTGTCTCTGTCCCCCAAGCTGGAACATAGTGGTGCTATCAGAACTCACTGCAGCCTTGACCTCCTCGGCTCAAAAGATTCTCCTACCACACCCTCCCTTGTAGTTGGGACTATAGGCACACATCACCACGCCTGGCTAATTTAAAAATTTTTTTTAGTGACGGGTCTCTCTATATTGCTTAGGCTGGTCTCAAACTCCTGGCTTCAAACAATCCTCCTGCCTCAGCCTCCCAAAGCGCTGGGATTACAGGCATGAGCCACCGTCCTCGGCCTATTTTTTTCCTTTTTCTTTTTTTTAGATGGGGATTTGCTCTGTCCCCAGGCTGAAGTGCAGGGGCACGATCTCGGCTCACCGCACCCTCCACCTCCCAGGCTCAGGAGATTCTCCTGCCTCAGCCTCCTAAGTAGCTGGACCACAGGCATGCGCCACCATGCCCGGCTAATTTTTGTATTTTTGGTAGAGACTGGGTCTTGCCACGTTACCCAGGCTGGTCTCGAATTCCTGAGCTCAGGCAGTACACCTGCCTCAGCCTTCCAAAGTGCTAGGATTATAGGCATGAACCACCATGCCTGCCCTGTGGCCTTTTTTTTTCTATGTAAATATCCAGTTGTTTCAGTACCATTTGTTGAAAAGACTATCCTTTCCCCATTAAATCACGTTGGTACTTTTACTGAAAATTGTGTGTTACTGGATTCCATTCCTTTCCATTGATCTTTGTCTATTTTTACAATAATGCTATAGTGGCTTATGACATGAATTATGAAAGATCTAATGGATGATTCTGACATGTTATAAATATTTCATTTGACCTGATAATCTACTTTTGGAAAATGAATTTTGAAATATAGTGTTTTCACTAATAGGAATACCATGTTATGTTATCTCATTTAACAGTTGAATGAAGAGATTTACTTTAAATGTACTTGTCTTACAGAGACCTTTTAATCAAAGTGAAGTTTGGAGAAAGCATTGAGGACTTACAGACCTGCCGACTCTTAATTAAACAGGACATTCCTGCAGGACTTTTTGTGGATCCATATGAGTTGGCTTCATTACGAGAGAGAAACATAACAGAGGTACAGTTATTAGGGGATTTTTTGGGAGAGAAATTAATTTGGGGTGCTATAGTTTGGACTAAGGAAAAATAGCAGGTTTTCTTTTTTGAGGCGGAGTCTCGCTCTGTCGCCCAGGCTGGAGTGCAGTGGCCTGATCTCAGCTCACTGCAAGCTCCGCCTCCCGGGTTTACGCCATTCTCCTGCCTCAGCCTCCCGAGTAGCTGGGACTACAGGCGCCCGCCACCTCGCCCGGCTAGTTTTTTTTGTATTTTAGTAGCGACGGGGTTTCACCGTGTTAGCCAGGATGGTCTCGATCTCCTGACCTCGTGATCCGCCCGTCTCGGCCTCCCAAAGTGCTGGGATTACAGGCTTGAGCCACCGCGCCCGGCCAAAATAGCAGGTTTTCTTTTCATTTTGTTAAAGTGTATGAAGTGACATTTTTAGAGAGAGAATGGGCATAGTCTTTGTCAAGTGAGTGACTCTTGTCAGGGATAAGCCAACTAAGCTGAGCTAGTTAAATGCTTTTTAGCAAGGTAGTTCACAGCTCAGTGACTAAGAAAATTATCTGTGTGTATGTGTATGTCTTGAGAAAATTAATGATTAATAAATAGTGCCTCCACAGTAACTTTGTTAATGAGAATGGCATATACCCCAACATCTGGGTAAGTGTCGCATCATTGCACTCCAGCCTGGGCATCAGAATGAGATTTTGTCTCAAAAAAAAAAAAACAAAACTGAGGCACAAGGAGGCCAAATAACTTACTCAAAATCGTATAGGTAAATGGAAGAGCCAATAAATGGATCCAGGATTGTCTGGTTGCAATATTGTTGCCCTTGCTGGGCCTAAATCTTACCCCTTAGTTAGAAGAGTTTCCCTGACTTTGATAAGAATTCCTTGGGGGCACGTTTGTACAGATTATTGCCTTCCTGGGAAATCCTGATTCATTAGGTCTGATTGGACCCGAAAATCTGGTTTGAAGAACCCAGATGATTTTTTTTTTTTTTTTTTTTTTAATTATTGTGGGTATGTAGTAGGTATATATAACCTAGGTGATTTCTGTTAAGAAATTTTGGGAGACACTGTCTTAGCTGGTAAGATTATAATCTACTTACAATTTTTAAAACTGTAAAATAGATGCATCTATAGTTATTCATGATGACAGTTTGTTTATTTCTAATCGTGGTTTAGGCCAGTTTCTTTACCCGTTTCTTGTATTTTAATTTTTTTTGAATAAGTAATTACATTCTCAAGGGTTCATTGAGTAGATATAAAAAGGTATGCCATGATAGCATTCTACCTATGTCAACCCCAATCACCAAGTGTGTTCTCAGTTTTTTGTGTATGTATCACAGTTCACATACACATACAATTACGGAAGGACCTCTTTTTTTTTTTTTTTTTTTTTTGAGGCGGAGTCTGGCTCTGCAGCCCAGGCTGGAGTGCAGTGGCCGGATCTCAGCTTACTGCAAGCTCCGCCTCCCGGGTTCCCGCCATTCTCCTGCCTCAGCCTCCCGAGTAGCTGGGACTACAGGCGCCTGCCACATCGCCCGGCTAGTTTTTTGTATTTTAGTAGAGACGGGGTTTCACCATGTTAGCCAGGATGGTCTCGATCTCCTGACCTCGTGATCCGCCCGTCTCGGCCTCCCAAAGTGCTGGGATTACAGGCTTGAGCCACCGCGCCCGGCCGGACCTCATTTTTTAAAATTTTATTAATTTTTTTGTTTTTTGAGACAGAGTCTCTGTTGCCTAGGCTGGCGTGTATTGGCACAATCTCGGCTCACTGAAACCTCTGCCTCCCAGGTTCGAGTGCTCCTGCGGCAGCCTCCCAAGTAGCTAGGATTACAGGTGCATGCCACTATGCCCGGCTAATTTTTGTATTTTTAGTAGAGTGGGGGTTTCACCATGTTGGCCTGGCTGATCTCGATCTCCCGACCTCAGGTGATCCGCTCGCCTTGGCCTCCGAAAGTGCTGGGATTATAGGCATGAGCCACCGGCTAGAAGGCTCTCATTTATTTCTTTTCTTCAATGAATTATGAATTCTAAGTGAGGCTTTTCAAATTTAAAATAATGGATTTCAAATTTCAACACAGTGTTTGGCTTGTAAGGACATGGGTTGGAATCATATTTAAATCTACTTAATAAAATCACTTACCATGTTCTAAGAAAATGGAAGTTTTTTGGATGGGGATTACCCAAAAAGTCATACCTTTGGATTGGGATGAGATTTGGATGTTTGAAGGTTGACTGTTACAAGGGTACAGGTAGAGAGTGCCATTATAGATTGATTAACAAGTTTATCTTGATCTTGATTTTCTGCTTTCTAATCTTCTAATCCCTAATTATAAGCCTTGTAAGTGTAGTTACTTCTTTATTTTGGAAACTTCTAGAAAAATAGATGTTACATTTGTGACATTTAAATATATGGAATTTGATGCCTGACATATTAAATGCTGCTTGCTTCTGCCTAGTTGAGATTGTGGCCCAATTCCTTGTACAAAAAAACTTTGTTATGCTAAGTGTTATTATATAATACGTATAACTGGGTAGAAGGAATTTTTATGTAGGGACTGATTGATGCTTATATACCTGGATTAATGTCTTGACTCTGCTCCAGGAAATAAAATTTTTGGCTGCAGCAAATGGAACTGTGGGCCCAAACTAAATGAGTGATGTGCCAGCAAAATGCTTTGTAAGGAGCTTGTGATGGTTTGTGAATAATTTGAAAATAAATGCAAGCCTTAAGTAGGTTCACCAAGGATAAGGCAGATCAAATAAACCTCATTTCACTTTTTTAGGTAGGGTTATTAAATGTATTTTTTCATCAAAATCTCTTAGATTCTTTGAAAGCAGTATAATATTAGATTGAAACACATAAAATTGCTGTTTTATAGGTCAAAATGGAAACACTTTTTGAAACCGTAAGTTTTACTCAAAAGTATGTAGTATTAAGGCTTATACTCAATAAGTGGACAAGTGGAGAACAGGTAACAGATTTAGTCTCTCACTTGAAACAAGCAAGAAATAAACAAAATATATGAAATAATGAGAAAAGTCATTGGATATCAGGCAATGAAGGGCAGAGATATCCAAGAGAAGGGAAATAAGTAAGGTGAGCCCTACTGTCATCCAGCTTATTTCCTTGAGAATGTTTTCAGGCTTAATGCAGGGAGGAGAAACTCAAGCAGAGCCTACTGGACTTTTTGAGTTGAGGAGATAAAGTTGAGATTCTAGGCAGACAGAGGTCACTAGAATTCAGAAGACAGTGTACCAGAGAGGAGAGAACTTCATGGAGGCAGAACTCCAGAAATAACAGAAGGTTCCTTTCAAGTATGTAGCTGAGTATTTATCAGTGTGTATATGTTAGGAAACTACCTGATGCCAGGGAAAGAACCATCTAACAAAATGAGCGGTAACAGTGTCTCTCTGTTGAGTAACTGCACTCACACAGGGTCAGGAGTAGTACCTCGTCCCAACAACCAAACTGAGAAAAGCCTTATAATTTCTTGAACAACGGATAAACAGAGAACTTTTACTCAGTAGCAGGGAATAGTTAGCCGCAAAGTGAACATTGCTTTAGTCCTGCATAACAAATCTTAAAAGCAAAACCTTAAAAAAAAAAAAAAAATCAAACTGTTTCTAAGTAAACTACCTGTATTGCAAACAAAGCTCAAGAATATGTATAGGAATACAGACATATCCAGCAAGATCAAATCAGCAATTTCTTAACTCTAATAAAAAATTAGCAGCTAAGCAAGGATGTGGGGGAAAGAAATGACCTATAATGAGGAGGTGAATCAATCAGTTAAAACCAATCCAGAATTGCCCCAGATGTTAGAATTAACAGGCCATAGACCGGGGTTGGTGGTTCACGCCTGTAATCCCAGCACTTTGGGAGGCTGAGGCAGGTGGATCACTTGAGGTCAGGAGTTCAAGACCAGCCTGGCCAACATGGTGAAACCCCGTCTCTACTAAAAATACAAAAAATTAGCCAGGCGTGGTGGTGGGCACCACCAGCTACTCGGCGGCTGAGGCAGGAGAATCACTTGCATCCTGGAGGCGGAGGTTGCAATGAGTTGAGATCGCGCCATTGCACTCCAGCCTGGGCAACAAGAGCAAAACTGCAACTCCGTCTAAAAAAAAAAAAAAGAATTAACAGACCATTAGAACAGTTACTGTAACTGCATCCCATGTGTTCAGAATATAACTGGAAACATGGAAGGTATTTTTAAAAGTCAGCATTGAACTTCTAAAGATTAAGACTGCAGTGTGTGAGATGAAAAATACACTGAATGAGTTAGTGGCAGATCAAATATTGCAGAAGAAAAGATGAATGAACTTGAAGATACTGCAATAGAAACTACCAGAAATGTAAAACAGGTAAGAAACAAATTTACAAGGTGAACAGAGCATTAACGAACTGTGTAACAACTAAGTGGCTTGCCCTGCATGTAACTGGAGTCCCCAAAGGGTAAAGTGAGAGGCAGAGATGGAAAAAATATTTGAAGAAAAATTGACTGAAACTTTCCGAATGTAATGAAAACTATAAACTCAAATATGAAAGATGCTGAAGTACAAGAACATGAAGAAAACTATGTCAAGGTACATGATAATCAAATAGCTTAAAACAATGATCAAGAAAATCTTTAAAGTAGTAAGAGAAAGAAAGATATTACACCCAGAGGAGCAAAGATGATAAGAGGTGGTAACTATGGGGTAAATATGTAAGACTTCCTGTTTTGTTTTTTTTGTTGTTTACTATTTCAATCTCTTTACAAGATAATTGACAAAAATAATAACAATGTAGCATAGCATTGATACCATATGTAAAAGTAAGATGTGTGACAGATATCCCAGATGGCTGGGCTCAGTGACTCATACCTGTAATCCAAGCACTTTAGGAGGCCGAGGTAGGAAGATTGCTTGAGGCCAAGGAGTTTGAACCAACCCAGGCAACGCAGTGAGACTCTCTACCAAAAAGTTTAAAAATTAGTTAACTGTCAGGCGTGGTGGCTCACGCCTGTAATCCCAACACTTTGGGAGGCCAAGGCAGGAGGATCATGAGGTCAGGAGTTCGAGACCAGCCTGGCCAACATGGTGAAACCTCATCTCTACTAAAAATACAAAAAATTAGCTGGGCGTGGTGGCGTGTGTCTATAGTCTCAGCTACTTGGGAGGCTGAGGTGTAAGGATTGCTTGAGCCTGGATGGTTGAGACTTCAGTGAGCCATGATCACGCCACTACACTCCAGCCAGGGTGACAGAGTGAGACCTTGTCTTGAAAAAAGAAGAGGCTAGGTACGGTGGCTCATGTCTATTATCCCAGCTCTTTGGGAGGATAAGGCAGGAGAATCGCTTGAGCCCAGGAGATCAAGGCTGCAGTGCACCATGATTGTGCCACTGCACTCCAGCCTGGGTGACAGAGTGAGACTTCGTCTCAAAAAATAAGATAGTAGTGCATAGAAAGCATAGTGAGATAAGGCTGCCAAAAAGCTAATGCAAGTTTTGGCTAAAGAAGATAATATTGCTACTGTACTCTGAGTATTTCAAAGGCAGCTAATATGAGGAATGATTTGGAAACCATGTCATGAGAACCCAGGAGAACTGTGAACATTTCCCTTGTCAGGAGAAGACTTCGTGGCGGCAGCTATGGTTGCCTTCTGATGATTGAAGGATCCCTAGTGGAATAAGGAATGAATTTATTGCAGACATTGTAAGCAAGAACAACTGAAAAATGGGACAGGCTAGTACATAAAGTTTCTACTCATGAAAAAGAAATACCCTTATAACAGTGGATAGATTGAGATGACTCGTAATAATGAGCTTCCTTCCAGTCACTGGAAGTATTCACGCAGCGGCGGATACCTGAAAAATACCTTTGTTGGTACCGTGGTTTATTTTATTACTTCTAAGGTCCCTTATGACTCATGAGATAATACAATTCCTTGACTTTTGCCAAGGAGTTCTGTTCCTGCTGTGATTCACTGAAAAGGAACAACATGAAAAGAAAACGTGGCACTTGGTGTCACTGTCAGAGGACAGTTCGGATGCTTGATGTGATGGGAAGGAGTTAATGCTGTTTGTTTCTCTGAGTTATACCCAGGTTTTGCAATGGACAATCTAAAGAGAAGTTGTGTGTGTGTGTACATCCATACATATACACATAGGTCATGTGTATAATGCCTGTGTGTGTATGTGGATATATGTGTGTGTGCACATAAATATGTATGTATATGTGGATATATATATGTGTAATAAATAAATATACATGTTACAACTCAAGCCTAATTTCTGCCATGTGTACATTTTCACTTTTGGTGAATACTATACTTTTCTATAAAATAGTTTTTACCATATTATTTTAAGAAATCATTTACTATTTTTTCCATTAACTTTTTATACCCTCTCTAGAGAGTGCTGGCCTTTGCTTTGACTTCCTGACCGCAGTGCTCATGTTCACTGCCCTCTCACTTGCTTCTCTGAAGAACAGGAAATTGTCAGAATGATACCAGTCATTTTAACTCAATACAGGTTTCACCCTTTGTCATCGTTTTGTGCTTATTGAATAATGCTATATTCACAGAATTTCTCAGTTCTTAGGTACCTGTTTTGTCACCTAAACACAGACTAATAAGAAAATATTACAGGAATAATTTTTATTATGGGGAAATTTGGTACCCTAGAATATAATCCCCCCAGTTTATTTTTAGTAAGCAAACTTTTATCAACCATAAATTGTCTTCTGTTTCTCTCCTTAAAATTGAGGATGGAAGGGGAATGGAAATTGTTTATAAAGGGGGCAAATTTGACACTGCTATGTGTATCTGAATATAGTCTTCCGGTTTTAACTTTTAAACAATCTTCCTCATTCATTTCTTCTTGATTAATATTTATTTTCTTTTTGAACAGGCAGTGATGGTTTCAGAAAATTTTGATATAGAGGCCCCTAACTATTTGTCCAAGGAATCTGAAGTTCTCATTTATGCCAGACAAGATTCACAGTGCATTGACTGTTTTCAAGCCTTTTTGCCTGTGCACTACCGCTATCATCGGCCACACAGTCACGATGGAGAAACCTCGATTGTGGTCAATCACCCAGATTTGTTGATGTTTTGTGACCAAGGTGAGGGCTGCAGGTGTTTTCTACGGGTCAGAAAATAAGAATAAAGGTATAGTGGCAAGTTCTCCTTCTGCTAGGGTGGCTGGCAAAGTTCTATTTCTTTTTTTTTTTTTTTGAGACGGAGTCTCGCTCTGTCGCCCAGGCTGGAGTGCAGTGGCCGGATCTCAGCTCACTGCAAGCTCCGCCTCCCAGGTTCACGCCATTCTCCTGCTTCAGCCTCCCAAGTAGCTGGGACTACAGGTGCCCGCCACCTCGCCCGGCTAGTTTTTTGTATTTTTTAGTAGAGACGGGGTTTCACCGTGTTAGCCAGGATGGTCTCGATCTCCTGACCTGGTGATCCGCCCGTCTCAGCCTCCCAAAGTGCTGGGATTACAGGCTTGAGCCACCGCACCCGGCCAAAGTTCTATTTCTTGACCTAGGTGTTCATTAGAAGGGTATTTGCCTTATAATAATTCACTAAACTATGTATTTGAGTAGATTTTTATGTGTGTGCTTTATTTTACAATCAAAAGTTAAAAAGAAACATGCATTTGCCATCCCTGTCCTTGACACCACTGCCCCAACTGTCGTCTCCTTCCCTCTACGACTAACCCACCATCCTGACTTTCAAATACTTCCTTATGTTTCTTTATGTTTATCATCCAGATGGGCATTCCAAGATACTGTACCAAGACTAAGGTCTTGTCCATTTATAAAAATCTACTATTTCCATCAAGTCTCTTAATTTACAGGTTTCTCTCTATCCCTTTCCTTTCTTCCAAACTTAACTGTTGAAAGAACCTGGGCCATTTGACCTGCCGAGTTGGTCGTAGCTGGGGTTTTGCTCATTGTACTCATGTTCCTCCTACTTCTTTACTTACTGGAAATTGGCAGCTGGCTCCAGAGGAATGATCAGATTCAGGTTTGATTCCTTTGACAGAACTATAGGTAGTGCTGTGTTCTCTTCTCAGTAGCCATTTAATCTTAGTAGGCACGCACTGTGTGTTTATTTTTGCAGCCTTTGGTCCACATTGGCCCTCTGTTGCTTTTCATTTCTTCGTACCAGTGGTGCAGGGCTCTGGCTTTTGATGTTTTGTTTCCACTTGCGTGTATTTTGATGTTTGGGAAGATACTTTATCACCTAGTTTCGTTGTAAATTTTGTCTGTGAGGTTTTTATTTTGCTGCGTGATTGTTGTTTCTGTTTTTATGTGGGAATTTGGGCAAATTGAAAAATTAGCTGGGCGAGGTGGCTCACACCTGTAATCCCAGCACTTTGGGAGGCCGAGGCGGGTGGATCAGAGGTCAGGAGTTTGAGACCAGCCTGACCAACATGGTGAAACCCCATGTCTACTAATCTCTACTAAAAATACAAAAAATTAGTTGGGCATGGTGGCAGGGGCCTGTAATCCCAGCTACTTGGGAGGCTGAGGAAGGAAAATCACTTGAACCCAGGAGGTGGAGGTTGCAGTGAGCCAGGATTGCACCACTGCACTCTAGCCTTTGCAATCTTCTCAAGAACGTTTTCTTTCTTCCTTTTTTTTTCTTTTTTTTGAGGCAGAGTCTCGCTCTGTTTCCCAGGCTGAAGTGCAGTGGCGTGATCTCGGCTCACCACAATCTCCGCCTCTCCTGCCTCAGCCTCCTGAGTAGCTGGGACTACAGGTGTGTGCCACCATGCTCAGCTAATTTTTGTATTTTTGGTAGAGATGGAGTTTCACTATGTTGGCCAGGCTGGTCTCGAACTCCTGACCTCGTAATCCGCCCACCTTGGCCTCCCAAAGTGTTGGGATCACAGGCTTGAGCCACCACGCCCGGCCAAGACGTTTTCTTTAAGAAGTTCCTTTCAGTTTTTGGTTCTTTGTGTCTTCAAATTTGGGTTGATTTAGAATGTTTATAAAAGTTAGTAGCACTGGGGCCAGGTACAGTGTATCACACCTGAAATCCCAACATTTTGGGAGGCCGAGGCGGGCAGATCAGTTGAGGTCAGGAGTTCAAAACCAGCCTAGACAACATGGTGAAACCCCATCTCTACTAAAAATATAAAAATTAGCCAGGTGTTGTGGTGTGTGTCTGTAATCCCAGCTACTTCGGAGGCTGAGGCATGGGCATTGCTTGAACCTGGGAGGCAGAGGTTTCAGTGAGCTGAGATCGTGTCACTGCACTCCAGCCTGGGAGACAGAGCAAGACTGTCTCAAAAAAAAAAAAAAAAAAAAAAAGGTTAGTAGCACTATTACTAAAACCGACAGATGGGAAGTTTTAATGCTACATTTGTTACCATCGTACCTTTCATGATGAGAAAATTTAAAAGTGTTGTGTTAGCTTTGTTCATCCAACCCTGTTTTCTGTTTCCATTAAGGTACCTCTTAGCATAAATAAAGCTTGGAAAAGTTCCTCTCCTGAGAGAACTGGATTCTGGTATTCTGTCTTTTTATCTGAATGCTCTTTTTTTTTTTGAGACAGAGTCTTGCTCTGTCGCCCAGGCTGGAGTGCAGTGGCGCGATCTTGGCTCACTGCAAGCTCCGCCTCCCGGGTTTATGCCATTCTCCTGCCTCAGCCTTCCGAGTAGCTGGGACTACGGGCGCCCGCCACCTCGCCCGGCTAGTTTTTTGTATTTTTTTAGTGGAGACGGGGTTTCACCGTGTTCGCCAGGATGGTCTCGATCTCCTGACCTCATGATCCGCCCGTCTCGGCCTCCCAAAGTGCTGGGATTACAGGCTTGAGCCACTGCGCCCGGCCTATCTGAATGCTCTTTTATGGGTGTGTTTCAAATGGAAATTTACTGAGTTTTGCACTTACGATATGTTTACTTTTCTGAGTGATGCTTCAAAAGAAGTTGACATTAAATTTTAAGAGCAGCCCCAAATTTGAGTACAATGAGATTCATTAAGAAGTCATGTTCGGCCGGGCATGGTGGCTCACACTTGTAATTCCAGCACTTTGGGAGGCCGAGGCGAGTGGATCACGAGGTTAGGAGTTTAAGACCATCCTAGCCAAGATGGTGAAACCCCATGTCTACTAAAAATACAAAAATTAGCTGGGTGCAATGGCAGGTACCTGTAATCCCAGCTACTCTGGAGGCTGAGGCAGGAGAATCGCGAGGTGGAGGGTGCAGTGAGCAGAAATTGCACCACTGCACTCCAGCCTGGGTGATAGAGTGAGACTCTGTCTCAAAAAAAAGAAAAAAAAAAAAAAGAAGAAGTCACGTTCAACTTCAATACTTTTATAATTTTCTAATTTCTTAGGCATTCACATAAAAAAGGATGCTAAAAGGCCAGGCGCAGTGGCTCACGCCTGTAATCCCAGCACTTTGGGAGGCCGAGGTGGGTGGATCACAAGGCCAGGAGATCGAGACCATCCTGGCTAACATGGTGAAACTCCGTTTCTACTAATAATACAAAAAAGATTAGTTGGGCGTGGTGGCGGGCACCTGCAGTCCCAGCTACTCGGGAGGCTGAGGCAGGAGAATGGCGTGAACCCAGGAGGCGGAACTTGCAGTGAGCTGAGATCGCGTCACTGTACTCCAGCCTGGGGAACAGAGCAAGATTCTGTCTCAAAAAAAAAAAAAAAAAAAAGGATGCTAAAATAACAGAATGTGATAGATGGGTCCAGATCATATACATAATGTATTAAAATGTTTGACTGCTTCTATCTGTTGAGGTTTAATACAAGCCTAGCTTTGAGTCCAAATACAGGTTTTTCTGACATCATTTTATACCACTTTTCTCAGAGTTACCAATTTTGAAATGCTGGGCTCACTCAGAAGTGGCAGCTCCTTGTGCTTTGGAGAACGAGGATATCTGCCAGTGGAACAAGATGAAGTATAAATCAGTAAGCTAATATTTTATGTTGTTTTTTAGATCACGTGCCTCATTTAAAGCTCTTTCTGTAATGTTTCTGCCACATTTAAGAGATTAGCATTTTTTTTTTTTTGAGACAGAGTCTTAGACTCTGTTGCCCAGGCTGGAGTGCAGTGGCACAATTGCGGCTCACTGCAACCTCTACCTACCAGGTTCAAGTGATTCTCCTGCCTCAGCCTCCCAAGTAGTTGGGACTACAGGCATACACCACCACATCCGGCTAATTTTTGTATTTTTGGTAGAGACGGTGTTTCACCCTATTGGCCAGGTTGGTCTCAAACTCCTGACCTTAGGTGATCCGCCCACCTTGGTCTCCCAAAGTGCTGGGATTACAGGTGTGAGCCACCGTGCCCAGCTGAGATTAGCATTTTCTAATATAGGAAACTGTTTTCTCTGACAGCAAAGGGTTACTACAAAGCACTGCTGTTTTTTGTTGGGGAACTTTCATTGAACATACAGTTGGGAAGATGGATGACTCTGCAATCTTATGCAGTGTAGATTTGTTTTCGAGTAGATTACCATTGCCATATGGTACCTGGAAATTTTTCTCAAACTCTAAAATACATCTGGAGACCTGCATTTGATTGATTATGTCAATGAAGAGTATGCTTAGTGTTTATGATTTATTGATTTAGTGCATTGCTACAAGGTAAGTGGTGACCCTATTAAAACATTTTGAATTCAGTTGTCTTTATTTTTTTTTTTCGAGACGGAATCTTGCTCTGTCGCCCAGGCTGGAGTGCAGTGGCGCAATTTTGGCTCACCGCAACTTCTGCCTCCTGGGTTCAGGCAGTTCTCCTGTCTCAGCCTCCCAAGTAGCTGGGACTGCAGGTGCCTGCCACCATGCCCGGCTAATTTTGTATTTTAGTTGAGACTAAAATACACCTTGTTGGTCAGGCTGGTCTCAAACTCCTGACCTCAGGTGATCCATCCCCCTCAGCTTCCCAAAGTGCTAGGATTTTTGGTGTAAGCCACCGCATCTGACCTCAGTTGTCTTTAAAATTCTGTAACTTGCCATAAGAGGTCATAATTTGGCCGGGTGCGGTGGCTTAAGCCTGTAATCCCAGCACTTTGGGAGGCCGAGGCGGGCGGATCACGAGGTCAGGAGATCGAGACCATCCTGGCTAACATGGTGAAACCCCGTCTCTACTAAAAAAATACAAAAAAAAAAAAAAACTAGCCGGGTGAGGTGGCGGGCGCCTGTATTCCCAGCTACTCAGGAGGCTGAGGCAGGAGAATGGCGTAAACCTGGGAGGTGGAGCTTGCAGTGAGCTGAGATCCGGCCACTGCACTCCAGCCTGGGCGACAGAGCGAGACTCCGTCTCAAAAAAAAAAAAAAAAAAAAAGAGGTCATAATTTAACACTGTAAATATAGTATTTAAATATATATACATATATATATATATATATACTTTTTTTTTTTCCACGAGACGAAGTCTC
>NW_016810508.1:541452-553948 GCF_001698545.2 Rhinopithecus bieti
CCTGTCTCGGCCTCCCAAAGTGCTGGGATTACAGGCTTGAGCCACCGCGCCCGGCCGGAAGTAAATGTTTATATTGATTACAGAGGTGACGCTGGGATATAGCTTTTCTTAAAAGAATATGTAAAAAGCAGAAAAATCAGAACTAATGAGATTTAGCAACTTATTATGGGAACTGAGTCTGATTCTGTAACATTAAATGAAATGTTAGATTCAAAAGTCATTCAAACCAATAATATTACATGTAGTGTAGCACTGGCTGAAAGATATTTAAAACAAAAGGAAAGAAAAGATCCAATTAAAAATCAAAGAAATAGTGGTCTCACCTTATGACATGCATTTTGTTTTACTATTTTTATTTATTTAATTTGTTTGAGACGGAGTCTTCCTCTGTCGCCCAGGCTTTCGTACAGTGGCGCGATCTCAGCTCACTGCAAACCTCTGCCTCCCGGGTTCAAGTGGTTGTTCTGCCTCAGCCTCCCTAGTAGCTGGGACTACAGGCACCTGCCACCACACCTGAATAATTTTTGTATTATTAGTATTATTAGTAGAGACGGTTTAGTAGAGATGTTGGCCAGGCTGTGTTCGAACTCCTGACCTCAAGCGATCTGCCCGCCTTGGCTTCCCAAAGTGCTGGGATTACAGGCATGAGCCACCACACCGGGCCCATGACATGCATTTTAAATGTCTAACTTCTCTCTCTCCATAGGTATATAAGAATGTGACTCTACAGGTTCCAGTGGGACTGACTATACACACCTCTTTAGTATGTTCTGTGACTCTGCTCATTACAATCCTGTGCTCTACTTTGATCCTAGTAGCAATTTTCAAATATGGCCATTTTTCCCTATAAGTTTTATGTAGCTAAATGCTTCCTAGAAACCTAAATAAGATCTATTAATTTCTGACGAGAGGTGTTCTTCTAGAATTTAGTTAATTACTTTTATCTTGTGTCTTCATTTGTGGCCAAAATTATGTTTACTAGAGGAAATTTGGGATAATTCTCAACTAATTCCAAAATTTAGTGCTCTATTGCATAGATCCTTGGTAATCCTCAAGCATCAAAGGCCATAAGAGGAAACTTAATTCTGCTAAATTAATGTTTATTTTGTGAGAAGTGACTTTATCTTCATTTGGGGAGAAAATTATTTCTTTTTTTTTTTTTGAGATGGAGTCTCGGTCTGTCGCCCAGGCTGGAGTGCAGTGGCGCAATCTCGGCTTGCTGCAAGCTCTGCCTCTTGGGTTCACGCCATTCTCCTGCCTCAGCCTCCCGAGTAGCTGGGACTACAGGCACTGCCACCATGCCCGACTGATTTTTTTGTATTTTTAGTAGAGGCGGGGTTTCACCGTGTTAGCCAGGATGGTCTTGATCTCCTGACCTCGTGATCTGCCCGCCTCGGTCTCCCAAAGTGCTGGGATTACAGGTGTGAGCCACTGCGCCCGGCTGAAAAATTATTTCTTTATGTAGTAGGGACAAATTATTGTCATTTTGCGAATACTTTCAATTTAAGCTACAAATTGAGAAAACCATTATAAATAAGAATAAAATAGGCCAGGCGCAGTGGCTCACCCTGTAATCCCAGCACTTTGGGAGGCCAAGGTGGGCGGATCACCAGAGGTCAGGAGTTTGAGACCAGCTTGGTGAAACCCTGTCTCTACTAAAAATACAAAAATTAGCTAAGGGTGGTGGTGGGCGTCTGTAGTCCCACCTAATTGGGAGGGTGAGGCGGGAGGATCGCTTGAACCTGGGAGGCGGAGGTTCCAGAGAGCCAAGATGGCACCACTGCACTCCAGCCTGGGTGACAGAATGAGACCCTGTCTCCAAAGGAAAAAAAAAAAAGAAGAATAAAATAATTTGGATGAAAATCATGTTTATTTAAATATTAATGTTATGAGACTATTAAAGACATTTGCCAGAGTTTCAATGAAAATCATTAAAGTAGGACAGCTAAGAAATTAATGTTAATATCAAAATTATTGATAATCTTAAATTATTGATTATTCCTTAATGTACTCCATTCTCGTTTTACATTTTATAATGTTTCTTTTGAATATATGAATTGGAAAGGACTTGATGAAACTGAGTACTAAGATTTAGTACAGAGTATGTCAGGAAGACAACTCAGATTGCCATTTTAAATAAAGTTGTACATGAAAAATAATTGGAATCATCAGGTAATTTTTTTAAACAAAGTTTCTTCATTTACTGTTATGTTTGGAAAAATATTAGAAAATAAAGTAAGTGCCGTAGGCTAATTAAAAAATAAAACCTTAGGGCAAGTGTGTTCCAAAACAGAAGCCATCAAACCAGGGTGTGTTGGCATTGTTTGTTTTATATAGAGTATTGAGATGTGATAAACCTTTATATATGCCATCACTGCTCCATTTCCTAAAATATTTTGGTGTTTTCGTGGGACTACATCTTGTATAATTTGACATGTGTGACTTGACTAGTCATAACCGTTCTTTTTAAATGTGTATTTGAGACTTAAATATTGGAAAAGGCAACCCAGTGCCATAAAGCAGAAACGGTGACCTTTCAAATGACTAAAATTTCAACCCAGTTGAGTTTCAGACCGATTTTGTGCTTTCTCATAAGAAAGAATTTCATGATTTAGAAACATTTCTTTCACTATGGGATTAATAATGTGACACTGAAATAGAATTGTATGTCAGTTACAATTCAGTAACATTGACAGGCCATGTTTTGGAATATGGTTAGACAGGGAGGGAACATGGTACTGTTTCACATCTTGAGAGTGTGTGGGGTATGTGTATACAGAATGTTTTTGTTTTTGCTCATCACAACCAGGTTTCATCAGTATTTAAAATATTTAAGATTGTGGCTTGGAATGTGGTTCAGCCGTTTACTCACTTACGCAAATAATTCAGAAGTGTAATAAAAATGTGAATGAAGAAAACTTTGATATGACTTCTTGCCTGGATAAATGGTTGCAGATGACATCACTTTTAGTATAACAGAACATTTCTGGTTTTGTTTATATTATCTTGTAAACATGGCCAACATGGTGAAACCCCGTCTCTACTGAAAATACAAAAAATTAGCCGGGAGTGGTGGCGTGTGGCTGTAATCCCAGCTACTTGGGAGGCTGAGGCAGGAGAATCACTTGTACCCGAGAGGCAGAGGTTGCAGTGAGCTGAGATCGTGCCACTGCACTCCAGCCTGGGTGACCGAGTGAGACTCTGTCTCAAAAGAAAAAAAAGAAAAAGAAATATACCTTTAAAGGAGTTCCTTTAGTATGTCTCTGTTGGTAGCTTGTTTATGTTTGATGATATATTTATTTTACCCTCACTCATCTGATGGATAATTTAGGTAGTTGTACACTTCTTTTTTTGTTCTTTGAGACAGAGTCTCACTCTGTCATCCAGGCTGGAGTGCAGTGGCATGGTCCCTGCTCACTGCAACCTCCACTTCCTGGGTTCAAGTGATTCTCCTGCCTCAGCCTACTGAGTAGTTGGGACTACAGGTGCGCCCTACCACACCCTGCTATTTTTTGTATTTTTAGCAGAGACAGGGTTTTGCCATTGTTGGCCAGGCTGTTCTCAAACTCCTGATCTCAGGTGATCCGCCCACCTCAGCCTCTCAAAGTGCTAGGATTACAGGTGTGAGCCACTGTGCCCAGCTGGTAATTGTACACTTCTAAGCTTGGTTATTTTCTCTTGGTACTTTGAAAATATATCATTATTGACTGGAACCCATTTTGCTGTTGTGAAATCTGCTGTGAATGTAATAGCTGTTTGTGCAGAATGTCTTTTCTCTCTGGTTGCTTTATCTCTGGTATTCTGCAATTTCATTTTCATGTGTTTGAAATTTCTTTTACTTACCCTGCTTGGTATTCAGTTTGCTTCCTGAATCTGAAGATTCTTGTCTTTAATCAATTCCGGAAATTTTTCAGCCATTATCTCATTATTATCTGCCTCTTTTGGTTTTTCTCTTTTCTCTCCTGGAATTCTCATTAGGAGTATGGTAGACCTTAACAATCTATCCCCATGTCTCTTAAGCTTGCTTTCATTTTTCCTGTCTCTAGGCTGTTCTCAGTAATTTCTTTTGATCTGTCTTCCAGTTTACTAATTTTCTCTTCAATTGTGTGTAATCTGCTATTTAACCAAACATTGGCTTTGGTTTCAATTATTCTTTGTTTCTAGAACTTCTACTTAATTCTTTTGTTGTTGTTTTTGTTTTGAGACGGAGTTTTGCTCTTGTTGCCCAGGCTGGAGTGCAATGGCACAATCTTGGCCCACTGCAACCTCCACCTCCCAGGTTCAAGTGATTCTCCTGCCTCAGCCTCCTGAGTAGCTGGGACTACAGGTGCCCACCACCACAATTACACCCAGCTAATTTTTGCATTTTTAGTACAGACGGGGGTTTCACCAAGTTGGCCAGGCTGGTCTTGAACTACTGACCTCAGGTGATCCGCTCACCTCGGCTTCCGAAAGTGCTGGGATTACAGGTGTGAGCCACCATGCCTGGCCTACTTAATTCATTTTCAAAGCTGTTTGGTCATTAAAAAATAATAATAAAATAAATTTTAAAAAGCATCTTGTTTCTTGCTCGTGTTTTCTAGCTCCTGTCTTATTTTCTTTAATCATTTAAATAGGCATAGTTTATATTCTGTAGCCATTAATTCTAGCAGCTAAAGTCTGTATGGGTTTTCTTATATTCTTTGTAGTTTCTATTGACTCACTCATTGTTGCTTATTTCCTCAGGTGTATTGTATTTTGGGTGCTCATGTTTGGCTTTGGAAATCCTGTTTATCTGTGAAATCCTTTGAGACCCAGGTTGAGGGTACACCTGTGCAGTCAGGATTTGTATTTGTTTCTTCCCGGCCCCCCAGAACTCCAGCCTGGGACCACTTTCTTGATAAATTTGAACTTTAAAACCTTAGTGAGGGAAAATTCTAAAAGGTTATTAATTCTAAAGGAAAATTTTCTTTTTCCCTCCAAGCCCACTGCAGGCCAAAGTGAACAAATGTCCTGTATGTCTCCCTGGGCTAGTATAGGGTTTTTTTTCCCCCCAGTCAGTTCTTGAAGGGTGTAGCGCTTTGAATTTCCAGTCCTGTGCAGGATCACAGTCCTGATTTCTTGTATAGGCCCAAGTCCTTGTCTTTAGTTTCCTGTGCACCTGTTAAAACCCTAGAGATTTCTTAGATAAGTAGGTGCCCTCAACATAACCATGGCTTCACTGCCCTGCTTACCACTCTGGTTTCCTGCCCCTTCTTCAGGTTGAGTGTGAAGTTTGGAAGACTGTCAGAAGCATTCTGTTTTCATTCTTGCAAGCTGTGCCTTTGAAACAATGTCCTGTTTACCCAGTGTTTCTGTGTGTTTATTTATTTATTTTTTTGAGACGGATTCTCGCTCTGTTGCCCAGGCTGGAGTGCAGTGGCCGGATCTCAGCTCACTGCAAGCTCCGCCTCCCGGGTTTTACGCCATTCTCCTGCCTCAGCCTCCTGAGTAGCTGGGACTACAGGCGCCCGCCACCTTGCCCGGCTAGTTTTTTGTATTTTTTTTTTTATTTAGTAGAGACAGGGTTTCACCGCGTTAGCCAGGATGGTCTCGATCTCCTGACCTTGTGATCCGCCCGTCTCGGCCTCCCAAAGTGCTGGGATTACAGGCTTGAGCCACCGCGCCCGGCCTTCTGTGTGTTTATTAAACACACCTAATCAGAGCATTTTTCAGGTTATCTCTTACTGTGCCATGTTGCTCCTTGGTTCCTTTCTCTCCTGTACCCTCTGCATCAATTGAGTTTTCTGCTCTACATTGACAGAGAAGCACAATCTCTCTTTCTTTCCACTGCCTTCCTACTTTATTTCCCTTCTGTTCTTGCATCTCTGTACTCCATTGTCCACACTGCAGTCTAGTGATCTTGAAGTGTAAGCCAGGTAACATCACTTGCCTGCTTAAAAGCCTTTTAAGAAAGCATAGGCTTTTTACCATGGCATTCAGGACCTTTCATGACCTGAATCTTGTCTGCTCTAGTGTTTTCTTAATAGTACTGCCTTCTTGTTCCAGACCCCAGCTACACAGGCCTTCTTACTGACCGTAGCAAGCCAGCCCTTTTCTTTCTTTTCCTGCCTGTATTGCTTTTCTTCTCTGGGTGCTGTCTCTTTCTGTTCTTGCCTTAAGTGTCACCTCCTTAATGAGGCCTTTTCCGACCACCCTATCCAAAATAACCTCACCAAGTTTTTTCCTCATACCAGGTGTGACTACTTTAATTACTACGTCTTCATAGAAGCTCCACAAAGACTTGGTGAATCGTGTTCACCCTTGCATTTCTTTTGTGCTTTTTGTTTTGTTTTTGAGACGGAGTCTGGCTCTGTCACCCATGCTGGAGTGCAGTGGCCCGATCTTGGCTCACTGCAACCTCCTCCTTCCTGGGTTCGAGTGATTCTCCTGCCTCAGCCTCCCGAGTAGCTGGGACTACAGATGTGCGCCACCATGCCCAGCTAATTTTTGTATTTTTAGTAGAAACGGGGTTTCATTGTGTTGGCCAGGCTGGTCTCGAACTCCTGACCCCAGGTGATCCGCCCACCTCAGCTTCCCAAAGTGCTGGGAGTACAGGCGTGAGCCACTGCACCTGGCCCACCCATGTATTTCTGATGCTTAACAGTGTCTAGTCCATATTAGACACTCAGATATTTGTAGAATAAGTGAAACATTGATGAACTCCTCCGTGGATAAAATAGGGAAGTCTTAATTTGCAAGAAGATGGGACTTAATTTAGCAGCAAAATTTAAGTTAAGAATTTGTAAGCAAAAACGTAAAATGGATAACGGATGAATTCCCAGAAACAAATGTCGCGGAGCAGATGTGTATAACAGCAATCGTCTGTCAGCGTCTTCCGTCGGCAGAAATCTGCTTGGAGACAGTGCTGAATTAAATGAGGGACTGGCTGCTCCTCTCAATACAAAGACTACCAAACGGAAAAAAGCAACGTCTGTCACCGAACTACCACTCCCAGCGGCCCCCGCGCGGGCCTGCCCATGGGAGGTGGCGCTCGTCTCCACCCCGGGGAGCTCCGGCTTCTGGGCGGGAGGGGTTCTGAGTTCTGGCCCCGCCCCGCCCCGCTCCCCGCCGTCGCCCTCCTCCAGGGTTGTGGCCACGCGCAGCGGCGGCGGTTGTTCCGCTTCCCCTCCGGCCCGGGCCGTCGCCATTGCCGAAGGCACCCTCCCCTCCCCTCCCTGGCGGCCGCAGGGCTCCGCCGCCGCTGGGCCTAGCGGTAGCAGCGGCTGCTCCAGCGCGGCGTCTCTTCCCGCCCCGCTTCCCCTTCCCTCCCCTCCCCTTCCCGCGCCGCGCGCTGGCCCGGGGCGGCTCCGCAGCCCGCCGGGAGCTCTGACCGAGGCGCCTCGCTGGGGCGGGGACCTTCCCTCGCCTGGGGTAAGTGCACCTAGGCCGGCCGGCGCGGAACGCGGGCCGGCTGTCTTCCTCCTCCGTCCTTCTCCGCGGCCTGGCGGGCGGGAGCGGCCCGGGACGGCCGACCTGCCCCGCGCGGGGCCGGGGAGCCGCCACCTGAGTGCCGGGAGCCGCGGCTCCTGGGGCGGTGGCTCATTGTCTACTCCCCAGGGCCGTTTTCTTCCCTGGCTTTAGCCCGAAATGGGAAGCTTGCTGGGCTGCCGAGGTCTGACTCTTCCTGGACCCAGCCCTGCCCTGAACCGCGCGGCGTCACGGGCTCTGCCGACTCTCGGTCTCCCCTTCCCTCCCGTTTCACCCTCTTCCTTTGCTCCGTTTTCTTAATGCTGGACCAGACTCTCCGGTTTTGTTCCTTGATGTTTCCTCTCTCACTGACTCTCAGCCCCTCCTTGCTCGCTCTCTGTTCACTCCGGTTTCACTGCTCAGGAATATTGTCGCCAGTAGCTTCGCTGTTTTCTCAGCTCCAGCCTGCATGCAGCCTCTTCCACATTCCACACTGGTGAAAACGTAGAGCGTCCCGGGCGCTGGAGGGCCCCGCTGACGGGCGGAACTCTCGGAGCTTCTCCTCGCTCCTGTTGGAGCTTCAGCCTAGGGGTGGAATTTGCTGCTTTAGATAACTTAGGTGAAGTTAAGATCGGTTTTTCACCATGTCTGGCTTTCTTGGAAACGCACGCACAAACACAAAACGTTGCCACAGATTTCTCTGTGGACTCAACCTTTTGACTGATTGTTTAAAGATAAGTCATCCAAGAACAGAAGCGTGTCATCGTCAGTGGGTGTGAGGTTGTACCCATCCTTGTATCTTAATTTTAATAGTACTATTCTCTGGGCAGTGTGAGCGTGATTTGTTTTCCCTCGATACATAAGGAACTCCCGTTGAAATCATCATCTCACTTCTGCGTTACAGGTGATGGGTCGTTTCTTTGTTTTCTTTTTTAACTTTTATAGAAAGACAAAATGGTTAGGCCTAAAATTAGACTACGAAGAGCTGTGTTTTGGATCAAGGTTGTGCACGTCACGTTTTTTTCCCCTGCTGCGTTCGACTCTTCCGCTCTTATAAGTAGGCAGGATATTGAAATGTACAAGAATTTGCTCTGGGGGTTTTGTTTTTGTAGGGTTGTCCAATAGAATAACACTCAATAAAGTTAGATTGGGATGAAGGCAGTGAACAGTAATTTTTAAAGCAGGTTAAAACTTGTCCACTTCGCCAGAAGGTCTTTGGCTTTTGTAAAACCCACTCATGCTCGTGTATATATGAAGGGCCTTTTTCATGTTCTGTTAGAAGTATGGATTTCAGGCAGCTTTTTCACTCTGTCATCCTCGGCTATTAAATCTTTTCGAGCTATTTATTAGCCAAGCACACTGATTGACCCTTATTACGGAAAGTGAACCTGTGATAGATGTAGATCTTAAACCAGCTTTCCAATTTGGTAACAGAGGTTGACCTAAATTCAGTGTATTTTGTGTTTTCACTAAATAGCCCATTGTTACCTTTCTCTCCAGCAAGGCTCTGAAAAAAATGGCTCCAATACTCAGCTTCAATACTGTCATCATTTCTTAAATAGTAGTATCAGTTGTCCTTAACTTAATGGGTGTTTTATTGGCCTGAGGGATTAAGATGTAGAAAGGTTGGAGTTTTGTTGGAGTTTGAAACTTGGTCTGTAGGTGTTGGCTTCTCTGCTGGTTTCTTCTAATCAGCAGATATTTTTATGAAGGAAGAGTTCCTGTGTATTTCACTTCCTTTAGGGCCTTGGTTTATGGTTTACTATCATTCAGAGAGATAACTGGACTCCGTGCTGTTTAATACTAACTTTGCAAACCCAAATTCAAAATTAAGTTTGTAGTTCGAGTATACAAGTGATAGGGTTCTCTGATCTTGATGTTAGACAGGTTCCGAAGTAGATGCGGTTAACAATATTTCTTTTTTTTTTTTTTTTTTTTTTTTTTGAGACGGAGTTTCAGTTGCCCAGGCTGGAGTGCAATTGTGCGATTGCAACCTCCGCTTCCCGGGCTCAAGCTGTTCTTCTGCCTCAGCCTGCCGAGTAGCTGGGATTACAGGCACGAGCCACCACGCCTGGCTAATTTTGTATTTTTAGTAGAGATGGAGTTTCTCCATGTTAGTCAGGCTGGTCTCAAACTCCCGACCTCAGGTGGTCTGCCTGCCTCAGCCTCCCAAAATGCTGGGATTACAGGCGTGAGCCACTGCACCGCACTAACAGTTTCTATTTCTTTTCAATTATACTTTTTAAGAGAGACAACTTAGAACTTGTTCAGGTAGCTAAAGATAAACTTTCAATTATACTTTTCTAATATCTAAGAACTTTGTCAAGTAGCCAAGGATAAAATAAGTAGGTATTGTTAGATTCTTCCTATCTTTTATCTATCAAAATTGATTATTATAATAATACTTGAGATAGCATTTTGTTTGGCTTTCTGACTTTTCCACTTTTGATTAAAATTTGAAACTGGGTCATCTTCAAGACTTGAAGTCGTAAGGGTTTTGATCAGTTTGTTAGTTAAGTTTCCAGACTAATCAGAGGGAGGGTATTAATTGCAAATTGTGTGTCCGAGCTCTTTCTGGGATCCTTTTTGTGCCTTAACAGAACAGAATAGGAAAGGAAAAAAAAAAAAACCCTCATGGCCCCCCAAAAATAAAATACTGGTTGTTTTCTTCTGTGATCAGAGTTGAGTTTCATTGCTTCTTCCCTTCTAGGGTCACCTGCCTGGTTAAGGGTAGTGAGTTTGAACATTGATTCAGGATTTCAGTGCTCCAGTCTCCTCTCCCTGAGTTACTTTAGAACTTATTCCATGTATCCCATGTGGTTAGGAGCTGGAGTCTTGCGTTTGAATTCTTGCTGTTCTGCTTTATCCTGGGCAAGATACACATTCTTTTCAAGACTTTTCTCATCTGTAAGATGGGGATAATAAAAATAATAATACCAATTTCATAGGAACATTTAGATCAAATGAGGGAATGCAGGTATTCTGTAAGTATAGTTCTTAATAAACGTTAGTTAATAGCCTATTCTTATATGCTGTGGAGTTGATACTCCTAAATTTAGATTTAATACTGCCTTGTAGGCCGAGTGCGTTGGCTCACACCTGTAATCCCAACGCTTTGGGAGGCTGCAGTGGGCGGATCACTTGGAACTAGAAGTTCGAGACCAGCCTGGCCAACATGGTAAAACCTATATTCTCTACTAAAAATAAAAATACTAGCCGGACGTGATGGCAGGTGCCTATAATCCCAGCTACTCGGGAGGCTGAGGCAGGAGAATTGCTTGAACCCAGGAGGCAGAGGCTGCAGTGAGCTGAGATCGTGCCACTGCACTTCAGCCTGGGTGACATAGTGAGGGTCCGTCTCAAAAACAAAAATAAAACTGCCATCTAAAAGAACGAAGTTTCTGAGACCATAACTAAAAAATAAAAATTTTTTTGGTGAATAAAATATAATTTTCAGAAGAAAAGCATAAAATAGTTTCACCACTGAAATAAAACATAGGGTTTTCGAACACAGATTTCTCAGTTTTAAAAATATGCATATTTCCTGTAGAGAAGTTGGGAAGTGGGCAGTGGCTGGTGGTGCCTGTAGTCCCAGCTGCTCAGGAGGCTGAGGATCCTGTGAGTCCAGGAATTTGAGGTCAGCCTGGACAACATAGGGGGACCCCATCTCTTAAATGAGTCAAAAATAAAAGCAGAAAACAATATTAAATAAGAAATTTGGAAAGTAGTAAAACTATTAAGACAAAATCACCTTAGTCTCAGCTGGCAGAGAGAACCATTGTAACAAACTGGAACAGTGGTTTTGTTCCTTATTTTACATTTAAATTCTAAAAGCAGTCCATGTTTGTTATAAAAGTTCCAACAAGTCGATTAAATATTTAAAGAGTGAAAATGCCAGCACTTTGGGAGACTGAGGCAGAAGGATTGCCTGAGTCCAAGAGTTGGAGGTCCAGTGAGCTATGATTGTACCGTTGCATTCCAGCCTGAGTGACAGACACGACCTGTCTTATAAAATTCTTAAAAAGTGAAAATTGCTCTCGCTCCACTTTTCAGTCCCACTCCTTAGAAGTGCCTACCCACTGTTAATAGTTTTACTTATTAAGTTAGAAATAAGTACGTGTTGTGTGTCGGATACTTTTTATGTTGATTTTAAAATAAAAAATCTGATCCATAACCATATCATTACATATAGTGGCACCTCTACTTTTTAAGTCAAAAGATATTACACTATATGATAGTACCTTAATTATTTGTGGTCATTTATGTTATTTCTGACTTTGAGTTACTAAAACTAGAGCCTGAATGAACTTCTTTATAGGTATGTCTTTGTGCACATGCATATGTAAGTATTTCCATTAAAACGACTTGTAAGTGTGCATTTAAATTTCTTTTTTCTTTTTGAATTGCATTCCAAAAAGACGTTACCAATCTATATTTCCTTATTGAATTGTAGAAGCTCTTCACATGTCATAGATATTAATCTTTTGCCTTCTGTTTAAGATCTTCCTCATTCCACCTTTACAAAAACATTCTTATGTGTTTTCTTCTGGTACTTTTAATAATTGTTGTGTTTCTTTTTTTTTTTTTTTTTTTTGAGACAGAGTCTGGCTCTGTCCCCCAGGCTGGAGTGCAGTGGCCGGATCTCAGCTCACTGCAAGCTCCGCCTCCTGGGTTTTACGCCATTCTCCTGCCTCAGCCTCCCGAGTAGCTGGGACTACAGGCGCCCGCCACCTCACCCGGCTAGTTTTTTGTATTTTTTTTTTAGTAGAAACGGGGTTTCACCATGTTAGCCAGGATGGTCTCAATCTCCTGACCTCGTGATCCGCCCGCCTCGGCCTCCCAAAGTGCTGGGATTACAGGCTTGAGCCACCGCGCCCGGCCAATTGTTGTGTTTCTTTTCTTTTCTTTTTTTTTTTCTTTTTTAACACGGAGTCTCGCTCTGTCACCCAGGCTGGAGTGCAGTGTTGGATCTCAGCTCACTGCAACCTCTGCCTCCCAGGTTCAAGCGATTCCTCTGTCTCAGCCTCCCAAGTAGCTGGGATCACACCCGGCTTTTTTTTTTTTTTTT
>NW_016810508.1:554370-560227 GCF_001698545.2 Rhinopithecus bieti
TTTTTTTTTTTTTTTTTTTTTTTTTTTTTTTTTTTTTTTTTTAAGCAGAGATAGGGTTTCGCTATGTTGGCCAGGCTGGTCTCAAACTCCTGTCCTCAGGTGATCTGCCCAACTTGGCTTCCCAAAATGTTGGGATTATAGGCGTGAGCCACTGTGCCCGGCCCATTGTGTTTCAGTCTTAATCTTTCTGGAATTTTTTCATGCCTGGTGGGGATAAAAGAGTTTAAAATAGTTTTGCTACAGAAATAAAATACAGGTATAAAGATATTTGGCCGGGTGCTGTGGCTCATGCCTGTAATCCCAGCAGTTTGGGAGGCCTAGGTGGGTAGATCACCTGATGTCAGGAGTTGGGGACAGCCTAACCAACATGGTGAAACCCTGTGTCTACTAAAACCACAAAAAATTGGCCGGGTGTGGTGATGCACACCTGTAGTCCCAGCTACTTGGGAAGCTGAGGCAGGAGAATCGTCTGAGCCCTGGAGGCGGAGGTTGCAGTGAGCCGAGATCCAGCCACTGCACTCCAGCCTGGGTGACAGAATGAGACTCCGTCTCCAAGTTTAAAAAAAAAAAAAATAGAAGTAGTAACTAGATTGTTTCTGTTCATTAGTATTTTTATTATCTTACTGGACTTCAGTAAAAGTCTGTTTATTTTGTTTCCAGGTTCATTGTTTTATCTGAGAATAATAGTAACCTCAGCCACTTTTTTATGGTTACAATATTTAACCTTGTTTTTTGTTTGTTTGTTTGTTTCCTGTTTTTTAAAGATGGGGTTTCACCATGTTAGCCAGGATGGTCTTGGTCTCCTGACCTTGTGATCCGCCTGTCTCAGCCTCCCAAAGTGTTGGAATTAAAGGCGTGAGCCACTGTGCCCAGCCATTAACCCTGTTTTAGGTCTTTATTACATTGGCCTGAAATTCCAAGACTGGTTAAGTAAGAGAGGTGTCATTGTCTTGAAATGACTTTGGTATTAATATTTTTACAGTTAGGGATGATGGTCGCTGTTGGATTTAGAGAAAGATTATTATTTTATTCTGTTCTGCTTTACAAAAAATAGGAATGGCTTCTGAATTTTATCAGATGTTATTGGAACATTTAGGTGATGATACGGTTTTCTTCTTTGAACTATTGCTGAAGGTATGTAACAGTAAATTTGCTATTAATCAAAGGTATCATAAGGCATATATCATGAATAACCAAAATCCCACTCGCATTAGTCATGCATACAGAGTTTTTTGAAAGGTTAGAGGAGAATCTCAAAAATTTAGTTTGATAAGAATAGGCCAGGCATGGTGGCCCACGCCAGTAATCCCAGTACTTTGGGAGGCCAAGGTGGGCAGATCGCCTGAGGTTCGGAGTTGGAGACTAGCCTGACCAACATATGGAGAAACCCTGTGTCTACTAAAAATGCAAAATTAGCCGGGTGTGGTGGCTTGTGCCTGTAATCCCAGCTACTCAGGAGGCTGAGGCAGGAGAATCCCCTGAACCCAGGAGGCGGAGGTTGCAGTGAGCCAAGATCGTGCCATTGCACTCCAGCCTGGGCCACAAAAGTGAAAAAAACACCATCTCATAAGAAAAAAAAAATAGGTCTTTATTTAAACTTCTGTAGTTAACTTCTATAACCTATTCAGGAATCCTTATTCATGAGTCACTTTTGATAATTTTTATTTCCTAGATCGTTTCTTTTAGATTTTCAAATCTGTTACTGTATAGGTGTGTATAATCTTTTGTCATTAAGATCTGTGGTATTCCAGGAGGCGAAGCTTGCAGTGAGCTGAGATCTGGCCACTGCACCCCAGCCTGGGCGACAGAGCGAGACTCCGCCTCAAAAAAAAAAAAAAAAAAAAAGATCTGTGGTTTTCTTTTCCATCTTTTGTTAGTGATTTCGTTATTTTTCTGAATTTGGCAAATGTTTGTGTATTTAGTGGGTTTTTTTTACTAACCGGCTTTGAGATTTATTTATTCTATTTTTGTTTGTTTTCTGAATCCCTGTTTCTACTTTTGTCTTTATTTTGCTCTCCTGCTTTTTTTGTTGTTGTTAATACTTTAAAATGAATTTTTAGTTCCTTTTAATGTGTTTTCAATTAGCAATAATCTCACCTCGAATAGCCCTCATTGACTACAATACTGCCACTGTGCAAAGCTAGTTCCTTTTAATGTCTTTTAGTAATAAAAACATTTAATGTTCTTAATTTGCTTTTGAACACAGCATTGGCTGCACATTCTAATTTACATGAATGATGTTCTTCTGCTCAGTATTTTCCAAATAGTTGGTGGTTCTGTTTTGGTTTCCTCTTTGACTCAGGAGGTATTTAGGATAATTCTATTCACTCTTATATTTTCTTTCATTGTTGTCAGCTTCTATAATCTTTTAAAATATCTTTTAAACTTATTGAGGGTTTCTTTGTGCCTTAAAACATAATCCATTTTAGAAAATGTTCTATGAAAACTTAAAAAGAACATTTTCTGTTGGTAATATACAGTTTTATACATACCTGTTGATTAATGACTAAGATTATATTGCCAATTTTTATAAATAGTTCATATTAAATATAGGACTTAGTCTTTGTTAGTCCTAGTAAGAGCTATAGTCATTATTAAATAATTTTTATTAATTTAAGAATCTTCCTAATCTGTCAAAGACAAAGAGGTAGCATTGTCTCTGAGAAGCTTGTTCTCACGTTGGGACCTTTGAATTTTTATTTCTTTTGCCTGAATGTCACTGAGGCCATATTTGAAAGAGATCTTTCATGATCGCCTCTGCCTGCCCCCACTCTGCGTCTAACTTCCTGCCCCTCTGTGTGTTTATTTTCCTTTATAGCACTTCCATCTGAAATTTCTTTTTCTTTTATTTGTTTTTTTTAAATATTCTATTTTACAGTGCTTTGAAAAAATAGGTATGAAATAAGTATGTGTTGGTTGAGTGTCACTCTCTTTGTTTCTAACGATTTTTAAAAATTTTTATTCGTTTTAATTAATAGACTTTGCAGCATTTTAGGTTCACAGCAAAACTGAGCCTAAAGTACAGCGTTCCCGTATACCCCATGCTCCTCACGCCCGTCTTCTCCAAGCCTCCCCATCGTCAGTATCCTGCGTCACCATGGTGTGTTTGGTAGAGTCAGTGAACCAGCGCTCACACATCATTACTGTCCAGAGCCCACAGTTACGTTAGGGTTTGCTCTTACGGTATTGTACATTCCGTGGGTTTTGACAGATGTGTAACAACACGTATCCACCAGTATCATACAGAACGATTCCCCTTAAAACTCTCTGCTCCACCTGCTCCTCCCCGCTTTACCGCAACCCCTGGCAACACTGATCCTTTTCCTGTCTCCATGGCGATGCCTTTCCCAGAATGTCGCACAGTTGGAGTTACACAGTGTGAGGCCTCTTCAGCTTGGCTCCTTTCACTTAGCTGTGTGCATCTGAGGTTCTTCCTTGTCTTTTCATGGCTTGATGGCTCATTTCATTTTAGTGCTGAATAATATTCCATTGTCTGGAGGTACATTCGCCTAGCAAAGGACCAGGTTTGGTGATTATGAATACAACTGCTGTAAGCATCGATGTGTGGAGTTTTTGATTGTGGTGTAAAATACATGTAACAGAATTTACCATCTTAACCATTTTGAAGTATACAGTTCAGTGGTACTAAATACATTTATGATGTGCAGTTATCACCACCATCAGTCTCTGAAACTCTCCATCCTGCAAAACTGAAATTCTATACCCATTAAACCATCTCTCCTCATTCTCCTTTCTGTCTGCATGATTTTGACTACTCTTAAGTACCTTATGTAAGTGGAATAAAATTTTGTGTTTTTATGACTTATTTCACTAATTCTGAAGGTTCATCTGTGTTGTCGCATGTCAGAATTTCTTTTCTTTGGCCGGGCGCGGTGGCTCACGCCTGTCATCCCAGCACTTTGGGAGGCCGAGGTGGGTGGATCATGAGGTCAGGAGATCGAGACCATCCTGGCTAACACGATGAAACCCCGTCTCTACTAAAATACAAAAAACTAGCCGGGCGAGGTGGCGGGCGCCTGTAGTCCCAGCTACTCGGGAGGCTGAGGCAGGAGAATGGCGGGAACCCGGGAGGCGGAGCTTGTAGTGAGCCGAGATGGCGCCGCCCACTCCGGCCTGGGCGGCAGAGCGAGACTCCGTCTCAAAAAAAAAAAAAGAATGTCTTTTTTTAGGGTGTAGAGTGTTCCCGTGTGTGTGTTTATCTGATTTTGCTTGTCCATCGATGCGCCAGTAGACACTTGGTTGCTTCCGTATTTTAGGTACTGAGGATACTGCTACTACGAACGTGGGTGTGCAGACACCTCTTTGAGACCTTGTTTTCAGTTCTTTTGGGGACATACCTAGCGTGGAGTTGCTGGGTCCTATGATAGCGCCGTGCTTCATTTTTTGAGGAACCACTGTATTGCTTTCCACAGTGCCTGTAGCACTTTACCTTTCCACCAGCAGTGCACAGCATTTCCAATCTCTCTACATTCTTTTTAACATAACTGTTGTTTTTAATAGTAGCCATCCTCATGGGTATAAGGTGGTATCACGTTAGTTTTGATTTGCATTTCCCCAGCAATTAGTGATGTTGAGCCTTTTTTCCTGCTGCACTTACTGACCATGTGTATATCTTTGAAAAAATGTGTGTTCAAGTGCTCATGTGTAGGTTTTGGGTGGACATAAGTTTTCAGCTGATTTGGGTGAATAGGAAGGAGCGTGAGTGTTAGAGTGTATGGTAAGAATGTATTTCATTTTGTAAGAAACTATTCAGCTGTCTTCTAAAGTGGCTGTACCATTTTGCATTCCCGCCAGCAGTGGATGTGAGGGTTCCTGTTGCTTCATATCCTTTCCAGCGTGTAATGTTATCATTGTTTTGGATTTTACCCATTCCAATAGGTAGTAGTATCTCATTGTTTTCTGTTTGTTTTTTGAGATAGAGTCTTGCTCTGTTGCCCGGGCTGGAATGCAGTGGTGCGATCAGAACTCACTGCAGCCTCGAGCTTCTGGGCTCAAGCAATCCTCTCACCTCAGCCTCCAGAGTAGCCAGGACTACAGGTACGCTATCCTACCTGGCTTTTTTTTTTTTTTTTAATGGAGTTTTGCTCTTGACACCCAGGCTAGGGTGCAATGACGCGATCTCAGCTCACTGCAACCTCCGCTTCCTGGGTTCAAGTGATTCTCGTGCCTTAAACCTCCCAAGTAGCTGGGATTACAGGTGCCTGCCACCACGCCCAGCTAATTTTTTGTATTTTTTTTTGTAGAGATGGGGTTTCACCATGTTGGCCAGGCTGGTCTCAAACTCCTGACCTCAGGTGATCCATCCACCTCAGCCTCCCAAAGTGCTGGGATTACAGGCGTGAGCCACTGCGCCTGGCCTATACCTGGCTAATTTTAAAGTCCTTTTGCAGAGACAGTTCACTCTGTTGCCCAGGCTGGTAGATACTTCTTATGCAGATTTTTTTTTTCTAAGTCTGTGGCTTAAGTTCTCATTCTCCCAACTCTGATAATTTTGTCATGTTTTGATTCAGTATTATTTGGTACATGTGTAAATTCTACACCTCTCAAGATCTTCTTTATGAGTTATACCTCATCCATTCAAATGATTGTCCTATTTAACATTTTGCATCTTATATTTTGCTTGTCTTAAATTCCTGTGTGTACTTTCTTTTTTGTTCAATATATTCAACATTATCTTTCCTTACTGTTTTTTGTTGTGTCTTTAAAATTGCATGTAGTTTATTTTGCTTTATTCCAAAATGAATGCTTAAAACATATTAATATTTTAAAACATGTTAATGCTTAAAGCATTAAAATGAATGCTTAAAACCTAAAATAAAGTGTTTTTTTTTTTTTT
>NW_016810508.1:563479-568145 GCF_001698545.2 Rhinopithecus bieti
TTTTTTTTTTTTTTTTTAATGGAGTTTTGCTCTTGACACCCAGGCTAGGGTGCAATGACGCGATCTCAGCTCACTGCAACCTCCGCTTCCTGGGTTCAAGTGATTCTCGTGCCTTAAACCTCCCAAGTAGCTGGGATTACAGGTGCCTGCCACCACGCCCAGCTAATTTTTTGTATTTTTTTTTGTAGAGATGGGGTTTCACCATGTTGGCCAGGCTGGTCTCAAACTCCTGACCTCAGGTGATCCATCCACCTCAGCCTCCCAAAGTGCTGGGATTACAGGCGTGAGCCACTGCGCCTGGCCTATACCTGGCTAATTTTTAAAGTCCTTTTGCAGAGACAGTTCACTCTGTTGCCCAGGCTGGTAGATACTTCTTATGCAGATTTTTTTTTTCTAAGTCTGTGGCTTAAGTTCTCATTCTCCCAACTCTGATAATTTTTGTCATGTTTTGATTCAGTATTATTTGGTACATGTGTAAATTCTACACCTCTCAAGATCTTCTTTATGAGTTATACCTCATCCATTCAAATGATTGTCCTATTTAACATTTTTGCATCTTATATTTTGCTTGTCTTAAATTCCTGTGTGTACTTTCTTTTTTGTTCAATATATTCAACATTATCTTTCCTTACTGTTTTTTGTTGTGTCTTTAAAATTGCATGTAGTTTATTTTTGCTTTATTCCAAAATGAATGCTTAAAACATATTAATATTTTAAAACATGTTAATGCTTAAAGCATTAAAAATGAATGCTTAAAACCTAAAATAAAGTGTTTTTTTTTTTTTATCCCCGAAACATGTTTATTTTAATAAATGCTTTCTGGTAGGTTTCTGTTATTTTATTTAATGCTTTCTGTTTTTTAATGATTCATTGTTGCTTTTTTTTAATTGTTGTAAAATACATGTAACATAAAATTACCATCTTAAACATTCTTAAGTGTACAGTTCTTTGGCATTAAGCACTCACATTGTGGTACAACTTTCCCCACCATCTATCTTCAGAATTTTTTTCTTTTTTTTTTTTTTTTTTTTTTTTGAGACGGAGTCTTGCTCTGTCACCCGGGCTGGAGCGCGGTGGCCGGATCTCAGCTCACTGCAAGCTCCGCCTCCCGGGTTCACGCCATTCTCCTGCCTCAGCCTCCCGGGTAGCTGGGACTACAGGCGCCGCTACCTCGCCCGGCTAGTTTTTTGTAGTTTTTTTAGTAGAGACGGGGTTTCAACGTGTTAGCCAGGATGGTTTTGATCTCCTGACCTCGTGATCCGCCCGTCTCGGCCTCCCAAAGTGCTGGGATTACAGGCTTGAGCCACCGCGCCCGGCCCAGAATTTTTTTCATCTTCCCCAACTGAAACTCGGTACTCATTAAACACTGAACTCCTCATTCCCTGCCTCCAACCCCTAGTAGCCTATCTCTAATCTATTTTCTGTCTCAATGAACTTGCCTCTTCTATTTATCCTCTATATTTCATATAACTGGAATCATGCAATGTTTGTCCTTTTGTGTCTCGCTCATTATTTCATGTGGCACAGTATTTTCAGGGTTCATCCATTTTGTAGCATATAGTATAGGTTCAGCATCCCTAATCTGAAAATCCAAAATCTGAAATGCTCCAAAATCCAACAGTTTCTGAGTGCTGCCATGACATCACAAATGGAAAATTCCATATATAAGTACTTAATGCAAACCGTGTTTCATGCACAAAATTATTTAAAATATTGGCCAAGTGCAGTGGCTAATTTCTGTAATCCTAGCACTTTGGAAGGGCAAGGTGGGTAGATTGCTTCAGGCCAGGAATTCAAGACCGGCTTGGCCAACATGGTAAAACCCCGTTTTCTACTAAAAATAGAAAAATGAGCAGGGTATGGTGGTGTGCACCTGTAATCCCAGCTACTTGGGAGACTGAGGCATGAGAATCTCTTGAACCCAGAAAGTAGAGCTTGCAGTGAGCCCAGATCACGCCACTGCACTCCAGCCTGGCGACAGAGCAAGACTGTCCCCCCAAAACACAAAAATTTATATACATATACATAATTACTTTTAGGCTATATATATATAAGGCATTTATGAAACACAAATGAATTTCTTATTTTTTTAAAGACAATTTTGGTCTTATTGACGGAAACTGTCAACAAGACAGTTCGCTCTTGACCTCAAGTGATCTGCCTGCCTCGGCCTCCCAAAGTGCTGGGATTATAGGTGTGAGCCACCATACCCAGCCACAAATGAATTTCATATTTAGACTTAGGTCTCATCCCCAAGATATCTCATTATGTATATGCCAATATTCCAATATTAGAAATCTGAAACAGTTCTAGCCCCAAGCATTTTGCATTTTGGATAAGGGATACTCAACCTGTAGTACTTAATTCCTTTATAAGAGTGAATAATATTCCATTCTACATATTATACGACTTCCGTTTGTCTGTTCACTATCAATGTTTTCTTTTTTTGCTTTGTAAATTGTATTTGGTTTGCTTTTATCTCAGATATTTGGAATGTATACGTTCTGGTTTTTGGTTTTGGTTTTGGTTTTGTTTTGAGACAGAAGTCTCGCTCTGTTGCCCAGGCTGGAGTGCAGTGGTGCTATCTCAGCTCACTGCAAGCTCCGCTCCCCTGGTTCACACCATTCCACTGCCTCAGCCTCCCGAGTAGTTGGGACTACAGGCGCCCACCACTGCGCCTGGCTTAATTTTTTGTATTTTTAGTAGAGACGGAGTTTCACCGTGTTAACCAGCATGGTCTCGATCTCCTGACCTCGTGATCCGCCCGTCTCGGCCTCCCAAAGTGCTGGGATTACAGGCGTGAGCCATCGTGCCCACCCTACATTCTGTTTTTAAAGTATATTAGCTTAAGTGAATTCAAGTCTAAATCTAAATTGAAAAAAGAATTTCTGATCCGTAAGCCTGAAAAAGAAAATTGTTTTGACTCTTCCTGTATCTGAAGATTATAAGATTTTTTTCTATTAACCCTTTCTCACTTTATCCTCCTTTCACCTCCATGGTGAACTTGGGACACAGAATATTGTTCATGTGTTTTTTGTATATTTCATGTTTCTAATTCCATCTTCTTTTGGTAATTTTGTTTTATTTATTTGTTTGTTTGAGATAGAGTCTCACTATGTTGCCCAGGCTGGAGTGCGATCTCGGCTCACTGCAACCTCCTCTTCCCTGGTTTAAGCAATTTTCCTGACCTCAGCCTTTCGAATAGCTGGGATTACAGGCGTGGATCACCATGTTCGGCTAATTTTGGTATTTTTAGTAGAGACAGGGTTTTGTCATGTTGGTCTCAAACTCCTGGCCTCAAGTGATCCATCTGCCTTGGCCTCCCAAAGTGCTGATATTAAAAGCATGAGCCACCACGTCTGGCCTATTTATTTTTGAGACAAGGTCTCCGTCTCGTCCCAAGCTCACCATGGAGGTGAAGAGGATAACGTGAGAATGAGTTAAGAGAAAAAAAAAAATTTTTTTTTTTTTTTGGAGACGGAGTCTCCCTATGTGGCCCAGGCAGCAGTGCAGTGGTGTGATCTCAGCTCACTGCCACTTCAGCCTCCCGAGTTCAAGCGATACTCCTGCCTCTGCCTCAGCCTCCTGAGTAGCTGGGATTACAGGCAGCCACCACCAGGCCTGGCTAATTTTTGTGTTTTTAGTAGAGACGAGGTTTCACCATGTGGCCCAGGATGGTCTTGATCTCCTGACCTCGTGATCCACCTGCCTTGGCCTCCCAAAGTGCTAGGAATGCAGGCATGAGCCACCATGTCCGGCCTGAGAAAAAAAATCTTATAATCTTCAGATATAGGAAGGTCGCCCAGTTTGAAGTGCAGTGGTGCAACCTAAGCTTGCTGCAGTCTTTCAGGCAGTCCTCCCATCTCAGCCGCCTGAGTAGCTGGGACTACAGGTGGATGCTACCACACCTGCCTAATTTTCTGGGCTCAAGTGATCCTATCCTCCTACCCCAGCCTCCCTATGTGCTGGGATTACAGGTAAGAGCCACCACACCTGGCCTAATTATTTCTTTTATCTCAGTAATTACATTTAGTATTAACACAAGTTATTTAAACCTTATTTATGTGAATTCATTGCTCATTGCCAGTTTTCTCAGTTTTGTATTTAAATTCATTAATGATGTATATCATCTAGTTTACGTTTTCAGCTAGTATTTTCACTAGGAGTACCTGGAAGCCACATTTAATTACTTAGATTGCTAACTTCTCTCAGAAATTCTGTTGATGTTGTTCTGCCGCCTTGCATTAATCATTTTGTTTTTTTCCTATGCCTGGATGGTGGTAGGAATTTTCCTTTTTCTTTTTTTTTTAAATATTTTGACAGATTCGGACTTGTACATGTTCACTAATGTTGCCTGAAGCATTAGTTCCTTATCTTTATACTTGGTGCTTTTTCAAAAATTTCCAGTGATACTTCTGGTGATTACTTTTGTTTCAATTGTTCTGTTTCCTTCCTTGAAAACACGTGTAATTATTAGGCTGGCTCACCATTTCTGTCCCCTACGTGAGCTGCTCAGATGTTTGCCCTTTTTATCACTCGTTTGATTTCTCTTTTTCACTTCCAATGTTGGCTTTATTTCTGCTATTGCAATCTTAATTTCTTTGTAGCCTTTTACAATCTATCTCACTTTTCTTTTCTTTTCTTTTCTTTTTTTTTTTTTTTTTTT
>NW_016810508.1:568173-578904 GCF_001698545.2 Rhinopithecus bieti
TTTTGAGACGGAGTCTTGCTCTGCCGCCCAGGCTGGAGTGCAGTGGCCGGCTCTCAGCTCACTGCAAGCTCCGCCTCCCGGGTTCACGCCATTCTCCTGTCTCAGCCTCCCGAGTAGCTGGGACTACAGGCGCCCGCCTCGTCGCCCGGCTAGTTTTTTGTATTTTTTAGTAGAGACGGGGTTTCACCGTATTAGCCAGGATGGTCTCGATCTCCTGACCTCATGATCCGCCCGTCTTGGCCTCCCAAAGTGCTGGGATTACAGGCTTGAGCCACCGCGCCCGGCCTCACTTTTCTTGAATGATCTTATCTCATCCTGGTCTCCTCTCCATAGGCGGCCTGTTTTGTGTGGTTTGCCAGATCGTGACGGGAAGTTCCTGAAGTAAGTTAGGTTCTGCTTTTGTGGGAAGGGTGATCTTCCTTGTGGTTTTCTCTTGTTAGGATCAGTGCGGGATTTCTTACTGCTTACTTACCATTGAACAGTAACTGTTACGTCCTATCTGATGTGCATTTGTCAGAAATGTGTGTGGGTTTTCCTTGCCTCTACAGGGGACTGGAGTTCTGACGAAACCATTTCAGATGTATTGCCGAGGGATAAATACACAGCTCCCAGCCTGATTTCCAGTGATTAATATCCTCTTCATATGGTATTCTGGGCTAAGGTAGTAGGATCTTACCCTACCCTGTTTCTGTCTGTGTGAGTCTGAGCTGATGTATGAGAGTGGCCCTGATTTCTAGCATTTGCTGCTGTTAGGGGTTTTCTGATTCTGATGTTACACCCACAACATAACACTCTCCCTGTTACTTCACTAAACCTCGGAAGCAGGGTGTCCTTCCGGTTTTCCTGCCCTTACACAGCCCCGCCTCGCTGGAACCTTACCTGCACGCTGGCGCAGACACACACTTCCTGGTTTGCTTTCTGGAATTTGCTCCGGTAGTATCCCTGAATGTATGTTGAGACATCAGAGAAGATAAGGAACTATGGCTGCCACAAAAACTGCATCTGTTTAGCAAAGGAGTGGCTGACCAATTCTTAATTCCGCCTTGATTCTTCAAAATAGACTCTGGAGTCTCCAAATAAAGGGATGGCTAGTGGAGAGAGACAAGGTATCTTCATATGTTCTTTTAGGCAGATGGTTGAACTTTGTTTTATGAGGCAGAGCATGGCTGGGTCACGAGTCTTTTTTCAGTATGGTTGACCTTAAAGCTAGTTGAAATCCTTCAAAGATCTCATATAAATTGTATTGGTGGAGATTTGGGACAGACTACATTGGTGATTTCTGATTTGATACAATTATTTACTAGAGTAAGCCTGTTTCAATTTTTTGAAACTTAGGTCATCACTTAAGTAGTAATATCAATCTTGATCTTCATCTTTCAATAAAAGATGTTACCTCAGATTGATAGATTTTCACTTTGGTAGTAGGAAAATGGTATCTTGTTCCATTTTGCATCTGTTTGATAAATCTAGTGAGGTTGAAAACTTTTCATGTCTATGGACTCTCCTTCCCCATTTTTCCATTTTGAATTGCTATTTGGGGTTCATGGCCAAAATTAGGGGAAACTAGACTTCAGAGTGTTTACACGTTTCTTCTTCTGACTTTTTTGTTTTTGTTTTTGTTTTTTTTGAGATGGAGTTTGGCTCTTCTTGCCCCAGCTGGAGTGCAATGGCGTAGTCTCGGCTCTCTGCAACCTGCACCTCCCAGGTTCAAGTGATTCTCCTGCCTCAGCCTCCTGAGTAGCTGGGATTATAGGCATGTGCCACCACGCCCGGCTAATTTTGTATTTTTAGTAGAGTTGGGGTTTCTCCATGTTGGTCAGGCTGGTCTCGAACTCCCGACCTCAGGTGGTCCTCCCACCTCGACCTCCCAAAGTGTTGGGATTATAGTTGTGAGCCACCGCGCCCAGACTTTTTTTTTCTTTTCTTTTTTTTTTTTTGAGACGGAGTCTCGCTTTGTTGCCAGCCTGGAATGCAGTGGCACAATCTCGGCTCACTGCAACCTCTGCCTCCTGGGTTCAAGCGATTCTCCTGCCTCAGCCTCCTTAGTAGCTGGAATTACAGGTGCGTGCCACCATGCCTGGCTAAATTTTGTATTTTCAGTAGAGACGGGGTTTCACTGTGTTGGTCTGACTGGTGTTGAACTCCTGAGCTGATGATCTGTCTGCCTCGACCTCCCAAAGTGCAGGGATTACAGGTGTGAGCCACTGCACCTGGCCCCTTCTTCCAGCTTTTTTAGTAATCTTTCTTTTTGCTGACCTGTTCTCTCCCTGTTCCCTACTGTCAGGCAGTTTTGAAGCATTTTCTGAGCCTCACCACGTGACTTCCTTCACGCTTTGTCATTGTTTCACTTTTTTTTTTTAAGAGACAGAGTCTCGCTTTGTCACCCAAACTGGAGTGCAGTGGCCGGATCTCGGCTCACTGCAAGCTCCGCCTTTCGGGTTTACGCCATTCTCCTGCCTCAGCGTCCCGAGTAGCTGGGACTACAGGCGCCTGCCACCTCGCCCGGCTAGTTTTGTATTTTTTAGTAGAGATGGGGTTTCACCATGTTAGCCAGGATGGTCTCGATCTCCTGACCTTGTGATCCACCCGTCTCGGCCTCCCAAAGTGCTGGGATTACAGGCTTGAGCCACCGCGCCCGGCCTGTTTCACTTTTTTAATGTGAGTGAAAGCCAAGGGGAAGAAGAAAAAGAGAAAAAGGGTCACATTTGAATTACAAAATGCCTTTACACTCCCTATGGCCTCTGTATACAGATCCCTTCCTCTCTCTCTTTGCCTGACAAATTCCTTTTCATCTGTCAAAAGCCAATTCTGGGTTTTTTTGCTTAATTACTCTCATCTAAATAGGAACTCTGGGTCCCCCTTTCCAGTGCATTCCACTGGGCCCTGTCAGCTCCTTAACTCATTTCAGAGTAGTCATTGTTATTTGTGAGCTCCAAACTGAGACTCTTTTAGGCACTTAATAAATATTTGAATGAGTGAATAAACTAGGAGTATTAGAAACAAAATGCTTGGGCCGGGTGTGGTAGCTCACGCCTGTAATCTCAGCACTTTGGGAGGCCGAGGCGGGAGGACCATGAGGTCAGAAGTTCGAGACCAGCCTGCCCAATGTGGTGAAACCCTGTCTCTACTAAAAATACAAAAATTAGCTGGGTATGGTGACACGTGCCTGTAATCCCAGCTACTCAGGAGGCTGAGGCAGAAGAATCGCTTGAACTCAGGAGGTGGAAGTTGCAGTGAGCCGAAATTGTGCCACTGCACTCCGGCCTGGGCAACAGTAAGAGTCCATCTCAAAAAAAACAAACAACAACAAAAAAAAACAAAACAAAAAAGAGAAAGAAAGAAACAAAATACTTGTTCCTTGGTGCGGCAAAGAGCACTCAAGCATAAATTTAATTTTTTCAGCAAGGCAATTTTACTTTTTGCAGAAAGGGTGCTCCTCGCAGATGGAACAATGGTCAGAGCACACCTGAACAAGGGAGGGGAACGGGTTCGTATTCCTGACACAGGAATCCAGGAATCCCCTACTGCTGTGTCGTTCCCCTGTTGGCTAGGGTTGGACCACACAGTCTAAGCTAATTCCAGTTGGCTGTTTTAAAGAGACCAGAGGTATGAGCCAGAGTGGCGGGGTGAGTAGTTTAGTGGGAAGGATGGTTAGGAACAGGTAACTAAACGTGACTTAGGTCAGAGCAGGTGACCAGGATGAGTCAGGACGGAGCAGGCGACCAGGGTAACAGATGTGAACTACTGATTAAAAGTGGTGGAAAAGGTTGTTTACTGAAACTATGCAGAAGTTAAACTTTAAAATGGAAGACAATACTGGTTCTTTGAAGAGAAATCTAGAACTCACTGTATCCAACAGGAGAGATTTACGAAGAGTTTCTGTTATTTTTTCCATCTATGTCATTTCCCTGCTTAGTAACTTCTAGTGTGAAAATATCAAAAACAGGTATCTCTGAGAAGTGGACTTAGGGTTATTCTTTTTTTATTTTAGACTTTATTCTGGTTTGAGGTTTTTGTGATGATCATGTACTACTTTTATTATATAAGGATAGAAAAAACTATTAACACCAAACCCTTCGAATTTCCAGGTGCTTCCTATTGCCCAGCACCTGCATCTTTCTGGCCCCACTCAGCCTAGTTTTTTTTTCCACTGCTTGCTACCTCTGGCCTCTGATCTCCTTGCTGTCTCATGAGCTACATCATACTTACTGTTCCTGTTGCCTGGAATCCCATCTTCTGGTTAGGAAGATGATCTGCTATAAATACTGAGAGTACTTGCATTAGAGACTGAATAGTGAGAGTTTAGACTAATGACCTGGGGTCTCATCTTGAACATACGGTGCTTAAGGGATGAGGTTTCTGGGTCAGTTTTGATGAACAAGATAAATGGAGCATTCATTCATCTTAGCTTTCTAGAATAGTGACCTTAAAAGAGATAGAATAGTGAATGTATCTTCAAACTTGCCTGGGTCTCCACTAGTCTAAAGAAGAAAAAACCCTTTAATTCTGATGCTGTCACAGATGAAATCCTTTCATTCACTGATGTATTCATTCAAGAAATAATGACTCATCACCTACTCTGGGCTAAGCACAGTGTCCAGTGTGATGGTGATGTAATGGTGAACAAGATAGATACTCACTGGGTCCGTGCTTGTGGAGTTTGTATGTAGTTAGAGAAGACAGACATTAAAAAAGCAAATCCAGCATGATGAATGTTGAGATAAAAGGAAATAAACCTACGCTTGTGGCAATGAAGAGGTGTCAGAGGTTTCCTGAGTGAATGACATTTAAGCTAGTACTTGAAGTAGGTGTTTGCCGGGTGGAGGTGGAGGACAGAAAGTAGAGTCATCAGTTCATTCTGGTGTGTCCATGGCTTTCCTGGTTTTAGCATTAAAAGTCCTGTGTCCAGGGAGGTCATGTGCGAAAGCTTCCGATGGCCATTAAAGAAACAGTTAAGAACGGAAAAAACTTAAAGCCCAAAGAGGGAAAGACTAAAATGAGACGAGTCTAGAAAGTTAGGAGCCTGATGATGATGCACTGTTGGGCTTTACCTTAAGAACCATGAGAAGGTTTTAAGTAGGAGAATGAAGTGATAGTATTTGTTTTGTTTTGTATTGTATTGTATTGTATTGTATTGTATTGTATTGTATTGTATTGTACTTTGTATTTTGAGACAGTGTCTTGCTCTATTGCCCAGGGTGGAGTGCGGTGGCACGATCTCAGCTCATGGCAGCCTCCACCTCCTGGGTTCGGGTGATTCTCATGCCTCGGCCTCCTGAGTAGCTGGAACAGCAGGCACTCGTGATCACGCCTGGCTAAATTTTATATTTTTTTCAGTAGAGACACAGTTTCACCATGTTGCCCAGACTGGTCTTGAACTCCTGACCTCAAGTGATCCGCCCGCCTCAGTGTCCCAGAGTGCTGGCATTACAGGCATGAGTCACCACACCCATCCAAGGATGTTAATTTATTAAAATGGAAAACTACACATTTTATTCTCATATTTTTCTGTCACTGGATAGAAATGTTACTAGCAGAGTAAATAATCCAGATGCCTGTCATCAGCCTTTTTTTCAGGCATAAAGAGTAAGCATAGAAGGTAGAAGGCATGGCTGTGAGGTCATTCAAGTGATCTTTTCCTGAACACAGCAAATACTATAAATGGTTTTTGTCACTGTGGAAGTAGTCCCATTGTGAGACTGTCTGATTATTCCAATGATGCTTCCACTCTTCAGATTATTTCTAGAACTCTTCTTTTCGCATTGCCCTGGGAGCCTCTAGCATATTTTTTAGAGTATCTTCTTCACCAGAGGCAAACTCTTCATCCTTGCCTCTGCCTCTATTTCAGGTCGATTTCTCTTGCTCTCTGCATCCATGTTTGGCCCAACGTGGTTTCTTTCTTTTCCTTAAAAATTCCTTAAATTTTAAAAAAACATATTCATAGAGAGTAAAATTCACCCTTTAAGGTATACAGTTAAATGGGTTTTCTTTTTTTTTGAGATAGAGTCTTGCTCTGTTGCCCATTCTGGAGGCTGGAGTGCAGCGGCGCGATCTCAACTCACTGCAACCTCTGCCTCCCGGGTTCAAGCGATTCTTCTGCCTCGGCCTCCCAAGTAGCTGGGATTACAGAAGCGCAACACCACGCCCGGCTAATTTTTGTATTTTTAGTAGAGATGGGGTTTCACCATACTGGCCAGGCTGGTCTTAAACTCCTGACCTTATGATCTGCCTGTCTCAGCCTCCCAAAGTTCTGGGATTACAGGCATGAGCCACCGCGCCCAGCCAGTTAAGTGGGTTTTTAAAGTGTATTCACAAAGTTATACAGCCATCTCCACTATCTAATTACAGAATATTTACATTACTTCAGAGAGAAATACTGCACTGAATAGCAGTCACTCCTTATTTCATATCCCCCCACAAATAACCGCTAATCTATTTTTTGTCTTATGAATGGAATGATACAATATGTGGTGTTTTGTGACTGGTTTCTTTCATTTAACACCATGTTTTCAAGGTCCATCCATGTTGTGGCATCTATCAGTACTTCATTCCTTTTTACAGTCAAATGGTATTCCATTGTATGGATGAAAGAGACAGGGTCTTCTATATTGTCCAGGCTAGTCTTGAACTCCTGGGCTCAAGTGATCCTCCTGCCTCAGCCTCCCAAGTAGCTGGGATGGTGCACACCTGGGTTATTTTCAGTTTTTTTGTTTGTTTGTTTTGAGACAGCGTCTTGCTCTGTCGCCCAGGCTGGAGCGCACTGATGCGATCTCAGCTCACTGCAGCCTCCGCCTCCCGGATTTAAGCAATTCTCCTGCTTCAACCTCCTGAGTAGCAGGATTGCAGGTGCCCACCACCACACCCAGCTAATTTCTGTATTTTTAGTAGAGACAGGGTTTCTCCATGTTGGCCAGTCTAGTCTCGAACTCCTGACCCCAGGTGATCCGCCCACCTCAGCCTCCCAAAGTGCTGGGATTACAGGTATGAACCACTGCACCTGGACTCTGAGCATGATTTCTTACCTCATTGTTCAAATTTCTACAGTAATAAGTAGGCATCATTCATGTACAGCCACATTGTTCAAATTTCTACAGTAATAAGTAGGCATCATTCATGTACAGCCACATTATGGCCTGTAACCATGACCGGTCTGTGAGTTTGGGCAGTTTGAATACATAAGGATGCATTCTTATGTTATCCAAATTGTCTATGCTTTGCTGGTGAAGATTTTGAAACAAAATGTGTCATTAGAAAGTGTTTACTTGTTTATAAGGGCCTGAAACTACTGAAGGTGTATGGGATATTTATGAGTCTTGATTCAAAGTGTGAGTTTAAATGTTTGTTGGTGCCTCTGTGTTAAAAGCATTATGTTAAATAGTGTCAGATAGATACAGAGATGTATGGAAAGTGTTACCTGCCAGCCAGTTTAAGAAAAGTTAGGGCCGGGCACGGTGGCTCACGTCTGTAATCCCAGCACTTTGGGAGGCCAAGGCAGGTAGATCACCTGAGATCAGGAGTTCAAGACTAGCCTGACCAACATGGAGAAACCCCGTCTCTACTAAAAATACAAAATTAGCCAGGTGTGGTGGCACATGCCTGTAATCCCAGCTACTCGGTAAGGCTGAGGCAGGAGAATTGCTTGAACCCAGGAGGCGGAGGTTGCTGTGGTCTGAGATCGCGCCATTTCACTCCAACCTGGGCAACAAGAGTGAAAGTCCGTCTCAAAAAAAAAAAAAGAAGAAGAGAAAAGTTAGAAGCCAGGTAACTGAATTTCAAGGAAGTGTGCAAGTACCATATGGTTGGTTGGGACTCTGTCATTCTGGGTCCAGTCAGGAGAGAGAAGCCATACAGTAATTTGAACATGAAAAAACGTAATTCACTATGACAGGGTAATTGAGTAATGAGGGATTAGCCAGTAAAAAAATAAATAGAGCTCTAAAGAATGTTGGAATAGCAAAAGTAAGAAGCAAGCTACTACCCCTAGGGTACCCCTCCCCCTGCCTGGGAAAGAGCTCTTCCTTTCCCCAGAGCGGAGGTCCAGACCTTACTGGAGAGAGCATGGTTGTAAATCACTGAATGGCAGAGAAGTTTCTGCCATTTAGTGGTTCTTTGTTGGAAAAGTTGCTGACATCTGCCCTTTAGGGTGCCAAGGAGAATCGTTACCTCTGATACAAAACTGCCCAAAAGGAGTGTGTGGGGTAGTAGACTCAGTGCTGCTGGCCACCTTCCCCTATTAGAGTCTGATGCTGGAGGAGCTGCCTGCCCATCAGGAGTCTTGTGACAGCTGGAACCAGGAAGCCAAACTTCTTTTCTTCTGTAATGTCTCTCCAGCGCCCTGTATTGACAAAGCTTAGCATCATGCCCTGGCAAAGGAAAAGTGCTTAAAGGCCCCAGATCCATTTTTAGAATGGACAGAAAGGATGAATTTGGAATGGAGAGGCACGAGATCAGTAACTGGCATGAGAATGATATTAACTGCTGTAGGAGTGCAGAGACAGAGGAGAGGTCACATGGCAGTGAAAGTAGTATTTGAGAGAGAGCTTGTAAGATGAGTAGTTTGTTTGTTTGTTTATTTGACAGAATTTCACTCTGTCGCCCAGGCTGGGGTACAGTGGCGCGATCTGGGCTCACTGCAAGCTCCATCTCCCGGGTTCACGCCATTCTCCTGCCTCAGCCTCCCGAATAGCTGGGACTGCAGGTGCCTGCCACCATGCCTGGCTAATTTTTTGTATTTTCAGTAGAGACGGGGTTTCACCGTGTTAACCAGGATGGTCTCGATCCCCTGACCTCGTGATCCACCCGCCTCGGCCTCCCGAAGTGCTGGGATTACAGGCGTGAGCCACCGCGCCTGGCCAAGATGAGTAGATTTTTTAAATTGAGGATCGCTTACTCTTTTCATTGCAAAACAGTATCCGTGCATTTTAGAAAAGAATAGAATACAGACAAGTGTTGTTGTCTATATTCTATATTCTAGAAAGAAAGGAAAGGCACTCACATCCAGTGTCTACAAAGAGATCCAGTGTTAACTGCTTGATAAAAAATATTTTTTGAGATGGAGTCTCGCTCTGTTGCCCAGGCTGGAGTGCAGTGACGCGATCTTGGCTCACTGCAAGCTCCGCCTCGTGGGTTCACGCCATTCTCCTGCCTCAGCCTCCTGAGTAGCTGGGACTACAGGCGCCTGCCACCACGCCCGGCTAATTGTGTGTGTGTGTGTGTGTGTGTGTGTATACATATATATATGTATATGTATACATATACATATACACACACACACACATATATATATATTTTTTTTTTTTTAAGTAGAAACCGTGTTTCGCCATGTTAGCCAGTAGCCAGGATGGTCTCTATCTGCTGACCTCGTGATCCGCCTGCCTTGACCTCCCAAAGTGCTGGGATTACAGGCGTGAGCCACGGTACCCAGCCTGCTGCTGCTTTTGTATCTTTGCAGAAAACAATTGGTTTTAGGTGTAATAATACAACTTTATAAACAGACACTGGGAGAAACTTTCTACTTTTGGTATTTCAACTGTATGAAGTTTATTTGCATAACTTCTTTATAAGTTTGTCAAATAAACGTTATTTTAGTGTTCTTCAAGTGACCTTTAGGAAGAGATTTTCTGATGGAATATCGTATCTTAGAAGTCCGTTTTTTCGTGCCAGGCGCAGTGGCTCACACCTGTAATCCCAGCACTTTGGGAGGCCGAGACGGGCAGATCACTTGAGGTCAGGAGTTTGAGACCAGCCTGGCCAACATGGTGAAGCCCCATCTCTACTAAAAATACAAAAAATTAGCCAGGCGTAGTGGCGGGCATCTGTAATCCCAGCTACTCGGGAGGCTGAGGCAGGGGAATCGCTTGAACCTGGGAGGTGGAGGTTGCAGTGAGCCGAGATGGTGCCTCTGCACTCCAGCCTGGGTGACAGAGCAAGAGTCTGTCTCAAAAAATATATATATATACAGATAGAAGTCAATTTTACAAGCTAATACCCAATTTCTTTCTTTCTTTTTTTTTTTTTGAGAGGGAGTCTCGCTCTGTGGCCCAGGCTGGAATGCAGTGGCACGATCTCGGCTCACTGCAAGTTCCGCCTCCTGGGTTCACGCCATTCTCCTGCCTCAGCCTCCCGAGTAGCTGGGACTACAGGCGCCTGCCACCACGTCTGGCTAATTTTTTAGTCTTTTTTAGTAGAGACGGGATTTCACTGTGTTAGCCGGGATGGTCTTGATCTCCTGACCTCGTGATCCGCCCGCCTCGGCCTCCCAAAGTGCTGGGATTACAGGCGTGAGCCACTGCACCCGGTTGCTAATACCCAATTTCTAATTTAATTTAATTTAATTTAATTTTTAAAAATGGAGACAGCGTCTTGCCACGTTGCCCAGGCTGGTCTCTAACTAGTGGGCTCAGGCATTCCTCCCTCCTCGACCTCCCAAATGTTGGAATTACAGCTGTGAGTCACTGCACTGACCCCAAATTTTTCTTCTCTTCTCTTTTCTTTTTTCTTCTTTTTGCCTCAGCATACTGAGTAGGTAGGATTACAGGCGCACACCACCACGCTCATCTAATTTTTTTGCATTTTTAGTAGAGACGGAGTTTTGCCATGTTGGCCAGGCTGGGCTCGAACTCCTGGCCTCAAGCAATCCCCTGCCTCCGCCTCTGCCTCCTGAGTAACTGGGATTACAGGCGCGAGCCACCGCATCCAGCCTCCCAAATTTTCTTTTTTCTTTCTTTCTTT
>NW_016810508.1:579332-606926 GCF_001698545.2 Rhinopithecus bieti
TTTTTTTGAGATAGAGTCTCGCTCTGTCGCCCAGGCTGGAGTGCAGTGGCCGGATCTCAGCTCACTGCAAGCTCCGCCTCCCGGGTTCACGCCATTCTCCTGCCTCAGCCTCCCAAGTAGCTGGGACTACAGGCGCCCGCCACCTCGCCCGGCTAGTTTTTTGTATTTTTTTAGTAGAGACGGGGTTTCACCGTGTTAGCCAGGATGGTCTCGATCTCCTGACCTCGTGATCCGCCCGTCTCGGCCTCCCAAAGTGCTGGGATTACAGGCTTGAGCCACCGCGCCCGGCCCCAAATTTTCTAAAGTAGTTTTGCCAATCTGTACTCCTGCCTGCCGTATGTAAGAGTTCTCTTTGTGCCGTGTTCCCGGGAATGCTTGGTTTCAATCAGCCTTCCTGTTTTTTGCCAGTGCAGAAGGTGTAAAATGGTATCTGCTTGAGGCCTTAATTTACATTTCATTAGTGTCTGAGGTTGGACATGTTCTCATGTATGTGTTCTTGTCATCTGTGAAATGCCATCTCCCATCCCTACCCACTGTGAGAATAGATAACACAGGTATGACTCCTTTATATTGGTAGTTAAATAAAGGGACTAAAAGGAAGAGTGATTTGGTGTTCAGTATGCAACTTGATAAGTGGCAGTAGTTTTTTGCCTAGACTGGCTAACATTGTTTATTTGAAAAACACATTTTGAGTTTTCTATGATGTATATAACATTTTGCTAGGTGCTCCTTGGGAATACAGAGAGCTATAAAATTAGTGTCTTCTTTTTTTTATTTTAGACAGAGTCTTGCTCTGTTGCCCAGCTTGGAGTGCAGTGACGTGATCTCGGCTCACTGCAACCTCCGCCTCCTGGAGTCAAGTGGTTCTACCTCAGCCTCCCGAGTAGCTGGGATTACAGGCGAGCGCCACCATGCCCGCCTAGTTTTTGTACTTTTAGTAGAGACGAGGTTTCGCCATGCTGGCCAGGCTGGTCTCGAACTCCTGATCTCGTGATCTACCCGCCTCAACCTCCCCAAGTGCTGGGATTACAGGCATGAGCCACCGCGCCTGGCCTCTTTTTTAAATTTTTATTTATTATTTTATTTTCTCATCCTCTCTCAAAAATTAGTGTCTTCTCACAAAGAGTAGAGTTCAGTAGAGGAAATATGATACATCATAGTAGCTAATAATAGAGGCATAACCTATAAAAGAGCTAATAACCAGGTCATAATCTGGTTAATGAGTGTTTGCTAACTGTGTAATACATATAATACAAAAAGTTACCATTATAGACATCATAATCTCTAAAGATGTAAGAACAGAACCACTGTCAATTTGCATTCAATTCTGTTCCGTAGTTTGGTCTTCATTTAATTGTAAATTTAAATAAGGTTCGTATGTCATCTACAAAGGAAAAAAGTACAAGGATTTTTTTAGTGATCTTACTATGAGCAGGTGTGGTTCATTCTTCATAAGCTGGTGATTTTATGTAATTTACAGAGTTCCAAAAGCAAATATACAAAAAAAAGGTATATTCAGAGAAATCTAGGTTTTAACTTAGTCCCATCTCTCCCAAAGTAACTATTTTAAAAAATTATGGTTCCTCCGCCAGCCCCATCCCCGACCCAGGCGGTAACTGTGGATGGTGATGGATGTCTTCATTTTGATTGTGATAATTATTGCACAGTATATACGTATATCAAATCATCATGTTGAATATATGCAATTTTTTTTTTCGATTATATACCTCAGTGTGACTGGGAAAAAAAATTACGGTTCTTCTATTAAAAAAACAGAAATAAGTACACCTACGTGTGTGTGTGTGGGTGTGTGTGTGTGTGTGTGTGTGTGTGTGTGTGTGTATTGGTATACCTTCTTCCCCCCTCATCTCGCTTTGGTAAATGATAGCTTCCCATATATTTTTTTCCTTCCAACTGATTTTCACTGCATATATCCTGGAGATTACTCCATGGCAGTATATAGAGCGATTTTCTCATTTGTTTTTATAGCTTCAAAATACTTGAGTGTAGAATGTTCTGTAGTTAGTTGAGCCATTCCCCTATTTATGGCCGTTTGAGTTGCTTCCGGTCCTTTGCTGTTACTCATAATGCTACAATAACAGCCTAGTGCATGTGTCTTTTTGTATTTTTGCAAGTATATCCTTTGGATAGGTTTTTAGATACGGGATATGTGGGTCAAAAGGTATATATGTAGTCGGTACTGCTAAACACTGTGTTATACTGCTTTCCTATGACATGAAAATTGTGGATTATTAGACCTATCCTCACAGAGTTTTAGGAGGAAAAAATCAATATAATGCCCTGACTATAATAGAAAAAAAGAAATAAAAGGCAAACAATTTATAATGAAATACATGTTTTTATTTGTAAATACTTGATCACAACTATACTAAAAACCATTATGCAGTGAGAGACTTGTGTCTATACATAGGGGTGGCCACAGTACGGTCTCATCATGTGGACTCTGCCGTCGGTGACTCAACCAGCACGAGCGCAGTATGCCTAGTGACATGATTTCCGAAATTGTGAATAAACTTCTTAGTAAAGTCTGAGCAAAAGTACCAGCTCCTCTTGGTTTACATAGTGGTTGCATATCTGGAAAATTCAGTGTATGCTAAAACTGGAAAAATATTTTCATATGTGAAATAGAGTTGTGTCCTCAGTTCAGATCATTATAAGTTTTAAAATGATAAATCACGCCGGGCGCGGTGGCTCAAGCCTGCAATCCCAGCACTTTGGGAGGCCGAGACGGGCGGATCACGAGGTCAGGAGATTGAGACCATCCTGGCTAACACGGTGAAACCCCGTCTCTACTAAAAATACAAAAAAACTAGCCGGGCGAGGTGGCGGGCGCCTGTAGTCCCAGCTACTCGGGAGGCTGAGGCAGGAGAATGGCGTGAACCCGGGAGGCGGAGCTTGCAGTGAGCTGAGATCCGGCCACTGCACTCCAGCCCGGGGGACAGAGCCAGACTCCGTCTCAAAAAAAAAAAAAAAAGAAAACAAAAAATGATAAATCAACACGTGGTGGGACATTGAGGAGCTGTGCGCACATTGCAGAACATTGGATACCTGTGACCTCTGCTCATTAAATGCCAGCAGAACTGCTTTTCATTCCTAATCATGTTTATTTTTTACTCTCTTTGTTTTGATTCATTTTGCCAGAGATATGTTACTAGTTTTGCCCAAGACACTATTTTTAGCTTTATTGATATTTTTAGTTGTATAATTAGTCTTATATTTAGTAATTTCTGCTTTTATCTTGATTATTTCCTTCCTACATTCTTTGGATTTATTTTACTGTTTTTTGGACTTCTTAGGTTGGATGTTTCACTTGTTAATTTTTAGTTCTCCTTTATTTTATTTATTTATTTATTTATTTATTTATTTATTTATTTATTTTGAAACAAGGTCTCACTCTGTTGCCAAGCCTGGAGTGCAGTGGCAACCGCAGCCTCCTAGGCTGACGTGATCTCCTGCCTCAGCCTCCCGAGTAGTTGAGATTACAGGTGCAAGTCACCATGGCCAGCTCATTCTTTGTTTATATTTATTTATTTTTTTGAGACAGAGTCTTGCTCTGTGCCTCAGGCTGGAGTGCGGGGTGCGATCTCGGCTCACTGCAACCTCTTCATGGTTTCAAGCAATTCTCCTGCCTCAGCCTCCCGAGTAGCTGGGATTACAGGCGTGCGTCATCATGCCCAGCTGATTTTTGTATTTTTAGTAGAGACGGGGTTTTACCATGTCGCCCAGGATGGTCTTAAACTCCTGACCTCAAGTGATCAGCTGCCTAGGCCTCGCAAAGTGCTGGGATTACAGGCATGAGCCATCGCACCTGTTCTTTTTTTTTTTTTCTCTTTCCGGGTCTTGCTGTGTTATCCAGGCTGAAGTTCTCCTTTTTTGATGTAAACGTTCAGAGCTAGCTGGGCACTGTAGTGCACCTGTAATCCCAGCAATTCGGAGGCCGAGGAGGATGGATCAGTGGAGCCCAGGAGTTCAAGACCAGCCTGGGCAACATAGGGGGAGACCCTTTCTCTACAGAAAATACAAAAATGAGCTGGGCATGGTGCCGCACGTCTGTGGTGCCAGCCACTCGGAGGCTGAGGTGGGAGGATCACCTGAGCCCAGGAGGTTGCTGCAGTGAGCCGTGATTGTGCCACTGCACTCCTGCTTGGGTGACAATGAGTCTCAAAAAATACATAAATAAAAAATAAAAATTCAGAGCTGTAAGGGCCTCATATCCTAGCATGGTTTTTTGTTGTGCTGGTGGTGAAATACGCGTAACATAAAATGTTTTATTTAACCATTTTTAGGTGTACGGTTTGGTGGCATTAAGTATATTCAGTGTTGTACAGCTGTCACCACTGTCCTTTTCCAGAGCATTTTCATCATCCCCAGCAGAAATTCCGCATCCTGGCTGGGCGCGGTGGCTCATGCCTGTAATCCTAACACTTTAGGAGGCCGAGGTGGATGGATCACGAGGTCAGGAGATCGAGACCATCCTGGCTAACACGGTGAAACCCCGTCTCTGCTAAAAATACAAAAAAACTAGCCGGGCGTGGTGGCGGCACCTGTAGTCCCAGCTACTCAGGAGGCTGAGGCAGGAGAATCGCTTGAACCCGGGAGGCAGAGCTTGCAGTGAGCTGAGATAGCGCCACTGCACTCCAGCCTGGGCGACAGAGTGAGACTCCATCTCAAAAAAAAAAAAAGATGAAGAAGAAATTCCACATCCATGAAGCTGTAACTACACATGTTGCACTTTCCCCAGTCTCTAGTGACCTTTATTCTACTTTCTATGAATTTGACTACTGTAAGGTATCTCATTTGAGTGAAATTAATACAGTATTTGTTAGGCTGGACATGGCAGCTCACACCTGTCATCCCAGCACTTTGAGAGTCCACAGTGGGAGGATAGCTTGAGCTCAGGAGTTCAAGACCAGCCTGAGCAACATCATGAGAGCTTGTCTCTGCTAAAAAGTTTAAAAGTTAGCCGGGGATGGTGGTATGCACCTGTAGTTCCAGCTACTTAGGAGGCTAAGGTGGGAGGGTCACTGGAGCCCAGGAGGTTTAGACTGCAGTGAGCTGTTGTGATCATGCCGTTGTAATCCAGCCTGGGTGACAGACCCTATCTCAATTAAAAATATATATATATATATACAGTATGTGTCCTTTTGTGTTTGGCTTATTTTACTTAGCATATTATTTTCAGGGTTCACTCTTATAGTATATATCAGAATTTCATTCGTGAGCCAGGCGTGGTGGCATATACCTGTAGTCTCAGTACAGCTACTTGGGAGGACCAGGTGGGAGGATTGCTTGAGTTCAGGTGCTGAAGGGCTGCAGTGCTGTGCTCTGATCATGTCTGTGAGTAGCCACTGTGCCCCAGCCTGGGCAACACAGCAAGACCTCATCTCTTAAAGAAGTTTTTGTGTGTATATATGCCACATTTTGTGTATTCAATCCTGCAAGTTTTTTATATATAGTATTTTGTTTTATTTTATTTATTTTAAAGACAGAGTCCTGGTCTGTCTCCTATACTGGAGTGCAGTGGCACCATCTCGGCTCACTGCAACCTCTGCCTCCCGGGTTCAGGCGATTCTCCTGCCTCGGCCTCCCAAGTAGCTGGGATTACAGGTGTGCGCCACCACGCCCGGCTAATTTTTGTAGTTTTAGTAGAATCGGGGCTTCACGGTGTTGACCAGGCTGGTCTCAAACTCCTGACCTCAGATGATCCGCCCACCTCAGCCTCCCAAAGTGCTGGGATTACAGGCGTGAGTTACCACGTCCGGTCTCCTCTTTCATATTTTCTGTCTCATTGTCTGCAATTAGTTCATTGTTTTTTTTTTGTTTTTTTTTTTTTTTTTTTTTAGGAGGGGCTTTTTTTTTCGCCCCAAACGGGGGGCAGTGGCCGGGTCTTAGCTCCCTGCAAGCTCCACCTCCCGGGTTCACGCCATTCTCCTGCCTCAGCCTCCTGAGTAGCTGGGACTACAGGCGCCCGCCACCTCGCCCGGCTAGTTTTTTGTATTTTTTTAGTAGAGACAGGGTTTCACCGTGTTAGCCAGGATGGTCTCGATCTCCTGACCTCGTGATCCGCCCATCTCGGCCTCCCAAAGTGCTGGGATTACAGGCTTGAGCCACCGCGCCCGGCCAGTTCATTGTTCATCAGTTCTCTCTAACACTATGCTTGTGCTGCTTTTTACTTCAAATGTTGAGTTTTAGCTTTCACTTATTTTTTCTTATTGGTGAGAAAGAACTTATCAGTAAGTTCACCATACAGACTTATGGAAAGTTCTGTATGGTGTCTTCATATTTGCTCTGTTCTGCTTTTATTTTCAAGCTGCTTCTATGTGTTCTGTGACACGTCATTCCGTATCTGTGTTTTTCAGAGATTTTTCCTCCTCTTGCCATCACCATTTTCAAAATGCTTAAAGTTTTCTTGTTCCTTTGTGTCCAGAGGGATTTATTCCTGCTTGGTCGTTTTGTGCATTACAGCCTTTTTCAGGCCTAGCCTTAGGTGGGAGGGGAGTCCTGTTAATTTTTCAACCTTAGGCAGTCTGGGTTTTACTACCTGTCCCCTGTGGCAGCCATCAAAGTGGAAGCATGAGGTCTCCGGGGCTTAGTAAAAATCCCTCGAGAATAACTAGATTAGTACATTGCTTACTCTCTTTGAGTTCCTGGTTTCACTTTGGTTTGGAGCTCTGTGGAATCATCTCTCTTATTTTACTAGCCCATCCATGCATTTAAAAAGATTTGATATGTTATCCAGTCCTTTATTTTAGAGTTTGAAGCGACGTTTTATTTTCCTTCTTTTTTTTTTACCAGCCCCAGCTTGTGTTTTCTACATCTCTTTTCTCCTTTTTCCTCTTTTCTTTCTGGCTTTGCTACTAGTGGGACTGATGTTATGGCCGTTGTCACCACATGAGAACACCCTTTTCCTTCTGAGTTGTGACCCTTCTATTTAGAGTGTGTGTGTCATCTGCAGGTGATTTAGAAATGTTCTCATTCACGCTTTTGCTCTCAGAGGCATTCGAGGCTCTTGTTGTTGTTTTGACTGGGGGAGGGAGGGGCCACTGGTGTTGGGGCTCTTGCAGCTTCTTGAGAGATTGTTGAATGTCTGGGTAATTAATTAGTGCTGCGTTACTGCATTCATAATGTACTGAAAAATTAAGACTCACTTGGTATTTATACGAAAAGTAAATAAAAATGTAAAGCGAAATTGTGCTTTTAAATCATTGTGTTTTTCAATAGTATATGGTTTACACTTGGAGTACTATAGTTGATCCCAGCAGATAATATTAAGTTTAGTAATTTCCACTCTGGGCTGACTGGTTCCAGATACCACTCCGCTGCTGGTTTCTGCTGTACGTTTAGCTACCCCTAGTCTCCTTCAGTAGACAATTGAGGAGTTGTTTGTGTTTGAGCCGTGTCACAGTTAAACAATGGGCCTCTCAGAAGAGTGCAGTGTGTTTGGGCACACTTTTGTTTCGCCTACTTGTTTTCACTGAAAAGTAGCAAAAAGTGAACAGATTTAGAGAGAAGCATTACTTACTGTTTGCTCTTTTTTTTTCTAAAACATTTTTGACTAATGGTTGAGCAAAACATAAGGTAAATCAGTATTTCACCATGAATTATTTTTATACCTAATGCTGTTTTTGGCTAACATATAAGATGAACATAAAGAACCTTACCACAGTCTCATTTGGTACTTTTCAGGCATTTGACACTCAGAAGCAGCAGTTCACACACGAAAAGTACTGTTTTATGGAAAAGAGAACTGAAGGTCATGAATCAGATGTGAGGGGAAAAGTATAAACCTTTCTAAATGTATTTTTGTTAATGTGGGGTAGTTTATGTTGTCTAGTGCTGTTTGACTAAGAAAACAAGTTCAGGCTGGGCACAGTGGCTCACGCCTGTAATCCCAACACTTTGGGAGGCCGAGGTGGGCGGATCACCTGAGGTCAGGAGTTTGAGACGAGCCTGACCAATATAGTGAAACCCCATCTCTACTCAAAAATAGAAAAATTAGCCAGATGTGGTGGTGTCTGCCTCCCAGCTACTTGGGAGGCTGAGACAGGAGAATTTCTTGAATCCATGAGGCAGAGGTTGCAATGAGCCAAGATGACGCCACTGCACTCCAGTCTGGGTGACATTGAGACTCCGTCTCAAAAAAAAAAAAAGAAAAGAAAACAAATTCAGTTAGCTGGGTGTGGTAGTACACGCCTGTAATCCCAGGTACTTGGGAGGCTGAGGCAGGAGAATCTGGGAGGTGGAGGTTACAGTGAGCCGAGATCGCGCCACTGCACTCCAGCCTGGGGGACAGAGCGAAACTCCGTCTCAAAAAAAAAAAAAGCAAATTCAAGAGTAGTATTTCATCTGTGGATACAGTATGGTACCATAAATCAGCAAACATTGCCTGATACATGCACAGTACTTGCCTTTGAATTGCTTGAGGTCTTAGGTAGGAAAAGCAGATAAAATGACTAAGGGTTTATAGTTGTAATTGGTCGCTGAAGAATGGCCCAGTATATTAGCATATAGTAAGAAAAAAGAGCATGAGATTAAGAGTTGTTAGGAAACTGGAGTTCTAGTCTTAGTTCTGTTAGTCATTAGATTGATGTGCCTTTAGGCTAACCACTTACTTTTTGGAAAGTTGGGTTTTTTTCACATATAAAACAAGGCAAATAGACTAGATGACTTAATCCTTCACAATCTTAATGCTGTCTGAATTTGTTTTCCTGTGTAACTCGAGTTTAGAGGATGTGAAGGATCTTTTTGGGCAAGGAATGACCTTAGGAAGGAAATCATTTTCACTAAGCCTTGAAAGATTTGGTTGGGTAGATAAAAGGAAAAAGAAAAGCTAAGAATGCAGAAATTGATACATAAAAATTACTTAGGCCAGGAAAGTCTTTGGTGTATTTGAGGAATATGAGGCACAGGATTGACATGCATTCCGTGAGATGAGATTGACTCAGCAGTTTGGAGTTAGTGGCCCTAGTGCCAGAGTTTAGTCCTCAGTCTGTAGGTTACAGGCAGCTAGTCAGGACGATGTATAGCCAGGGAGAGCCATAACACTTGTTACTTTTAGTCAACTTCTGCATGATAATTAAGGTATATTTAACCAATTCTGACTTCTTTCTCCCAACAAAAAACTGAAGACAGAGAAACCCTCTAGGGAGCTAGTTATTAGGTGGTACAAAAGTAATTGCGGTTTTTGTCATTGCTTTCAATGGAAACTACTTACTTTTGCACCAACCTGATAGAATTTCTTCAACAACAGTAGAAACTGAGAGAAATCCAGAGATGAAGTGGTAAGTCCTCAGCTAAGCAGGTGGCAGAGGCATCAGTGTTGTATCGAAGGTTGTGCTTGTATTTACTAAGATCTAGTCACTCATGTGGTATATTAGAATTGTTGCGGCATATTCGTCATCTTGAATAATTTCATTAGGGACATCTCTGACTCAAGTTTACTGTTAAATCTGGGATTTGTTTAGGCAAGTATTGCTTAAAGGGTAAGTCATGTTAATTGCAATTTCCTTGAGACAGCTCATTCAACATGATAGTGTGTAGTCACTAAAAAGTTCTGAGAACGCAATGCTCTGGCTCCTCTTTTGCTCTACTAGACTGAATATGTGCAGAAAATTAAAAAGTTACTGCACAGTGTACTAACATTGAGCAGTAGGAAAAAATTTTTTTTGTTTGAGACGGAGTCTTGCTCTGTGGCCCAGGCTGGAGTGCAATGACGCAATCTCAGCTCACTGCATCTGCCTCCCGGGTTCAAGCAATTCTCCTCCCTCAGCCTCTCGAGTAGCTGGGACTACAGGCGCGCACCACCATGCCCAGCTAATTTTTGTGTTTTTAGTAGAGACGGGGTTTCACCGTGTTAGCCAGGATGGTCTCAATCTCTTGACCTTGTGATCTGCCCGCCTCAGCCTCCCAAAGTGCTGGGATTACAGACGTGAGCCACCAAAAGATAACCAAAGTTTAAGGAAAGGCTGTGTTCTGAAGGTTGCTGTGTAATGTCATTTGCTTAGAATTTAGCATTGCTTCTCATAAGAATGAAAGTGTCTCTCTGGCTAAGCCACGAAAGCCTACTGATCTTTCTGATACTGTAATGAAAAGCGATATAGTAAATACCATTGCACATATTTGGATTTTTCAACATGTTAAGGATCGAGGAGGTTTTTGTACCCTAGCTTGGAAATCTAGCTGTTGCTTATTCTGTTAAAATGTGTTCTATCGAGTATAAGATGAAATAAATATGAGTCTTCTGCCACCACCATAAAACATCAAAGCATTTGGGGTATGCAGGTGAAGTATAAAGATGGAGTACACTTTAAAGCAGCAGTTCTCAAAGTGTGGTCTGCAGTATCGTGGGGGAGTCTATGATGTCAAAACTTTTTTCAGAATGTTCTTAACACATTATTTGCTCTCACACTGTGTTGACAAATGGATTGATGGGGTAAAAGCAGAAGTGGGTCAAATTGCTCGTTACTTTAACCCATACCAAGGCCATGGCCACATGCTTGCAGTAAAGTGCCAGCTTCACGTAATAATATACTTAATGGAACAATAAAGTTATTGATGAAGTATTCTATATAGCAAAATGGGAAGTACTCATAAGGTATTTCTGCATACCAAAGCAGGAATCGTTGTCTTGGAGATAACCACTTTGGCGAGAGCTAAACTAGCCCTGTGTTTCATGGAACACCTTTTTTATTTGAAAGAACAACTGACCCACAAATTCTGGTGGTTCAGACTTAGGTATTTTGCAGACATTTCCTCAAAAATAGTGACAGAATGTGTTGCTTCTGATATAATTTAGGCTTTTAAGCAAAAATTAGAGTTTTAGAAAACTTGTATCCGCTATGTTGACTTTAGCAGTTTCCCAGCACTTAAAAGACTTTTCTGATGAGATGGGTGGTGATATTAATGAGTGTGATTTTATTTTTACTGCACAATGAAATGTGTCAACATTTGGAGTATCTTCAAAACCCAGGGAACAATATTTTTCAAAAATCAATGCATAACATCGTGAAACTTCTGCATAGGTAACAGATTCATTCAGCATTCAAGAGAATCAACTGGCTTCATGTAATAGAGTACAAAAAAAAATTCATCGCCGTGGTTTCAGATTCCACAGCTAACCTTTTAGGAAGGTCAGGTTTAGTGTCATACTGAAGAATAAAATCCACAATTATGTGAAAGCTGTTAAAATGCTCCTGCCTTTTCGAAAAGGTGGATATCTGTGTGAGACCAGATGTTTTTCATCAAGTTCAGCTAAAAAAACATAGCACAACAGATTGAATGCAGAAGCAGATCTGATCATCTGGCTGTCTTCTACCACACCAGGCATGAAAAAAGACTTGCCGAAATGTCAAAGAATATCAGTCTTCTCACTCAGCTTACTTTGTTTTGGGAAATAGTCATTTTTCATAAAAATGTATAACGTGTAATGGGTTTGTTGTTATTTTAAATGAATTATTTAAACAACTTTTTTTGGTTTGTTTGTTTTGCTTTTTTTTTTTTTTTGAGATGGAGTCTCGCTCTGTCGCCCAGGCTGGAGTGCAGTGGCCGGATCTCAGCTCACTGCAAGCTCCGCCTCCCGGGTTTACGCCATTCTCCTGCCTCAGCCTCCGGAGTAGCTGGGACTACAGGCGCCCGCCACCTCGCCTGGCTAGTTTTTTGTATTTTTTAGTAGAGACGGGGTTTCACCGTGTTAGCCAGGATGGTCTCGATCTCCTGACCTCGTGATCCGCCCGTCTCGGCCTCCCAAAGTGCTGGGATTACAGGCTTGAGCCACCGCGCCCGGTCTGCTTTGTATTTTTGAGACAGATTGTCACTCTCTCACCCAGGCCGGAGTGCAGTGGCGTGATCTCGACTTACTGCAACTTCTGGCTCCCAGGTTCAAGTGATTCTCCTGCCTCAGCTGCCCCAGTAGCTGGGATTACAGACATGCGCCACCGTGCCAAGCTAATTTTTGTATTTTTAGTAGAGACGGGGTTTCACTATGTTGGCCAGACTGGTCTCGAACTCCTGACCTCAAGTAATCCCTGACCTCAACCTCCCAAAGTGTTGGGATTACAGCGCAAGCCAAGGTGCCCAGCCAATAACTTGTTTCAATGTCTCGTGCAGTAAATATAGATAGATATAACCCTCATCAACAAAAACTCTTTGGACTCTTCATTAATGTCTAAGAATGTAAAGGGTATTGTGGCCAAAATGTTTTGAGAACGGCTACTTTGAAGGAGCTGAGTAGCTTTGATAGGCCTGTGTTGAGAGCAGATACTGATAAGGGGAATGCCTGACCTAACTTAAAACAAGTATGTGTTGGTCTTTCTCCCTAGGTTATAAACTCTTAGAGAAGACACAGGTTGTCTTTCATTTTCTCTAATGTCTAGCATAGAGTCTTATAAGTAGTAATGATGATAACAATTGCAACGGCCTTTTATCTTTGTTAGTTCATTTAATGTTTATTCTGTGAGTAGATGTTAATTTGAGATATAATTTGCACAGCCTAAAATTTACCATCTTAAAGTGTACAATGGAGTGGTTTTAGTATATTCACAAGGCTGTGCGACCCTCTCCGCTGTCTGCATAGCAGAACCTTTGCATCCCCCAGAGAAGCTTCATATCCATTAGCAGCCGCATCTCATTTCCCTCACTCCATAGCAACCACTCGCTAATCAGCCGTGTTTATGAACTAAATTCCTTTCTGTCTCTGTGGATGCCCCTGTTCTGGACATTTCATGTGAAGTGGAATCACAATATGTGGCCTTTTATGGCTTTTTTCCACTTAGTGTTCAGGGGCCATCCATCTTGCAGCATGTATCAGTACTGCTTTTTGTGGCCAAACAATATTCCATCTTATGGACACACCACATTTTGTATATCCGTTCATCAGTTGATGGATATTTAGGTCTATCTTTTGGCTATTATGAATGCTTCTGTGAACTGTAATATAAAGTTTATGCGTGAACATGTTTTCAGTTCTCTTGGCTGTATACCTGGGAGTGGAATTGCTGGGTCACATGGTAGCTCTGTATTTAATTTTTGAGGAACTTACTAACTCCCTTTTAATAGAATTTTATTAGGGATAGTTTTAGATGTACAGACAGATTGCAAAGATAGTGGATTTCCTGTATACCTATCACCCAGCTTCCTCTAATGTTAACATCTTACATGACCGTGATACGCATGTCAAAACAAGCCAACATTGGTGCCTTACTGTTAACTAAATTCTAGGGTTTATTTGGATTCTACTAGTTGTTTCACCAGTGCCCCTTTTCTGTTCCAGGATCCAATCCAGGGTGTCATGTTGCATTTATGGTTCTGTCTCCTCTGATCTGTTACAGTTTCTCGGTGTTGTTTTTCATGTCCTTGACGGTTTGGAGGAATGTAGTGGTCAGGAGTTTTGTAGCATATCCCTCAATTGGGGTTTGTCTGGTGTTTTCCTCACGGTTAGACTGGGGCTGTGGGTTTGCGGGAAGAACACCACAGAGGCGAAGTGTGTGCCCCATCACATTAGATGAGGGCATAAGTAATAGGGTCATGACTTGTCGCTGGTGATGTTAGCTGTGGTTCTTGGTTAATAAGGCATGTTTGCCGGGTTTTTTCACTGCAAAGTTATTTTTCCCTTGCCACACACTGTTCTTTGGAAACGAGTCACTAAGTTTTGCCTTCACTCAAGAGGAAACATGGATTAAGCTGAAACTCCTAGAGGGAGATGTATTTACCTATTTTATTTGCAATTCTTCTGTAAGAAAGATTTGTTCCTTTTCTCACATTTATTTACTTACTCATTTATTTATGTCAGGATGGAATAACATATTTATTTGATACTCTGGGTCATAATCAAATAGTATACTAATTTGCTCAAATCATCCCAGCATTGGCCTATGGAAAATCTTTCTTGTGTCCCTTTGGCATTTCTTCATCCTTTTAAAGTGCTCCTTTGCCTTCTGACACTACCGCGTGCTCTGGGCTGGTCTTGCACTTTCCCTGTCCCATGCCTAGAGTCAGCCATTTCTTCAAGGAGTCATGAGACATGGAGAAGTGATTTGCCCAAGGTCACACACTAAGTCAGTGGTGGAAACAGGATTCCATCCAAAGCAGTCTGATTCTGGAACATATGCTGTTAACCACAGACCTGGATAACAATGCAGCTGATTTGTTGTTATTGTTATTATTATTGAAAGTGCATTGGCAGTTTCTACTCATGTTCCATCGATGTGGGAACCTTGAGGAGAGAATTCATAGTCACTTTATTGTGCCCTGTTTTTTTTTGTTGTTGTTTTTTGTTTTGTTTTGTTTTTGAGATGGTGGCTCACTCTGTTGCCCAGGCTGGAGTGCAGTGGCATGATCTCGGCTCTGCAACCTCTGCCTCCCGGGCTCAAGTGATTCCTCTGCCTCAGCCTCCCGAGTAGCCGGAACTACAGGCATGCGCCACCACACCTGACTAATTTTTGTGTTTTTCGTAGAGAAAGGGTTTCACCATGTTGCCCAAACTGGTCTCGAACTCCTGACCTCAAGAGATCTGCCCACCTTGGCCTTCCAAACTGGGGCGTGAGCCACTGCCCAGCTGCAATGTTGTTACTAAGCTTTGTCTTTCTTCTGTCTGTAGCAAGATAAGTCCTCTCTTGTAATGCACACTGGTAGTCACCCATACTTAGGAATAACCGGTTACGTCCTGCTTGCATCCCACCCCAAAAACAAAACAAATCCCGCATCATGTCATGAGCTGGTTAGGAAGAATCATTTTAGGGCATGTCAGCACCGCCTTAGATCCTGCCTTAGACCAGTCTTTCACACACAGAAATAGAGATCGCTTCCACTCCGTTTTCCCAGACCTTCTCTAGCTAGTTACCCCCTCTGTTAGTCTGTTCTGTTTTCATGCTGCTGATAAAGACATACCTGAGACGGGGCAATTTACAAAAGAAACAGACTTAATTGGACTTACATTTCCATGTGGCTGGGGAAGCCGCACAATCATGACAGAAGGCAAGGAGGAGCAAGTCACATCTTATATGGATGGCAGCAGGCAAAGAGAGGGAGCTTGTGCAGGGAAATCTTTTTAAACCCCTCAGATCATGTGAGACTTACTATCAGGAGAACGGCACAGGAAAGACTTGCCCCCATAATTCATTGACCTCCCACCGGGTCCCTCCCACAACACGTGGGAATTCAAGATGAGATTTGAGTGGGGACGCAGGCAAACCATGTCACTCCCAGAAATATTTTTGCTCCTTTACCTTTTTTTATTCTTCCTCTTTTGTAGAATGAAAAAATAATCATGATTTTGAGAGAGAAAATACACCGTAGTGCTAGTGACACACTCCCATCAAGGAAAATAAAAGCTGTAAGATTTGGTATAATCTTCTCAAATTGTACCTACTTTTCTTCAGGTATAAGCTTTCAAACTAAATAAAAAATGTATTTTTAAGTTCTGAACAGTTAGCATTCTTTTCATTGTATATATGCAAGGTTGGATTTGCTTAAACGCATTACATAGTCTTAGAATCAAATTAAGATCCAGTTACCAATCAAAACCATGTTTAGTGGGAAATATGTTTCCTAACATGACTTTTTTTTTTTTTTGGTATCAGAACTCATATGTAAGTTAGGGATCATCTCCCTTTTCCTGCTGATTTCAAATTTGTGTAATCTACTTTTTTAAAGACATGCCTAGAAGTATGGGTAAGCAGGGTTGAGGTTTTCACTGAATTAGCCATATAGGTAAGACAGATTATGCAACTGCCTGGACAGGGCATTTGCAGGTGTCACAGAACCTGCGGGATGTGGCCACAGTCAGCCTTTCAGCCATGCTCTGTATTTAATTTTGTCAGTATATCCAGATTGGCCAAGCTCCTTTGTGATTGTCTGCAAAACTCAAAAGACTAATTTGTGTAAATTAGGATGTCAGATTTTCAGAGACCAAATACTGCCTCAGCAGTGCATTGTTTTAAGAATCCTTGGCCAGGGGTGGGGGGTCACGCCTATAATCTCAGCAATTTGGGAGGATAAGGCGGGTGGATCACTTGAGGTCAGGAATTCGAGACCAGCCTGGGCAACGTAGCAAAACCTCGTCTCTGCTAAAGATACAAAGATTAGGCTGGATGCCGTGGCTCACACCTGTAATCTCAGCACTTTCGGAGGCCAAGGTAGGCGGATCACCGGAGGTCAAGAGTTTGAAACCAGCCTGGCCAACATGGTGAGACCCTGTCTGTACTAAAAATACCAAAAATTAGCTGAGAGTGGTGGTGTGCTGCTGTAGTCCCACCTACTCAGGAGGCTGAGGCAGGAGAATCTCTTGAACCTGGCAGGTGGAAGTTGCAGTGAGCTGAGATCACACCACTGCACAGCCTGGGTGACAGAGTGAGACTCCATCTCAAAAATAAATAAGAATTTTTTAGTCAAGTTATTGTGAAGGCTAAGTTGTAACTGCAAAGTTGGTGTGCATGAAGTCAGATTAGAGGGCTGCTGTTTGATAGGCTTAATAGCCAAGCATCTGTCTCTGCTCTAGAGGTGCACCTCACCAAGATATCCTGTAATTTAACATATTTTTCCTCTTTGGAATAAAAAAAAAGATTTCATGTTGTCTGTCTTTCCATTGAGAAGGTCTCTTAGAATCCATTGATTAGATCAGGAGCTTTTGGTAGTACCATTGCGTTTCCATGTGACTTTTCAAACATTTTTCAGCTGACCGTTACCAACTTTGTTAGGGGAAATTACCTTTGTTACACCTCAAGAGAGTTACATCTTTTACACATTAATTTTTCCAGATTTTACAAATGTCATTCTAAATGGATAATATTTTCTAATTTGGAATTGTGGCAGGGGTAGTTATTACTGTTTTTTGCTTGTTCGTGCTGTTTTTTACTTTGTCACTAATTGTATTTTTTCCAGGTTCAGGCCATTTCGTAATTCTGAACCATGTCTGATAACGGAGAACTGGAAGACAAGCCTCCAGCACCTCCTGTGCGAATGAGCAGCACCATCTTTAGCACTGGAGGCAAAGACCCGTTGTCAGCCAATCACAGTTTGAAACCTTTGCCCTCTGTTCCGGAGGAGAAGAAGCCCAGGCACAAGATCATCTCCATATTCTCAGGCACAGAGAAAGGTAAACAGCGCTTGTGGTTTTAAGAGTCTCAGTGTTGGTTTATTGTTGTATGTTACCCATGTTGATAACTTTTGTGGTGAGAACGTTAAAACAGATCATGAAAACAATCAGTGCTACTAGACAGGCACTATTTTAAAAGCTAGTGTATTTTAAATTGTGATTTTGAAAGAGAAAAAAATGTAAATTTGTTTCTCACCGTACTTGTTACGGCCAGTGAATGTCTATATTCATCTCCTTTGTTTTCTGAGACCTTGGCCATATTTTAATGAGATTTGTGACATTTGAGGAGACCTGCCTTTGTAAGAATGGTGATATAGGGCCCACAGTCCCCTGTCTGAAATCCCCGGAGCCAACTGTGTTTTGGAATTAAGAGTTTTTGTGATTCTTGAGTAGTAAATACTGTCTTTTACCAGGTATTCTATAATGCCCTCAGAAGAGTCTGAGGCAGCCTCAGTACTCACAGACTGATGTCCTCAGGAAAATATATCTAGTTCAGGGTCTCTCAACCTCGATGCTGTTGACATCTTGGAGCCAAATAATTTGTTGTTTGCAGGGACCTATCTCCTGGGGCAAAATTACTCCAATTAAGAATCACTGGGCCGGACACAGTGGTTCATGCCTGTAATCCCAGCACTTTGGGAGGCCAAGACAGGCAGATTGCTTGAGCTCAGGAGTTCAAGACGAGCCTGGCAACATGGCAAAACCCCATCTGTACAAAAATACAAAAATTAGCCGGGCATGGTGGCACATGCCTGTAATCCCAGCTACTCGGGAGGCTGAGGTGGGAGGATGGCTTGAGCCCTGGACGGGGAGGTTAGAGTAAGCCAGGGGCATACCACTCCATCCAGACTGTCTCAAAAACAAAAAGAACTACTGGTCTAGTCACACAAAGGTGTCGGATAAAGGCTACAAATAGTCTCAAATAAGTTGAAATCGCTACATTAGTTTTGTTGTCAAATTTGAGCAAAAAACCTTCAGTTTTCAGGGCTTTTTGGATTTTAGAATTAAATAATGGATTACAGACACTAATGGATTTTAGAATAAGGATAAGGGGTTCATTTGTTTAGTCACCTTAAACATGGTGATACGGCTCTGATGGCTGGAAATATATATATGCGAAGATAAAGATGTACCTCTTAATATTCTACATGGAGAGGTAGAAGTAGAAGATGAATGGTGCTTTGTATGTAATACTCCTTAATACACATTTAAGTGAGATAATCAGTGAGAATTTGAGTTAGTATTAATGAAGAATCGAGTCTTGGAGAATTTAGATTCATAGAGTGTAATCATGGAACAGTTGAAAACCTATTCATTTCATTGTATATCACCTCTTTCTAATTTTGTTTTATTAAGATTTCTTGTGAAGTTATAACTGAAAAGCCTTAATGGAAGTACGTTTTTAAAGTTTATTTAAAGGAAGCGATAAGGTGTGTGTTTGACACATTTGGGAATGAAAAATATACTTAGGCTGGATTAGGTAAAGGTTAAAGAGGAAGATGAAGCAATGAATCAAAAATTGTGCACGGGAAGAAGGCAATGAAGTGTGTATTGGAGTAGTAGGTCAATATATTTAAAGTGGGAAGACCTAAAAATGGCAATGTGAACATGGTCTTTAAAATTATGGAGGTCAGAAAAGAAAAAGATAAATGTTAACACCAGAAAAAATCGCTAAAAGAGTTGCTATTACTTCCCTATGAAGAGCTAGAATCAAGGGCAGAGTAGGGGAATTCTCAAGATAAAATAAAGTATTCTTGGGGACGGCATTGGAAAAGGGAAAAGATGATAAAATGAAACAGAAAGTGTGGACAGTCTGGTGGTTGATTTTGGGTAACGGAAGGGTTTGTAAGCAAATTGAACTGAGTTTACATAAATGCGGAAGAGCGCCCCCATCTCTGGTCATTTTGAGAATCTTCCAGTTTTATCCTCCTTTACTCCTCCTTTCCATTTCTTTCTCCCCAAATTACTTATCTGCTGTAGAAAACTCAAGGTCTCCCTAAGAAAGGGGGAGTGAATGTACTGGTTTCCTAGCGGGGACTCTAATTGCATTTAGGGTTATCAGTTCTTTATATGTGTAATTGATATTCGTTCAGTTTTTGTTGGTGATTTCTGAAGTCTTTGTTTTAATGTGTTAACAGTCAACATCTAATAACTTTTGAGTACTGATCTCAAAACTTTGCAAGTTCTCTAAAAATGAACTTTGCCTTATCCATTTTTTTTCTCTTAAAAAAATTTCTGGTATTGAAAATGTTAAATATATTCAAAGTAGACAGAATAGTGTAATCAATGCTGTCACCTAATTTCAACATCCTGCCTCCACTTATTTTTTAGATAAAATTACAGTCATCAAAATAGGCCATAACCACTATCAAATTGAATTTGGCTTTAATTTTTTACTTTGTGTTGACATCATAGACACAATAGTATATTATCTATATAGTATATAGTCGATATATATGCATACTGTATACTGTATAGTATATGTATATATAATATATGTATAGTATATATAGTGTATATGTAATATATATAGTATATATTTATATAGGCTGGGCACGGTGGCTCACACTTGTTAATCCTAGCACTTTGGGAGGCTGAGGCAGGCAGATCACTTGAGGTCAGGAGTTCAAAACCAGTCTGGCCAACATGGTGAAACTCCATCTCTACTGAAAGTACAAAAAAATTAGCCGGGAATGGTGGTGTGCCTTTAATCCCAGCTACTCAGGAGGCTGAGGCAGGAAAATCACTTGAACCTGGGAGGTGGAGGTTACACTGAGCCAAGATCTTGGCACTGCACTCCAGCCTGGGGGACAGAGTGAGACTCCGTCTCAAAAAAAAAATGTGTGTCTGTGTGTGTGTGTGTGTGTGTATAAAAAACATCCTTCTACCTACCACCCAGCCTAGAATTTTATCAGTACCTCTGAAGTCCCCATCTGCTGTGCCCCATCCTATCCTTCTCTTTGTCCCCAATATGCACCATTCTGAATTCTGCATTTTTATTGTAATTTTATTATGTATCTATTCACCCTCAAATATCTGTGGTTTAGGCATGCCTGTTTGGGAACCTTTTATGAATGGAATTATGCTGTCTGCATTTTTTCCACATACTTTTCACTCAGCTTTATGCTTTTGAGATTTGTTGATGTGTATGGTATAGTTTGTTCACTTTCACTGCTGTATATTGCTGCACTGTAAATATACTGCAGTTTATTTAGCCGGTCTCCTATCTGTAGACATTTGGGTTGTTTTCATGAGTAGTGCTGCTATGGATAATCTTGAACATACATCTTACTGTATGTGTTGAAGTATTTCTCTGGGGCAAAGCTTCTCAAGCTTCAGGTGATCTGTTAGTTTAGTTCTTGAATTGGTAATTAGAATCCCCTGGGAAGCTTAACAAATCTGTGCTCACACTCCGTCTCATTCCAGTTGAATCAGCAATCAGCATCGTTAGGGGCTTACCCTGGGCATCAGTTTTGGTTTTGTTTTTAATTTTTTTAATACCCCAGATGATTCTGATGTGCAGCTCATATTAAAAACCAGTGCATTGGTGGGTTTTGAAATCTGTGTAGTGGACAACACTAAATGAAATAGAATAATATAATCAGAGTATTGTGCACACAGTAAAAACGTTGTCTTATGAAAGAGTTTGTTTTAGTTATGTGTATACTGAGTCAGGATATAAAATCTGTTTCTTGGTGTGTGTCCTGGCTTAAAGATTTAAAGTTCTTTCAGAGGTATATATTTAGGATTAGAATTGCTGGGTTACAGGCTGTTCCCGTGTGTGACTTGACTAGGTTTGTCAGATTGTTTTCTAAAAGTTTTTAGTGTACATTCTCACCCGCAGGCGATGCGAGTTCCTGTTGCCGGACACCCTCGGCAGTTCTGGGAGGGGTGAACTAGTAGCTCGTTGTGGTTTAAATTTGCTTTTCCCTGATTACTCAAAAAACTGAGCATCTTTTCAGGTTAATTGACCATTCCTGCGTGCTTTCTGTGAAATATCTGTTCAAGAGAGAAAAATATCTGTTCACTATGTATATTAGTCCGTTTTCACGCTGCTAATAAAGACATACCCGAGACTAAGTAATTTATACAAGAAAAAGGGTTTATTGGACTTACAGTTTCACATGGCTGGGAGGCCTCACAATCATGGCAGAAGGCAAGGGAGGAGCAAGTCATGTCCTACAGGGATGACGGCAGGCAACGAGAGAGAGCTTGTGCAGGGAAACTCCCCCTTTTAAAACCAGGAGATCTTGTGGAGACCTGCCCATGATTCAGTTACCTCCTGCCGGCTCCCTCCCACAACACGTGAGAATTCAAGATGTGATTTGGGTGGGGACACAACCAAACCATATCAAGGTCTTTAATCCATTTTTCTACTGGGTTGTTAACTTTTTCGTTTTCTATTAATAAACATTCCTTTTAGTCTATGTACTAATCTTTTGTCAGTCATATGATGTTAAAGATAGTCTTCCAGGATGTGATTTGCCTTTTTACCATTTTAGTAGTATATTTTAATGAATAGAAGTTATTAATTTTGATATAATGGAATAATTTAATGGAATTAATATAATGGAATTAATTTCTTTTTTTCTTTTGAGACAGAGTCTCATTCTGTCACCCAGACTGGAGTCCAGTGGCTCAATCTTGGCTCTCTGCAGCCTCCGCCCCACCAGGTTCAATCGATTCTCCTACCTCAACCTCCCAAGTAGCTGGGATTACAGGCGCCTGCCACCGCGCCCAACTAATTTTTGTAATTTTAGTAGAGACAGTGTTTCATCATCTTGGCCAGGCTGGTCTTGAACTTCTCACCTCGTGATCCACCTGCCTCGGCCTCCCAAAGTGCTAGGATTACAGGCATGAGCCACCGTGCCTGGCCTCAATTTCTCTTTTTTATGGTTCGAGGTTTTTTTAAAGAAATTTTTGTCTAACTTGGGGTCATGAAGACTTTTTCCTATATTTTTTCTATAGCTTGCCTTTTACACTTTAAATCTTTGAGCTATCTGGATTCTATTTTTGTATATCTGTGAAAAGATTCACTTTCACTTTTTTCTTTTAACTTGAATAGTATCCCAGACCATTTATTGAGTCTTCTATTTCCCCACTGACCTATAACACCATTACTTATCAAGTTTCCATGTGAGAGTCTGTTCCTGTGTTCTCTATTTTATTCCATTAGGTTGTCTGTACCTGAGCTAATAATGACACCCTGTCTTGATTACTATATAATTTTTTTTTTTTTTTTTTTTTTTGAGGCAGAGTCTCACTCTGTTACCCAGGCTGGAGTGAGTACAGTCATGTGTCTTGGTTCGCTGCAACCTCCACCTCCGAGATTCAAGTGATTCTCTTGCCTCAGCCTTCCAAGTAGTTGGGACGACAGGTGCACGACACCCAACTACTTTTTGTATTTTATATATATAATATATAATACATATTTATATTATATATAATATATATTATATATACATAATACCCATAATACATTACATATTATATATTATAGATGTTATATAATATATATGTATATAACTATATAAACATATTATATATAAACTAAGTTTTGTATTTTTGTATGTTGCCGAGGCTAGTCTCAAACTCTGGGGCTCAAACTATCTGCCAGCCTTGGCCTCCTAAAGTGCTGGGATTACAGGCGTGAGCCACCGCACTTGGCTGTTAAATAATTATTGTTAATGTCTGATAGAACAAATCTCTTAACCAGATTCTTCTTCAGCTTTTTCTATAAATTTTAGAATCTGTTTATCATGTACTTTAACAGCAACAAAGAAAAACCTGTGGCTACTTTGATTAGCATTGTATAGACTTTGGGGCGGGCGCGGTGGCTCATGCCTGTAATCCCAGCACTTTGGGAGACCAAGGCAGGTGGATCACGAGGTCAGGAGATCGAGACCATCCTGGCTAACAAGGTGAAACCCCTCTCTACTAAAATGCAAAAAATTAGCCGGGCGTGGTGGTGGGCGCCTGTAGTCCTAGCTACTCGGGAGGCTGAGGCAGGAGAATGGCATGAACCCGGGAGGCGGAGCTTGCAGTGAGCCAGAGATTGCACCACTGCACTCCAGCCTGGGCGACAGAGCGAGACTGTCTCCAAAAAAAAAAAAAAAAAAAAAAAAAATTGTATAGATTTTGTAGGGCAAATAGGGGAGAATTGCATCCATCTTTGTAACTGAGGGTGGAGAATCTGCAGAGCCTCTGTGTAGCCTGTTTACAGGGAGGTTTAGTTGCACGTCGTCTTCAGTCTCAGAGAGACAAAGAGATGGTGTGGAATGTTTGGAGGGTAGGATGCTTCTTGATTCCTCCTGTTTCCTGGAGCTCTACCTCCTTTTCCTCTTACACCCACTGCTCCCACTTGGAAGCTGAAACACAGCCCAGTCACTGGGCCCAGCTTTCGGCATTAGGAATGAGGGAGAACCTTGTGTGTGTTTGCACATCCATGCTTTTGTGAACATAGAAATAACCTGCTCTGCTGCTCTTACTGGATTATCCCGTTCATCACCCTAGTGGTTGCCTCTGTGTCCCCCCATTTCCACCCTCCTCGCTTCTAGTTTCAGCCACCTGCAGCAATTTGCAGAAGCATTCTCCCACCGACATCCTAAGCGCTGCTTGTCTCCCTGGTCTTATCCTAATTGCTTTTCATTCTTGAGCGTTCCTCATGGATTTTATTCTGTGAAACACTTGGATTTTGTGTAGAAGGGAGAGGACTACAGTATGTGCTCAGTACATCATCTTGAAACAGAAGAGTCTAAAAGGCAAACAATTGTATTTCTATTTTTAAAAAATCGTAACAACCTTAAGACTTTTGCCATCTCTAATGTAAGGCCTGATCTAGAGATAATTCATTTTACTCCACTAAAAAATTTCCATCCCTTACTGTTTTCCTTACAAAAAAATAAAAAATAAAAGCAGCTAATATTTTATAAAAGAAAAGAAAGACTCTAGGATGTTTTCAGTTATTCATTACTGGTTTTAATTGGCGTCACTGAAAAACTTGAGAAAATTAGAAATCCTTTCCAATCATGCCTTTTTAGGGCAACTTGATGGAACAAATCTTTTTTCCATGCTTGCTAATGTGTGTACTATGTGAATAATCAGAGATAAGTGACAGGCAAAGCAGATAGTGTCCCTGCTCCCGTGACAGCAATCGAAAACCATGGTATGGAATTACAAGCTATGAAATTACAAGCTATGGTACCGAGGTAGTGTGAGACATCTGTCTAATCTGGAATGTCTGGGAAGGCTTCCTTTTTTTTTTTTTTTTTTTTTTTGACAGAGTCTCGCTCTGTTGCCCAGGCTGAAGTGTAGTGGTGCGATCTCAGCTCACTGCAAGCTCCGCCTCCCAGGTTTACACCATTCTCCTGCCTCAACCTCCCGAGTAGCTGGGACTACAGGCGCCCGCCACCTCGCCCGGCTAGTTTTTTGTATTTTTTAGTAGAGACGGGGTTTCACCGTGTTAGCCAGGATGTTCTCGATCTCCTGACCTCGTGATCCACCCGTCTCGGCCTCCCAAAGTGCTGGGATTACAGGCTTGAGCCACCGCGCCCGGCCTCTGGGAAGGCTTCCTAAGGAAATGATAATAGAGCTGACGACCGCAGGATGAGTAAGGGCAACAACAGCTACAAAGTGTGTTCCATGCCCGGGGAAGAGCTTGCTTCAGTAGCCCACCTGCAGGAGGGATCGTAGCACGTCCGTGGAGCTGAGTGCCGTCCAGTGTTACTGGAAAGCAGAGAGGGAAGGAGAGACAATTGCAGCAGGGTGTGTTTGGGCACTACAGACAGCAGAAGAGGCTGAAGAGGTAGGTAGGCAGGGACAGGTCATAAAGGGCCTTGTATTCTATGCTACAGAGCTCAGATTTTATCCTGTTTCCTGGGGAACCATTACAGATTTTTAAACAGGGGAAAGACCTGGCCACCTCTCTGTTTTAGATAGGAGAGAATAGTAGGCGTATAGAAAATAGGTTTTGTTCGAAGTGTGAGAGTGAAGTTGGAAACTACTTAGGAGGCTTTTGCAGTAGCCCAAGTGAGAAATGGCCTAACTAGTGTACTAGTTTTAATAATGAAAATGTCAATGAGTCATTTGACTTTTTAAAATAAGCTTTATTCATACAGCCAGAGTTGAATAATATTGTCTTTATTAACTAAAGCAATTTTCACATCTAGTTATTCAACCTATAAGCACCTTCACTTCTGGTTGGTTATGACTTCGATCTGTAAACAACCTTTCTGATTTAAAAAACTGAATTCTGACCGGGCGGGGTGGCTCACGCCTGTAATCCTAGCACTTTGGGAGACTGAGGCGGGCAGATCATGAGGTCAGGAGATTGAGACCATCCTGGCTAATGGTGAAACCCCATCTCTACTAAAAATACAAAAAAATTATCTGGGCGTGGTGGCGAGCGCCTGTAGTCCCAGCTACTGGGGAGACTGAGGCAGGAAAATGGCGTGAACCTGGGAGGCGGAGCTTGCAGTGAGCTGAGATCGCACCACTGCACTCCAGCCTGGGCAACAGAGCGAGACTCCGTTTCAAAATAAATAAATAAATAAAATAAAAAACTGAATTCTGAGATTAATAATGGCCCATACTTCTCTGCCTGTTTCCTAGAGGAGTGGGCCCCAACCTTTTTGGCACTGGGGGGATGGTTTCCTGGAAAACAATTTTTTTTTTCTATTTTTTGTTTCATCTTGCTGCCCAGGCTGGAATGCAATGGTGTGATCTCGGCTCACTGCAACCTCCACCTCCTGGGTACAGGCGATTCTCCTGCCTCAGCCTCCCGAGTAGCTGGGATTTCAGGCACCTGCCACCAGGCCTGGATACCTTTTTGGTATTTTTAGTAGAGACGGGGTTTCACCATGTTGGCCAGACTGGTCTTGAACTCCTGACCTCAGGTGATCTGCCCACCTTGGCCTCCCAAAGTGCTGGGACTACAGGTATGAGCCCCCGCGCCCGGCCGGAAAACAATTTTTCTCTGGGGATGGTGGGGGGGTGGTTTCGGTATGAAACTCTTCCACCTCAGATCATCAGACGTTAGTTAGATGCTCAAAAGGAGTGTGCAACCTAGATCCCTCACATGCAGTTCACAATAGGGTTCGTGCTCCTATAGGAATCTCATGCTGCCACTGATCTGACAGGAGGTGGAGCTAAGGTGGTGATGCTCACTCCCCACTGCTCACCTCCTGCTGTGCTGCCCAGTTCCTAACAGGCCATCGACCTGTACTGGTCCATGGCCCAGGGACTGGGGACCCCTTTCTCTGCTGTGTGGTGGAATTTGAAGCTATTGCATGTCAAAAGAACAAAGAAGGAATTGCTTATAGTTAGACTAGAAACAGAAGAGTCTTCCTTTTAAATAGATAAGGGGTTTCTTTTGTTTGTTTAGCCTTAGACTAGCTCCAAAGTAGTCTAAAAGGTAGTGGCCCTGGAGAACGTGACAGCAGCCTACTTAGGATTCTTGTCAGTGCCTTTTGTCAACATGTGACTCAGGGTCTCTGCCTTTTGGCTGAAGGTTGCTGCCTGCCTGCTGCTGTTTTGTTGTCTAATGAAGTTGGAAGATGATTCTAAGAATCTTTTTTTCCCCAGGACACTAGTTAAATCGTTCATTTTATTAAAATAAGTTTTTCACCCTGGTCCATTACTTCCCATCAGGTGATCTGGATGCCCGGTGAACCTCCTGTGGATGGTTGTGTTTGATAAACAGAAGTTGACCTACTTTTATTTTATGAAACATGAACAGATTTCAGATTTCTCCAAGGCTAAGGTGTCCACATGCGGGGGTCCATCCCACAGACCCTGACCCAATGACAGATTAATAACTTACACTGACACAGATGTTACGCTTGTCAGTCCAGCTGAGAGTCCGGGCCACTTACAGACTCCCAGGAGAGTGCTGTAAAGAGTTGCAACCAGCCAGACGCAGTGGCTCACGCCTGTAATCCCAGTACTTTGGGAGGCTGAGGTGGGCGGATCACGAGGTCAGGAAATCGAGACCATCCTGGCTAACATGGTGAAACTCCATCTCTACTAAAAATGCAAAAAATTAGGCGGGTGTGGTGGTGAGCTCCTGTAGTCCCAGCTACTCGGGAGGCTGAGGCAGGAGAATGGTGTGAACCCGGGAGGTAGAGCTTGCAGTGAGCGGAGATCCCACCACTGTACTCCAGCCTGGGGGACATAGCAAGACTCCATCTCAAAAAAATAAAAAACAAAAAAACCCACCTTACAGATGTGTTGCTCATTAATAAAAAATGTGATCAAAATGTCTTTATTAAATAGATACAGGATATATCTTTTTCCTCATAGATAAAGAAAATACTCATCAAGCAGTTGAGTGAATTGTGGGAGCATGTCACTGTGATGAACTTATTGCTTCTTGGGATTCTAGACTGAGGGTTTCTCTTCTATGCCACCTGTGTCTTTGAGAGGCCATACTAAATGTTGATTAAGACGATACATGAGATTCTTTTGGTCTGGGTTCAAATTCCACT
>NW_016810508.1:606952-614979 GCF_001698545.2 Rhinopithecus bieti
AAAAAAAAAAAAAAAAAAAAAAAAAAAGTTGCAACCACTGGCCTCAACTAGAGGCCAAATATTGGATAGCTCAGTCAAACTGTTTGAAGCTATCCAAAACTCCCCGGCCTTCCAAGAAGGTTTGCTTTTTTCTATTTCTGTAATTTCTTCTGCCATCCTGACTGAACCCCCACATCTACATAAGTTTATTTTGATTGGCCCTCTATTTCTGGGCTTCTAGAGTTGTTATATATAACAGTATCAAAGACATTCTGTTTATATAGCAATATCCTTCCAGCACATTGTCCTGCCAGCACATTGGTCAATTCGAGATATGCTTTGCTATCTTTTTGTTTTAGACGCTGTTTCTAATATCCCTCCCTTTTCCCATTGATACTATTAAAATATACAGAGTACCTGTATGTGTGTTACGTAAAAACAAATGGAATTAAACAGATTTTAGGATTTTATGTTTATTTTGAATGAATGAATGCGACTCTATCTCAAGTTCTGCTTAATCGTTTTTGTGTCTTTAACTTTTTACTCTATGCTTCCATCATATATGAAACTTTAATATATTTCTCTAAACTCTTAACATTTCCAAGTTGAAGAATATTGACTAGGCCTTAGACACAGCAGGGACCAGGAGTTCTCTTGCTGGATATCTCACCCTTCTTTTTATATTTCTTTCTTATTTTATATTTCTTATTTCAGAACGTTTTTTCTCTATGTGTTAAGAAATATAATTCCTGGGCTCAGTTTCTTATAATTTCAGTCACTGGTGATAGACTGGTTCTGAGGGAGCTGAGTCTGGCTGCTGAGGTAGCTGCCCTTGAACCAGTTGCCCAAGGGTATGTGGGAAGCTGTGCTGACCTGGCTTGAATTAATTGTCCACCTTGGACCAGTCATCTGTGACCATAGTCATGTAAGAAAATGGCATCTTTCCCAACTATCTACATAGAAGAAGGGTGAGGGAAGTTTCCAGAAGTAGGATGCCAAGCAGATTTCTTTTTTTTAAAAAGAAAGAACACATATAATCATAGTACGTTAAATTGTAAACTACTAGTTTATCATTAACTAACAAATATTTTCTCCTGTATGTAGGGTATTCCGTTAGAAGCCAAGGGACATAAAGAAATGTTGAGCGCACAACCTCAAATTACTCAAAGTCTAGTGAAAATTGAGAGAAAAGTAATTTGTGATAGATATATTAATAATTGCGTGTTTCAGTAAAGATAATCCAGGCTTAACAATTTCATTTCCCTCTGCTCCTTTCCATAACCAGTATTCCCTTCCCTGTCACTGTGACCAGATCTCTTCTAAGTTACGTGCCTAGAGAGGGGATGGACATTTGAGCATAAATCTGTCATTACTAGTTAAATAAGTATTAATTGTGTTTCCTACCAATACTAAATTAGTAGTACCATGGTAAACAAAGAGTAGCATATGGTAACATTTCCAGTTTTATATGTACAGACTTATCAAACAGCATAATTTTTAACTCTTTGATATTGGAAGAATCTTCAGGTTACACACAGCATGTTGACCACATACAGAGGCGTTCTGTTTACTCTCCCTCCCAAGATTCAACTAAAATGACAGAAGAAAAAAAAACACATCTATGCATATACACACACACGCAAGGTCAAAGAGAAAAAGAGAGGAGATAGCAGTGTGAAGGAGGCCTCGGCACACATTTGGAAGGCGGAAGTGGCGGCAAATTGGCACGTGACTCGGCAGGGCAGAGAAACACGTAACCTAAGTGTTAGCAGAGGGGAATCTGTGAGAAGGGGACCAAGTTTCCCGTGTAAAAATTCCAGAAGCTCAAGATTTAGAGGCACACAATACTGTGTCAGAGTAGGGGTGGGATGTAATACACATGCCGAAAAGAAGGGGGATTAGTTGAAAATCAACATAGAAAGTGTCAGAGGCCCGCCAGGACTCCTCCTTTACACCCCACAATCCACGTAAGTGTAACCCCCATTCTCTGGAAGGAAAAAAGAATAAACTGACATTTACATTTATTTCAAGGGAAATTAAACCAGAGAGGCCTCTGTTCTTATCAGGGGAGTCAGGAAAAGTGGAAGCTCCAGAGTAAAGAAGGTGACTTCCATGCAGGTCAGCATTTTCATCTCCTTTCCTCATCCTGCTTTCAGAATACTTGTAGCCTGACTCATAGCCCTCAGACAGCAGATTGGAGGATTTTTCTCTGGATAAACAATGGCCTGGAGAAAAAATACTTTAGGTACCTTGCATACTGTCCTTATCTTTAGTGTTAAGGTTGGCTTATCTCCCAGTTAGCTTTTTAATACTTTTCTGTATGAGTAGGCAGTAAAGGATCAGCAGATATTTATGAAAAACCCTTTATAAATGAGGAGAGTCCAAAACAATAGGGATAAAAACAGGAACTTAAATAGACAGTGTAAGGAGAAAACCCCCAAAACGCCAGCGTGTGCACACATACATACTGGGTAATCTTCAAAGAGAGGAGATAAAGGAATCCAGGAAACAAGAAAAGAGTTCGCAGAGGAAGAATGAACAGAGAACAATGGAAAACTAATTCTTGGAATATCAACATCTAAAATTACCAAAACAAACAAAAGATAGCAATAGAAAGAAGAGTGGGAGATAATCAAGAACATTCTCCCGGCTGGAGTGGTGGCTCAAGCCTGTAAGCCCAGCACTTTGGAAGGCCCAGGTGCGTGGATCACTTGAGGTCAGAAGTTCGAAACCAGCCTGGCTAACATGGTGAAATCTCGTCTCTACTAAAAATACAAAAAGTAGCTGGGCTTGGTGGCGTACACCTGTAATCCCAGCTACTTGGGAGGCTGAGGCAGGAGAATCACTTTCACCTGGGAGGCTGAGGTTGCAGCGAGCCGAGATTGCACCATTGCACTCCAGCCTGGGCGACAGGGCAAGACTCTCTCAAATAAAAAAAGAAAAGAAAATTATCCCAAAGAATTAAACGGAAATACAAAGATGGAACATATGAGAGAAAAGATAACAGTTAAAAGATCTAACTAATGACAAGGAAATAGCTGCCTCTAGCTCTTAAGTAGTGATATAGAAGCACACTGGCTTCACTCACTCTGCCGTTCCCACCACAGAAAACCAAGAATGTACAGCACTAAGATGATCGCCAGCAATATCCAAGAACTCAAATATGAGAAAGAGACAGTTCCCAGGGGCACAGAGAAATGAAAGAACTCCAAGCATGCTATAAGAATTGGACTTCTGTGTCTGCAGCACCCCTTCCCCCAGTCCGCCTGGCACCGAGTGGGAAAATCTCTCCCAATTTACAGTTTCTGCATGGGAAAAAGTGAGATTGAAGAGGACAACCACCTTCCCCACCATCTTGAGTTCCCTGGCAGGAGGCCTATCCCTGCCTTACTTAGCCCACAGGAGGCATAGGGAGTACCCAAAGGGAGGACTACCCTGAGGACAGCCAGAGGCAAAGGAGGGAGGTGGGATTACGTTTCCCAGCCTTGGAAACCCTGCTGTGTAACTCAGCCAAAGGGGATGCCAAATAGAGCGGCTGTTCAGCACTACCGTGTTGTAGGAGGTTTATTCCACAGCATCCTGCCTGTGCTGCTGCCAGAATATCCCCTCTGGGGCTCCTCGCTCCCATTTAGGATGGGCTGCACTCTGCTAGAACCAAGGCAAACCTGGACTTAGAGTGCCATTTAGTGCTGGAAAAGAGGCAGCAACCTAGGCACAGGGGTGAGGAAAAGAAAGAAAATCAACAGGTAAATTACAGAGACTCTCTAAGCAAACATATCCAATAAAAACCAGCTTAAATATCCTCATACTTTTTTGAAAAATGGCTTAAAATTTTCCAAATTTAATGAAAACTGTAAACCCACAGATTCAAGAAATCTAACAAAATTTGAGCGTAGGAAACATGAAAACTACACCAAGGCTTATAGTAATCAAATTGTTTAAAACCAGCGATAGGGCCGGGCGCAGTGGCTCAGGCCTTTAATCCTAGGATTTTGGGAGGCCAACGTGGGAAGATCACTTGAGCCCAAGAGTTCGAGACCAGCCTGGGCAACGTGGCGAAACCTCATCCCTACAAAAAAACAGAAGTAAGAAAAATGATCTGGGCAGGGTGGTGTGCACCTGTACTCCCAGGACTGGGGAGGCTGAGGCAGGAGGATTGCTTGAGCCCAGAGGTTGAGGCTCACTGAGCCGAGATCGCACTACTGCACTCCAGCCTGGGTGTCAGAGCGAGACCCTGTTTCAAACCAAAACAAACAAACAAACAAGAAAAACAGTGATAGAGAAAATTTTAAAAGCTACCAGAAAAAAAGACTCACTACATATAGAGGACAAAGACATGAGAGATCACAGACTGTATCTAAGTAACAATGCAAGCCGGAAGACAAGGAACAACATCTTTCAAGTATTTAAAGAGAAAAAAATCTATCGGCCTGGAATTCTATACTCTTGAAAGTGTCTTTCCACAACAAAGAAGGAAACAATTTTAAATGCATAAAAGCAGAAAGAGTGTATTCTCAGCAGACATACTACAAAAAATGTTAAACTAAGCCCTTCAGGCAGAAGGAAGGTGATGTCAGATGGAAATGTGGACTTACAGGAAAGAATGAAAAGCACTGGAAGTGGTTCATCAGTGGTTCCCGACCTTTTTGGCACCAGGGATTGGTTTCATGGAAGACAGTTTTTCCACAGACCCAGCACCTGAGGTCATCAGCCATTAGATTCTCATAAGAAGCACACAACCTGGATCCCTCACATGCACAGTCCACAGTAGGGTTCACGCTATGAGAATCTAGTGCCACTGCTGATCTGACAGGAGGCGGAGCTCCGGCAGTGATGCCCACTCACCTGCCACTCACTTCCTGCTGTGCAGCCGGTTCCTAACAAGCCTCGGACTGGTACCAGTTCGTGGCCTGGGGGTTGGGGACCCCTGTGGGATGCGTTCTTTCTTATCTAAATTTCTTTGAAAGATAATCGTTTGAGTGTTTAAGAAGCAAAGCACTGATACACCTTGTAACATGGATGAATCCCAAAAACATTAAGTGAAAAAAGTCGTTCGCAAAACACCTGCATATTGTGTGGTCCCATTTAGATTAATGAGCAGAACAGGCAAACTTACGGAGACAAAGTAGATTGGTGGTTGCCTGAGGTTTGGGATTGGGCAGCGGCTGAAATGGGGAGTCATTGCCGTTAGGTACAAGGTTTCTTTGGGGTATGATAAATATTCTAAAGTTAGATTGTGATTATGATTGCACAACTCTAAATAAACTAAAACCCATTGAAGTGTACAATTTCAACAGGTGAACATGGTAGTATATGAAGAGTTCTAGCTTAAGAAACAACTGAGGAGATAAAAGGGAATCTCAAAATACTTAGTCCAGAAGAAGGCAGAAAAGATTGATAAAAACAGACCTACCTACAAGAAATCTACTTTAAAACATAAAGCCACAAAATAGGTCAAAATAAAAGGATAGAAAAGGTGTGCTAACAATTAAAAGAAACCTGGACTGGCTGTATAAACAGCAGACAAACTAGATTTCAGAGCTAAAAAATACTATCAGTGATATTAAGGAAGGTTGTTATTTCGTGATAATAGGACCAGTTCGTTAAGCTGATATAAAAGAACTAAACATTTATATACCTAATAACAGCTTCAAAATTCACCAAGCAAAAACTGAGAGGATTTCAAGAAGAAACAGGAAAATTCAATTATAATTAGAGATTCCAAAACTTCTCTCGGTAATTGGTAGAAAAAATAGACATAAAATCGGTAACGATATAAAAAATTTGAACGTAACTATCAGCCAGCTTGACCTAATAGACATTTATAGAACACTCCACACAGTAACAACAGAATATACATTCTCTTTAAAGATACATGAGGTCTACTTTTAAAAAGTCTCAAAAATGTTGGCTGGGCGCAGTGGCTCATACCTGTAATCCTCCAGCACTTGGGGAGGCTGAGGCGGGCAGATCACTTGAGGTCAGGAGTTCAAGACCAGCCTGGCCAACATGGTGAAACCCCGTCTTAACTAAAAGTATAAAAATTAGCCGGACGTGGTGGCAGGCACATGTAATCCCAGCCACTCGGGAGGCTGAGGTAGAATCGTTTGAACCTGGGAGGTGGAGGCTGCAGTGAGCTGAGATTGCATCATTGCACGCCAGCCTGGGTGACAGAGCGATACTCCCTCTCAAAATAAATAAATAGGCTGGGTGCGATGACTCACACCTGTAATCCCAGCACTTTGCGAGGCCGAGGCGGATGGATCACGATGTCAGGAGATCAAGACCAGCCTGGCCAACATGGTAAAACCCCGTCTCTACTAAAAGTACAAAAATAAGCCGGGCATGGTGGCAGGCGCCATAATCCCAGCTACTCGGGAGTCTGAGGCAGAGAATTGCTTGAACGCAGGAGGCGGAGGTTGCAGTGAGCGAAGATTATGCCACTTCACTCCAGCCTGGGCAACAAAGCTAGACTCTGTATCCAAAAATAAATAAATAAATAATTTAAATCATACAAAATGTGTTCTCATGACCATGATATAATTCAATTAAAAATCAGTCACAAGAAGGTCTCTGGAAATATTTGGAAAGTAGAGAAAGCACTTCACAAATAAAAAGATTTAGAAAATATATTAAGCTGAATGAAAATTCAAAACATCAATATTTGTAAGATACTGCTAAAGCAGTACTTAGTGGAGAACTTATGGTATTAAACACCATGTTAGAAGAAAAGAAAGATTTTAAATCAATGACTTTAACTAAGCCGTCTTAATAAACTAGAAGGGAAGAGTGGATGAAATCCAAAGAAAGTAGAAGAAATAATAAAAAGCAAAATGGGAATAAATGAAATAGGGGAAAAAAGCAGCAGAGAAAATCACTGCAACCAAAAGTAGATTCATTTCGAATATCAATAAAATGGATAAACCTGTAGCCAGACTGATGGGGAGGGGAGGTGGCTGTGGATGGGGAGGGAAGACAAATTACCGGTATTGAGAATGAGAGAGGTGATGGCACCATATAGATTTTAAAAAGATGGTATGAACAAATATGTACCAATCTTCTTTTTCTCTCTCTCTCTCTCTTTTTTTTTCGGAGAAGGAGTCTTGCTTTGTTGCCTTGGCTGGAGTGCAGTGGCGCCATCTTGGCTCAGTGCAACTGCCACCTCCCGGGTTCATGCAATTCTCCTGCCTCAGCCTCCCGAGTAGGTGGGATTCTAGGCATGCACCCCCACACCCAGCTAATTATTGTATTTTTAGTAGAGACCAGACTTCACCATGTTGGCCAGGCTGGCCTCGAACTTCTGAGCTCAAGTGATCCCTCTGCCTCAGCCTCCCAAACTGCTCGGATTACAGGCATGAGCCATTATGTGTGGCCAATGTTAAATTCTTAGCAAGATTTTAGCAATTGGAATCCAACAGTGTATGAAAAGGGTGATATGTCATGACTAAGTGGATTTCATTGGTTTAAGTTTGAAAATCGATTGATGTTATTTACTGTATTAACACAATGGAGGAGCCATGGGTTTGTCTCAATATGTATAGAAAAGGCATTTGAGGCTGGGCGCGGTGGCTCACGCCTGTAATCCCAGCATTTTGGGAGCCCAAGGCAGGCGGATCACGAGGTCAGGAGATCGAGACCACGGTGAAACCCCATCTCTACTAAAAAACACAAAAAATTAGCCGAGCGTGGTGGCGGCGCCTGTAGTCCCAGCTACTCGGGAGGCTGAGGCAGGAGAATGGCAGGAACCCGGGAGGCGGAGCTTGCAGTGAACCGAGATCACCCCACTGCACTCCAGCCTGGGCGACAGAGCGAGACTCCGTCTCAAAACAAAAAAACAAAACAAAACAAAAAAAAACAAGAAAAGGCATTTGACAGAACCCAATATCCAGTTCTGATAAGTGTTCAGCAAACTTGGAATAGAAGAGAATGCCCTTCAGCCTCATACAGGACATCTTTTACAAACCTACCACTGGCATTAAACTTAAAGGTAAAAAGAATGACACTTTTCCTCTTAGATTAGGAAAATAAAATTTCTCTTCATTCACTTT
>NW_016810508.1:615644-617647 GCF_001698545.2 Rhinopithecus bieti
TTTTTTGAGACAGAGTCTGGCTCGGTCGCCCAGGCTGGAGTGCCGTGGCCGGATCTCAGCTCACTGCAAGCTCCGCCTCCCAGGTTCCCGCCATTCTCCTGCCTCAGCCTCCCGAGTAGCTGGGACTACAGGCGCCCGCAACCTCGCCTGGCTAGTTTTTTGTATTTTTAGTAGAGACAGGGTTTCACCATGCTAGCCAGGATGGTCTCGATCTCCTGACCTCGTGATCCGCCCGCCTCGGCCTCCCAAAGTGCTGGGATTACAGGCTTGAGCCACCGCGCCCGGCCACAACTGTGTTTCTTTATGGCAGCAATGAATGATTAAAAAGGACACTTTAAAACTGCCATTTGCAATAGTATCAAAAATCAGGAAACACCAAGGCAGGCGCTGATGAGACAGTGTGCGCTCTGATTAGAAGTGGCCCCAGAGCTCACGTGTTAGAAACGGAAGCCCCGGTAAGACAGTGTTGAGAGATGGGACCTTCAGGAGACGACGCGAGTGCTCACGGATGGACTCAACGTCTTTATTGTGGGTGCGAGTTGGTTATAAAAGCCAGTTTGGCCCTGTCCTGCTCTTCCTTGCAATGTGATGCCTTCTGCTACGTTATGACACAACAAGAAGGGCCCTCAGCAGATGTGGCTTCTTGATCCTTGATCTGGAGGACTTCCCAGCCTCCGGAAGAACTGTGAGCCAAACGAACTTTTTTTTTTTTGGGACAGAGTCTCATGCTGTGACCAAGGCTAGAGTGCAGTGACACAGTCTCGGCTCACTGCAGCCTCCACCTCCTGGGTTCAAGCAATTCTCGTGCCACCATACTCGGCTAAAGTTTGATTTTAGATACAGTGTTTTGCCATGTTGGCCAGATGGGTCTTGAACTCCTGGCCTCATGTGATCTGCCCACCTCAGTCTTCCAAAGTGCCGGGATTACAGGCATGAGTTACTGCTCCCAGCCAGCTTCTGATGTTTATATTAATATATTGCCGAGGCAGTGGTATTCTAATAAAGCATACCGAACAGACACAGACAACTGGAAACACTGCTGAGAGAAATTTATAAGGACCTAAATAAATGAAAAGATTTACTGTTTTTATGGATCAGAAAACTCGGTGTTGTTAAGAAATCAAGAAATAAATTCTCAGCCAGGCGCAGTGGCTCATGTCTGTAATCCAAGCACCGTGGCAGGCCAAAGCAGGTGGATCACTTGAGGCCAGAAGTTTGAGACCAGCTTGGCCAACATGGTGAAACCCCATCTCTACCAGAAATTACAAAAATCAGCCTGGTGTGGTGGCGGGCGCCTGTCATCCCAGCTACTCAGGAGGTTGAGGTAGGAGAATCACTTGAACTCGGGAGGCAGAGGTTGCAGCGAGCCGAGATCATGCCACTGCACTCCAGCCTAGGTGACAGAACGAGACTCCCTCTAAAAAAAAGAAAGAAAGAAAGAAATTCTCCCTAAAATTCATCTGTACATTCATTCCGATTCTAGTCAGAATTCCAACAGGCTTTCTGTAGAAATTCATAAGCTCATTCTAAAACTCACATGGAAATGCAGAGGACCTGGATTACCCAAAAAGCTTTGACAAAAGAAAAAGAAGTTTCAATGCGTGTTACAAAATGGCAGTGAAATAATCAAGGCAGTCTGATAGTAAGGCAGCCTGATAGTAAGGCAGCCTGATAGTAAGGCAGCCTGATAGTAAGGCCATCTGATAGTAAGGCCGTCTGACAGTAAGGCCGTCTGATAGTGGCCTAAGGCAGACAAACGGATAATTGCAACAGGGCAGAGCCTCCAGGGACAGACTTACACATATACAGACAATTGACTTCCAGCAGTGGCTCCAAACGAGAACCCGAATGGCTCTGGCCTTCTCAGTAGCAACACTGGAAATGCTGAGGGTAAAAAAACACATTTCCGGCCGGGCGCGGTGGCTCAAGCCTGTAATCCCAGCACTTTGGGAGGCCGAGACGGGCGGATCACGAGGTCAGGAGACCGAGACCATCCTGGCTAA
>NW_016810508.1:618030-649363 GCF_001698545.2 Rhinopithecus bieti
AAAAAAAAAAAAAAAAAAAAACAAAAAAAAACCACATTTCCAACATATATATGCATATATATAATGAGTCAAGAACTATCAACTAAAGGGATAAATCTAGAGGAGGAAAACACAAGATCCAGAAAATAGATTCCAGCACAGGGCAGGAGTAAGGGGATGGCATGGACAGGAACTGTGCAGGAGGCCTAGGCATGAGTGACTGGATTACAGCAAGAGGAGCTGAGAGGGAGGGGTTGCAGGGAGGAACTGACGTGTTGGAGTTTACAGAGAATATTATTGATAGGTGTATGGCCGAAATGTTGCAGAAATAATTTTTTCTGCACTCGGATCATAGAAAAACTGTGTAGTTTTAAAATGTGGCAATTAGTAACTCCACTAAAAAGGAATGATTAGGCTTGCACAAAAAAGGAGAGGTGGCTTTGTCAACTACTTGTCCTGACAGTGTGTATTATCTGCGGAGTCACAGCAATGCAAATCTGACTTCCCAATGTATGTAGCTGAGCAGAAATGGGGTTTGCTGTGTTTGCTGTCCACATTGCTCAGAATCTGAGATGTAGCCCTTTGTGAGAGAGCTGGTGCCCTAAGGGGTGTCTCTTCTGCCTGTGCTCTGTTATTCAGGCTGCCGTTGCTCGCTCCATGTGCCTCCTCATCAGGACGGTATATGGTTGTGTCCAGCCGTGCTCTGTGGCAGGACAGTCTGCTTTACTCCGTTTACTAGTTTCCTATCAGCCAGTGTTTTTAGGAGAAGTATTTTCTAGAATAACTTTGATCCTAGTATGTTTTCTAGAATAACTTTGATCCTAATACGTTTTAGGAAAAATATAATACGCTGGGCAAGCAGTGGCTCACATCTGTAATCCCAGCACTTTGGGAGGCCGAGGCAGGTGGATCAGGAGTTTGAGACCAGCCTGACCAACATGGCGAAACCCTGTTTCTACTAAAAATATAAAAATTAGCCAGGAGGGGTGGTGCACACCTGTAATCCCAGCGACTCGGGAGGCTGAGGCAGGAGGATGGCTTGAACCCGGGAAGCAGAGGTTGCAATGAACCGAGATCGCACCAGTGCACTCCAGCCTGGGCAACAATAGCGAAACTCTGTGTAAAAAAACAAAAGACAAAAAAAAAAAAATTGTAAGTGCCTTCACTAGTCTTGTTTAAATAGGCTGATTCTTTTTCTTTTTTTCTGATGCCCTCTAGGAAGTAAAAAGAAAGAAAAGGAACGGCCAGAAATTTCTCCTCCATCTGATTTTGAACACACCATCCATGTTGGCTTTGATGCTGTTACTGGAGAATTCACTGTAAGTTTACCTAGTTCGGGCCCATTTATAACATGTAAAATAGCACTCAAACATTTTCCTTCATTATTAAATTTGAAATTAACACTTCAGGCCAGGCGCGGTGGCTCACGCCTGTAATCCCAGCACTTTGGGAGGCCAAGGATGGCAGATCATTTGAGGTCGGGAGTTTGAGACCAGCCTGGCCAACATGGTGATACCCCGTCTCTACTAAAAATACAAAAAAAATTAGCCGGGCGTGGTGGTGTACACCTGTAATTCCAGCTACTCGGGAGGCTGAGGCAGGGGAATCACTTGAACCTGGGAGTTGGAGGTTGCAGTGAGCTGAGACTGTGCCACTGCACTCCAGCCTGGGCAAGAAGAGCAAACTTCCATCTCAAAAAAAAGGAAATTAGCATTTCTATCCATATGGTAACTATGAATTCTTACTGCTTTCTGCTTTTTATAAAAGTGTTAATGGTTGGATATATTGTTTCCCTAGAGAGCAGAGCCTGTTAATTATAGTTATGCAAAGCAGACTTAGAAAAATAGACCCAGGCCAGGCGCAGTGGCTCACGCCTGTAATCCCAACGCTTTGGGAGCCTGGGGTGGGCGGATCACGAGGTCAGGAGATCGAGACCATCCTGGCTAACACAGTGAAACCCCGTCTCTACTAAAAATACGAAAAATTAGCCAGGCATGGTGGCGGGCGCCTGTAGTCCTAGCTACTCAGGAGGCTAAGGCAGGAGAATGGCGTGAACCCGGGAGGCAGAGCTTGCAGTGAGCCGAGATCGCGCCACTGCACTCCAGCCTGGGGGACAGAGCGAGACTCTGTCTCAGAAAAAGAAAAAATAGACCCTTAGAAAACGAGATCTTTTAGAATTTAGTCATACCTACACTTGAAAGATTGGTTTGTTCTGGCCGGGCGCGGTGGCTCAAGCCTGTAATCCCAGCACTTTGGGAGGCTGAGACAGGCGGATCACGCGGTCAGGAGATCGAGACCATCCTGGCTAACACGGTGAAACCCCGTCTCTACTAAAAAATACAAAAAACTAGCCAGGCGAGGTGGCGGCGCCTGTAGTCCCAGCTACTCGGGAGGCTGAGGCGGGAGAATGGCGTGAACCCAGGAGGCGGAGCTTGCAGTGGGCCGAGAATCTGCCACTGCCCTCCCGGCCTGGGCGACAGAGCGAGACTCCGTCTCAAAAAAAAAAAAAAAGATTGGTTTGTTCTGTATATCTGTATATTTTGTCATTTATCTCTGGAAATTAATTTTATTGCATCAATTTAAACCATAACTAATTTCTGAATATCTTTTTGTTAGGGCATGCCAGAACAGTGGGCTCGATTACTACAGACCTCCAATATCACCAAACTAGAGCAAAAGAAGAATCCTCAGGCTGTGCTGGATGTCCTGAAGTTCTACGACTCCAACACAGTGAAGCAGAAATATCTGAGCTTTACTCCTCCTGGTAAGACAGTGGCGTAAGGCTGGATCAGATGGAGATTTGTGAAGCACTTCTAGATAAAAAGATTACTCCTGGAAAAATGAAAAGCTAAACTATGGTTCTTGTCGATAACGTTTTTTCCCTGGATAGATTCTACCTTTTGTAGACTGATCCAGGGCCGTTCTGAAGCGTAATTTGGATCTGTGAATTATAGTAATCTCATAGGGTTACCAGAAACGGGAGTTGATGGATATTTTGGCTTTTTGTTTATTTGGTTTTTTCTCTTCATTGCTGTGTTTTGTTTTCATTTTCACTTGTCACTGCTTTTAAATGACTTCCAGCAATCAAAGGAAAAGAAGCTGGTTGATAGACATGTTCATACTAGAAATACACTTATTGTTAGTGGGACAAGAGGAGGTTGTTTTGCACTGATTTGAACTAAAAAATGTTTAGGTCCGCTCAAAAAATTGAAACTCGTGTGTATGCAGATAATAGAAGATATATATTTTAATATATAAAATAGATAAATCGTATATGAAATAGACGTTAGAACTAGAAGGATTTATACCTCAGAATTGGAATATCTGGAATGTTATCTACGTAATCATAGTAATGTAAATTTTACTTTCTGGATGAGTATAGCTGGGTGGAAAATGGATTTGGTGTACTTTGTTTTCCAAGTTGCTCAGTATCGGAGATATACCGTTATCTATGAGAGAACCAGTGAATTGGTATATAGTGTAAGAATTGGTATAGTAGATTTTTAAAAATAGTTTTTGTTCAAATAAAGATGAGAATAAAGTTCATACATTGCAGTTGGTTGATACTGAATCTCATTTGATCTTTAGGCTTCCCCTCCCACATACTGGTTCCTGCTGTCTTCTCTTGCCGTTTATTTATTAAAGAAACAAGACCATTTGTCCTGTTTCCCTCAGTTTAGATTTTGCTCACTGCATCCTCAGGATGTCATTTTTCAATATGTTTGTCTGTTTCTCAAGTCATACACGTGGTGTTTAAAAACAGTATGAGCTAAAATCCTGCATGTGATTTTAATTGATTATACTTAATGTTTGCATCCTCACAGAAATAAAGGCCGTGCTCAGGGGAGACAGAGAAATCTTTTTGCAAGTGATCTTGACCTTTTTTGTTGAGTCTAGTACACCCTTAGGAAAAGGTCAGACTTGTTCCTAAAATTTTTGTATCAACCAGTAAGTCTGTGTGTAAATTAGTAATTTTTTTGAAAAATCAGTGACCACCAAATGGTAGCTTATTTGCACCTAGTACACATACATACATACATAAATGTGTGTGTGTGTGTTGTGTTGTTTTGTTTTTGAGCTGGAGTTCTGCTCTGTTGCCCAGGCTGGAGTGAAATGGCACAATCTTGGCTCACCACAGCCTCCGCCTCCTGGGTTCAAGCAATTCTGCCTCAGCCTCCTCAGTAGCTGAGATGACAAGCATTTGCCACCACACCCGACTAATTTTGTATTTTTAGTAGAGATGGGGTTTTTCCATGTTGGTCAGGCTGGTCTTGAACTCCCGACCTCAGGTGATCTGCCTGTCTCTCAGCCTCCCAGAGTGCCGGGATTACAGGCATGAGCCACGGCACACGGCCTGTGTGTATGTTATATATGATATATATATGTATGTCTCTGGGCATTTTTAAAAGAAAAACAAAACAATGTCAGAATTTTACTTTGCCCAATTGGCATTCTCTTAATTGTTGCATTAAGTTCCTCAGTCAGCAGTTTACTGGAGAAAGTATCTTTATCAATAAATTTGTTTTGTTTTAATAAATACAGATGGATAGGTATACTTTCAAAATAAATTTTGATAGCTGTATTGAGGTATAATTTACATGCAGTACAATTCGCCCATTTTAAATATATAATTCACTGATTTTTTAGTAAATTTATAGTTTCATTTAGATTTCAGATGCCTTAGCTTGGTCTTATATAAATTCTTATTTGACTACTTTCATTTTTCTCAAGAGTTAATTCAACTTGAGAGCAGTTTAAGAACATTTCGCTTTTTCTGCTTTTTTTTTTTTTCCTTTTATCATATAAAACTGCTATTTCTTGAATTGCTAACGTTATGTTTTGTTTCATATTCAGAGAAAGACGGCTTCCCTTCTGGAACACCAGCAGTAAGTTAATGATGTTATTTCTTGTATCTGTTGTTCTAATTTAGGTTACCCAAGACAAATCTCAGTTTTTATTTTGCTTTCTAAAATAAATTACAGCCATCAGAGGTAAATAACTACTCAATAGGTGTTTTTAGCTAGCCACCCAATTAGTTGAAGAAGCTGTATTAAATAGAAATTCCTTGATATGATACTTTTTTTTTTTTTGAGACAGAGTTTTGCTCTGTCACCCAGACTGTAGTGCAGTGGCACGATCTCGGCTCACTGCAAGCTCCGCCTCCCGGGTTCACGCCATTCTCCTGCTTCAGCCTCCCGAGTAGCTAGGACTACAGGCGCCCGCCACCTCGCCCTGCTAATTTTTTATCTTTTTAGTAGTGACAGGGTTTCACCATATTAGCCAGGATGGTCTTGATCTCCTGACCTTGTGATCCGCCCGCCTTGGCCTCCCAAAGTGCTGGGATTACAGGCGTGAGCCACCATGCCAGGCTAATTTTTTTGTATTTTTAGTAGAGACGGGGTTTCGCCATGTTGGCCAGGCTGGTCTCGAACTCCTGACCTCAGGTGATCCATCCACCTTGGCCTTCCAAAGTGCTGGGATTACAGGCGTGAGCCGCTGCACCTGGCCAAATCTGACTGTTTTAAATGTCACCAAATGTCTCTGACATACAAAGCTCAGAGGATCTTTGATTTTGGTCTTAACAAGTAACATTGTTTACTTTCAGGGCATGTATATGTATGCTTAGAGGAAGTAGTACTTTATTAAAAAGATTTGGTACTCACCATATTTATTTCATAAACGTTTTCATAATTCATAGAGTCGCCTTATTAGATTATAATTCTGTTGAGCTGTATAAGAGCTAATGAGATTTTAATGGTTTTGAAATGAGCTTATCAAAGAAGCAAACTCTTTGAAGTCTGTTCATAAAGGGCGATAGTCACATTTAAGCCTGTTGACTTGTTTTCCTGACTTTGCTCATCATCAATGCAGCTGAACGCCAAGGGAACAGAAACACCGGCAGTAGTGACAGAGGAAGATGATGATGATGAAGAGACTGCTCCTCCTGTTATTGCCCCACGACCAGATCATACGAAATCAGTGCGTGTCGGTTGGTGACCTAGGCTGTGTGTGTGTGTGTGTGCGTGTGTGTGTGTGTGTGTTTTAAAAAACAACAGTCTGTATTTGACTTTCAGTGATTGCTTTTAAAAAGCCCTCGAGTTTAAAACCATTTAGTGTGGGGAAGTTTAACCGAGCGATCTGTACCCAAAGACCACTCACCAAAAACTAGTTTTCTGAAGATTGAAATGTGATGTGTCTTTAAAAGTTAACGCACTCAAGGCCGGGCGCGGGGGCTCACGCCTGTAATCCCAACACTTTGGGAGGCCGAGGCGGGTAGATCATGAGGTCAGGAGATCAAGACCATCCTGGCTAACACGGTGAAACCCCGGCTCTACTAAAAGTGCAAAAAATTAGCTGGGCGTGGCGGCAGGCACCTGTAGTCCCAGCTACTCGGGAGGCTGAGGCAGGAGAATGACGTGAACCCAGGAGACGGAGCTTGCAGTGAGCCGAGATCATGCTACTGCACTCCAGCCTGGGCGACTGAGAGAGACACTGTCTCAAAAAAAAAAAAAGTTAACGCACTCCCCTCACTGGGCTTTTTTCTTTCTATAGTACGCTTTTCCAGAGGGTTCATATATTTCCCAAGCTTCTCCATTTATCTCAACTTAGATGACTACTAAATCTAAAACTTAGAGCTTTCCTCTTACCCAGATTATGTGTTTTAATCTCCCATTTTACCCTCCTCTCAGTGCCTTGATGTCATTCAAAAGGCAGTTGAGAATGAAATTCCTAACCAGGTAAGGGAGACGTTTTTAAATGATGACCTTAAATGGAGCCAGGAAGAGAGGAATGACTGCAGTTATCATTCTTCTCCTTGCACTGATGCAAGTAGAGTGTGGGGAAGGTGCTGTGCCGTGGAATGGGCTGTGCTCATGGCACAGTGGGCAGGCAGAGCTCCCGGGATGGCCTCTGGATGCCGAGCTGACGACAGAGGACTCCGTTTTCTTGTGCCATGGAATGGCCTGTGCTCGTGGCACAGTGAGCAGGCGAGCTCCGAGGACGGCCTCTGGATGCCGAGCTGACGACAGAGGACTCTCTTTTCTTTAGCCTTTAAACCTGGCTGTTTGAAATGGGTGGTAGGCATTGTGTAAAAACTTTTGTGGGAATTAATCTTTCAACATCAAGGTTTCCATTCTTTTGCATTTTACTTACATCTATAGTAAAACATGATTTTAAACTGTGCTTTTTGATACATTGTTGTACCATTTTATACCTGGTCACACTTAAATTTCATTCACGGACCTGCTGTTTTACTAGACAGCTTTTCAGATATATGCATGCTATGCCAAAGAAAAATGTTTCACATTTTTTATTCTTAGTTACACATCTTTTATATCTGAAAATAGTGTTCTCATTATTTAGAACAATGGAAGAGATAACTTAGTTCAGGTTGAAAATCAAAGAACTGAATTAGTGTGCCAGCAAGAGTATCTGAAAACAGTGTTCCTCAAACCTTAGTAATGAACTGTGTCTCCACAGATTTACACACGGTCTGTAATTGACCCTGTTCCTGCACCAGTTGGTGATTCAAATGTTGATGGTGGTGCCAAGTCTTCAGACAAACAGAAAAAGAAGACTAAAATGACAGATGAAGAGATTATGGAGAAATTAAGTATGTTACCTACATTTTATATCATTGTTAAATTGTTAACAGCTCTTAAAACATTTGGCCCAGACGGATTTTAACTTACACCTTACATTATGACTTAAAGTATAAAGAATACATTGTTTTCTTATAGCAACGGTAGCTTCAGTTACAATCTAGAGATGTTGCAGGGTGTGGTGGTTCACCCCTAAATCCCAGCACTTATGGGAGGCTGAGGTGGGCAGATCACCAGAGGTCAGGAGTTCAAGACCAACCTGGCCAACATGGTGAAACCCCATCTCTACTAAAAATACAAAAATTAGCTGGATGTGCTGGCATGTGCCTGTAATCCCAGCTACTTGGAGGCTAAGACAGGAGAATCACTTGAACCCAGGAGGTGGAGGTTGCAGTGAGCGAAGATTGCGTCACTGGGCCAGGCGCAGTGGCTCAAGCCTGTAATCCCAGCACTTTGGGAGGCTGAGGCGGGCGAATCACAAGGTCAAGAGATCGAGACCATCCTGGCCAACATGGTGAAACCCTGTCTCTACTAAAAACACAAAAATCAGCTGGGTGTGGTGGCGCTTGCCTGTAGTACCAGCTGCTTGGGAGGCTGAGGCGAGAGAATCGCTTGAACCCGGGAGGCAGAGGTTGCAGTGAGCTGAAATCATGCCACTGCACTCCATCCTGGCAACAGAGTGAGCCTCCAGCTCAAAAAACAAACAAACCAAAAAAAAAAACAAAAAAAAAAAAACAAAAAAAACAAAACTAACTGACCATGCACTGTGGCGCACGCCTGTAATCCCAGCACTTTGGGAGACCACGGTGGGCAGATCACTTGAGGTAAGGAGCAAGACTAGCCTGGCCAACATGGCAAAACCCCGTCTCTACTAAAAACACAAAAATCAGCTGGGTGTTGTGGCAGGCGCCTGTAATTCCAGCTACTTGGGGAGCTAAGGCAGGAGAATCATTTGAACCCAGGAGGCAGAGATTGCAGTGAGCCGAGATTGTGCCACTGCACTCCAGCCTGGGCGAAAGAGAGAGACTCAGTCTCAAAAAAAAATAATAATAATAATAAATAATAATTGAAGAATGCTAATCTAGAGGGATCAAGGAAAAATACTTTATGGAAGGATTGTTTTAAACATTTAGGCTGAGCATAGTGGCTCAAACCTGTAATCTCAGTACGTCGTCTGGCCAAGATAGGAGAGCTCGAGTCCAGGAGTTCAAGGCCGAACTATACAACTTAGACCCCAACTCTACCCCCCAAAAAAAAAAAAAAAACAAAAAAAAAACGCATGGTGGTGCGTGTCTATAGTCCCAGCTGACTGGGAGCCTGAGGCAGGAGGATTGCTTGAGCCACGAGTTCGAGGCTGCAGTGAGCTGTGATTGCGCCACTGCACTCCAGCCTGGGTGACAGAGTGAGACCCTGTCTCTAAAAAGCACACAAATGTTTATATGCCCCGTGTTTATTTGCTTTTGATTTCTCAGTGCTTTCAAGTGTAAACCTGGCTGTTACTCTGTTGTTGTTGTTGTTGTTGTTATTATTATTTTGAGACAGAGTCTGGCTCTGTCGCCCAGGCTGGAGGGCAGTGGCGCGATCTGGGCTCACTGCAATCTCTGCCTCTCCGGTTCAAGTGTTTCTTCCGCCTGAGCCTCCCGCGTAGCTGGGACTACAGGCATGCGCCACCACACCCTGCTAATTTTTGTATTTTTCGTAGAGATGGAGTTTCACCATGTTGGCCAAGCTGGTCTCAAACTCCTGACCTCAGGCATGAGCCACCACGCCCAGCCTACTCTGTTACTCTATGGGCATGTAAGAATTATTGTAGGAGAGCTACTACTTTAAAAAAAAAAAAAAATTCACTCGAATCCTGATTGTCATCATTCAGTTGTGGCCTTAGCTGTCACATCTCCAGTCTGTTTGGTATCTTTTTGCTCTTAGCCTCTTATTATTGCTCCTGTTCTTGCTTGTTGACTTGAGGTTGGGTACCTACATAAAATTATTTATGTGAGTTTCCTTGATATGGTCCTGTGTGAAAATGTAATGTGATTTTTCTTATATTCTGACTTACTAGTAATAAGAATATAAGTTCTGATTTTATGTCCAACTTCCTATTTTTTTTTTTAAGACGAGTCTCGCTGTCTCCCAGGCTGGAGTACAGTGTTGCGATCTCGGCTCACTGCAAGCTCCGCCTCCCGGGTTCACGCTGTTCTCCTGCCTCAGCCTCCCAAATAGCTGGGACTGCAGGCGCCCACCACCACGCCTAGCTAACTTTTTGTATTTTTTTTCAGTAGAGATGGGGTTTCCCCGTGTTAGCTAGGACAGTCTTGATCTCCTGACCTCGTGATCTGCCCGCCTTGGCCTCCCAAAGTTCTGGGATTACAGGCGTGAGCCACCATGCCCAGCCCCAACTTCCTGATTTTAAAACCTGTTTCTTGCGACTTTGAACTTTCCTAAAACAAACATATGATTAGTTTATGTGAGAGCATAGTAATTGTTATGGTAACAGGTGGTTTTCTAAATATATTGAAAGGTAGATGATATGTGTACTGGAAGAGTCAGAAAGACCATCTAGGGTTTAGATAGCCTTTATTGTTTATAATACTAAGTAGTCTCAAACTTATCTATTAATAGATATATTCAAATATACCTATATCTATATTCAAAGATACCTATTTTATATTCAAATATATCTGTTTCCTTGAGATTACCTGATTCTAAAGCTGAACATCTGAGAACCTAATTAATCTCTGGCAAACTGATACAGTCTTTCCACAATGTGACCGTTACTGAGCGAATTATGAGTTAGGAGGTCTCACCTCATGGAAATAATGTGTCTTCTTGTTTCTGATACTTTAACTTTTAACGTGTCTTGTTTCTGATACTTTTAAGCTTTTATTATGTATTTAAGTTTCTTTAGTGTTTTGTGTTTGAAACCTGTTATTTTTGAAACTTAATGTTATGTTCAAAAATCACTTATAAAAGCAGTGGCATTTATTAAAAGGAATAATAATATCAAAATCAATTTACACTTAAAATGCTTGACTGAGCTTCCAGCTTTTTGTTTATTCTAGGAACTATTGTGAGCATAGGTGACCCTAAGAAAAAATATACAAGATATGAAAAAATTGGACAAGGGTAAGTATTTGTGACTGTATTATCATAATATTCAATATTCAGTATTTCCTGATTTTATAGCATGATATTTATTTTGCCTGCTGACATTGAGCACTTATGTAGTATTCTGTGAGTGGTACCCTTGGGGGATTTGTGTAAATAAATAATGCAGTTATTTGTAGATGCTGTTAAAAAACTGGACTAGTTGTTAGCAGCGATTGTGTATCATTTTTTCTAAAGTGTCATTTCCCATCCGTTATAAAGAATTAGAGGGGGCCGGGCGCGGTAGCTCAAGCCTGTAATCCCAGCACTTTGGGAGGCCGAGATGGGCGGATCATGAGGTCAGGAGATCGAGACCATCCTGGTGAACACAGTGAAACCCCGTCTCTACTGAAAATACAAAGAAAATTGGGCGTGGTGGCGGGCGCCTGTAGTCCCAGCTTCTAGGGAGGCTGAGGCGGGAGAATGGTGTTAACCCGGGAGGCAGCGGAGCTTGCAGTGAGCGGAGATTGTGCCACTGCATTCCAGCCTGGGCGACAGAGGGAGATTCCGTCTCAAAAAAAAAAAAAAAAAAATTAGGCAAAGTATATTTTATAGGGATAAACATCTGTGTCCTTTGTAGTTAAAAGTATAGAGAAATGCATGAAAATGATGAACATCAAATACAGGATAAACACCGAATACAGATCACATTTGGGAGGAAGGAGACTGCTGTTGGAAAGGGCTCATGGGAATCTTCAAATTATTTATAATTCTTTGTAGCTTAATCAGGGAAGTGTATCCATAAGTATATGTTACATATATTTTTTTCTTGATGTTTTTTCCCTACATTTTTGTAGGTCTGAAATATTTCAAACATAAGTTTTGGCCATGAGGATTGTCTCTTTTTCTTCCCCACCCCTTTCCTTGTGTTTTGCTTTTACTCCTTTTAAGCATGTTAGGTCATCACTGTTCTTTAATTCTTTTTCAGTTGCTTGAAGGTGTAAAGTCTTTGGATATTGTAAATGCTGGTGATTTGTCAACCTTAAATCTGGCTGTTTTCTCCCTCTAGGGCTTCTGGTACAGTTTTTACTGCTACTGACGTTGCATTGGGACAGGAGGTAGCTACTTTGTCATAATCCTGGATGTTACCATTATTTTGTCATATAGGTGGAAACTAGATAAAGCTGGGAAGAATCAGTAGGACTCTCTTTTAAGTTGAACATGTTGTAAGAATTGCTCTACGTGTTTTTATAGCACTTCTGTCATTAAGGGGAACAAAGAAGGAATTTTGAGTTTAATGTCATAAATAAGCAAATATTTAAAAATTGTTTTCTCAGCTCGAAGTGAAAAGAGGATTAATTCTTAATGTTGGACTGACTGTGGGTGTATTAACTTCAAGATAAATCTAAAACTGTTTAGGCTCTATACATTACAAAGCATTGTGCAGAGGCAATGTGCAAGTAAAAGTACCGCCTATGAGTAATAGCATTGTGTAATATAATATACATGCCGTAAAGTAAGTTATGAACTGCTTGGTGTTTGTAATTTTCTAAGAGAATTCATAAACCTGATTTTTTTCAATCCTGTTTTCATTATAGGTTGCTATCAAACAAATTAATTTACAGAAACAGCCAAAGAAGGAATTGATCATTAATGAGATTCTGGTGATGAAAGAATTAAAGAATCCCAACATAGTTAACTTCTTGGACAGGTAAATATGATTATTTCTTACACATTGGGATAAAAATGTAGAAATTTTAAGTCTCATGGTTTGGGGGGTGCAGCTAGCCACTTTAGAATAAACTGTCAATGCTGAGAAATAAGAGGAGAGGTAAAAATAGCACACTGCAGTTTCAGAAGGTCCTTCTCTACAAGGATATCACTTGGCAAGTGAGAGAAGGCAGTTAAACGAAGGCCATAGCTGGTGGTGTTTATATTCATTGCAAATGACCTGAAGTGAAAACATGAATGGTTGGCTGTGATTCATGTCTTGACTGACAGGGGACCGGTCACATGGTTTTTAAACTTGTAGATCAATTTTTATTTCAAATGCTATCCTTTATGGACAAATTGTATGTCTATCAAAACCTCATTTAGTTTAGGAACTAATGTTAAATAACAGACCAAAAAGCAGAATAGAAAATTATGTGTATTGGCCAGGTGCAGTGGCTCACACCTGTAATCCCAGCTACTCAGGAGGCTGAGGCAGGAGAATCGCTTGAACCAGGGAGGTGGAGGATGCAGTGAGCCGAGGTCGCACCACTGCACTCCAGCCTGGGCAACGCAATGAGACTCCATCTCAAAACAAAAAAAAAAAAAGAAAATGATGTATATTACTACAACTGCGCTTGAAAAAGCAGTCACATGTACGAATGAGAGAGGATTAGTTGAAAATGACAACAGTGGTTTTATTGAAGATAGAGGTGATTATAGGTGATTTTCTTTCATATTTAAATTTGTTTAGAATGAGAAAACAGTAATATATTTCGAGACTTTAGCCCTAGTTATCGAGAACATGTTCATAGAAATAAACTTTTCAGGCCGGGCACAGTGGCTCATGCCTGTAATCCTAGCACTTTGGGAGGCCAAGGCAGGTAGATCGTGAGGTCAGGAGATCGACACCATCCTGGCCAACATGGTGAAACCCCGTCTCTACCAAAAATACAAAAATTAGCCGGGCGTGGTGCCACACACCTGTAGTCCCAGCTACTCGGCAGGCTGAGGCAGGAGAATTGCTTGAATCCAAGAGGTGGAACTTGCAATGAGCCGAGATTGCGCCACTGCACTCCAGCCTGGCAACAGAGCAAGACTCCATCTCAAAAAAAAATTAAAAACAACTTTTCAGGTACTGTTCCCTGCTTTTTAAAATAACATTTCAAGTCAGCATAGTATGGTGGTTAAGATAAGCCATGGGCTTTGGAATCGTGGATACTTGGCTTCAGATTCTGGTTCCGTCACTTACTATTAATAGCTGTGTGACCTCGGATGAGTCACTAACCTTTCCAAGCCTTTGTCTCTTTATCTCTAAAACGGGACTAGTAATTTCTATATTGTAGGATTATTTTAATCAGAATGAATCTATGTGCATACTCAAACTACAATTGTGGGCAAACTGTAACTTAAAAATGATTCAGGATCATAACCTCAGTTATTTTTCTGTGCTGTTACATAGCAGCTTTCCAATTTTCTTCCTAACTCTCAAGCTACCAGCCCTCTAGTTTCATTGTTAGGGTGTTTAATATTTGAATTCTTCAACATAGAATACCATGTGTTTAGAAAAAATGTAAATGTGACTGTATTTGATATGTTGTATTTTTAGTTACCTTGTAGGAGATGAATTGTTTGTGGTCATGGAGTACCTTGCTGGTGGATCGCTCACTGATGTGGTAACGGAAACGTGCATGGATGAAGCACAGATTGCTGCTGTATGCAGAGAGGTAGGTGTGCCTCCTCCTTGATATGTTATGGTGATATGTGGTTAGCAAAAAGTGAACAAAAGGAACTTTTTCTGCACAGTTGTTACTGTGGGAAGTGCTTTCTCTGTACACATTCTCTACAAGTTACTCCATCCCCATACCATTTCATCCTACACAGGAGTTTCAGCCCTTTCCTTCAGGTATAAGATAATTTGGGAATGAATTGTGGGCCTTTGAAGATCTAGATTCACAAGGAAATTCCGGTAGAGCGATGACGATCATTTGCCATCCAAACAGGACACTTGTGAGAGTAAAAGGGTGTATACCATTAGAGGTACACCACTCAGCTGGAAGCGGCGGCTCATGCTGGTAATCCTAGCGCTTTGGGAGGCCGAGGCAGGCAGATTCTCTGAGGTCGGTAGTGTGAGACCAGCCTGGGAAACATGGTGAAACCCGTCTCTACCAAAAATGCAAAATTAGCTGGGCGTGATGGCGTGCGCCTGTAATCTCAGCTACTCGGGAGGCTGAGGCAGGAGAATCGCTTGAGCTGGGGAGGGAGACATTGCAGTGAGCTGAGATCGTGCCACTGCACTCCAGCCTGGCGACAGAGCAAGAGTCTGTCTCAAAAAAAAAAAAAGAGGCCAGGCGCGGTGGCTCATACCTGTAATCCCAGCACTTTGGAAGGCCGAGGCGGGCGGATCATGAGGTCAAGAGATAGAGGCCATCCTGGCCAACATGGTGAAACCCCATCCCTACTAAAAATACAAAAATTAGCTGGGTGTGGTGGTGCATGCCTGTAGTCCCAGCTACTCGGGAGGCTGAGGCAGGAGAATCGCTTGAACCCAAGAGGCGGAGGCTGCAGTGAGCCGAGATCGCGCAACTGCATTCCAGCCTGGCGACAGAGCAAGACTCTGTCTCAAAAAAAAAAAAAAGAAAGAAAGAAAGAAATACACCACTGAACAGTGGAAACTAGAACTATCTCAGGTGAAGCAGGACACTTACTCGCCTTAGGTATCAATAAGTCTGTGCCTAGCTTCATTGAGTTCACTAATGGTGAGAAACTGGTTATTTCTTTATATTCATTAATGAATTTCTAGACATACTATTAGCTTAAGCCAGTAGAATTCTGCCAAATTGCCAATTTAAGCCAAAAATAGGCCTTCTTTTTCCACCTATATCTCAGCTTTTTCTACAGATACGTTTTGGGCTAATGGTTTGCTTATTGTCATTGAAATTTGTAATATCACAGGAATCACTGTCACAAAGGGCAGAATTTTAAGCTTATAGGACTATATTGTGTTTTCTATGATTTGGCTTTCAACAGTTCTTCAGTGACATGTGAATTACAAACTATGTTCATGTAAGGATGATACATATATATTTCCCTTTTCCATCTGTCATCTTAAAGTGTTAAAAATATTCTTTGAAAACTTTAATTCTGAATTATGTTCTGCCTGAGGAATAGTACCTCTTTGGTTGAAGGGAGGAAATAAGAACTCTTGAATAGAATATTAATAGCATATGATATTCCTTAGCAATGGATGCTTGGTCACTGGAAAGCTGATAAAAACAATAATTTACCTATTTATACTTAATTTTGTTTTTTCTACAGATATCTTTGTAATTGATATAAAATTAATTTTGAGATTTCCTCTAATTTGGGTTTTCTTTTATGTGCCAGAACTTTTAATTGTGACAGTTTTCTTTCTATTTATTTGTACAAATATTTTCTGGAGCTTTGGATCTGATTATTTCCTGGTAAATATATTGTGGTGTAACACCCAATTTATCTGTTTTTCCTTGAATGAATAGTAGAAGATTTTGGATGAGATTTTTAGTTGTGCTGACTTTGTTCTCCTCTGATGGGAGTAAGAAATAAAAGCACAGCCAACTTACACCCGTAGTTTATATTCAAAAACACCAGAGTGGGCAGATGTTTTCTTTATTTATTTTTTTGAGACAGAGTCTCACTCTGTCGCCCAGGCTGGAGTGCAGTGGCCGGATCTCAGCTCACTGCAAGCTCTGCCTCCCGGGTTTACGCCATTCTCCTGCCTCAGCCTTCTGAGTAGTTGGGACTACAGGCGTCTGCCACCTCGCCCGGCTATTTTTTTTTTTTTTTTTTTGTATTTTTTAGTAGAGACGGGGTTTCACCATGTTAGCCAGGATGGTCTCGATCTCCTGACCTCGTGATCCGCCCGTCTCGGCCTCCCCAAGTGCTGGGATTACAGGCTTGAGCCACCGCGTCCGGCCTAGGGCAGATGTTTTAAACGTCATCTCGTTCTCGTTTGTAAGGAAGGGAAGAGTTTGCGCCTACTTTGTGACTCGGTGCTCTCTGGAATATGGTATAAGGGGAAAGCTGTTCTTTCGTCATTCATGTCCACATTGTAGATGCAGCTGAATTAAAATCCGTCACTGAAGAAGAACATCTTGTCCCTGATGAACAGCCAGATGGAAGCAGCCACCCAGAATCTTACTCGCTTCTCAGTGGCTCACATTGACTAGCCTTCTGCGTATCTCATATTCAGATGGGAATGATCAAGTTTTTTTCATTACTGTTGAAATGATTTCTGAAGAGCCTTGCATGTTTACTAAGTCTTGTATACCTTTAGACATTTAAACCTGAAAGAGGCAATTTTTTGTTGTTGTTGTTTTGTTTTGAGACTGAGTCTCGCTGTCTCACCCAGGCTGGAGTGCAATGCCGCAATCTCAGCTTGCTGCAACCTCCGCCTCCTAGATTCAAGGGCTTCTCCTGCCCCAGCCACCTGAGTAGCTGGGATTACAGGCCTGAGGCACCACACCTGACTAATTTTTCTTTCTGTCTGTCTTTTTTTTTTTTTGAGATGGAATCTTGCTGTGTCTCCCAGGCTGGAGTGCAGTGACACGATCTCGGCTCACTGCAACCTCTGCCTCCCAGGTTCAAGCGATTCTGCTACCTCAGCCTTCTGAGTAGCTGTGGTTACAGGTGTGTGCCACCACACCCAGCTATTTTCTTTGTATTTTTAGCAGACACAGGGTTTCATCATGTTGGCCCAGCTGGTCTGGAACTGCTGACCTCAGATGATCCACCTGCCTTGGTCTCCCAAAGTGCTGGGATTACAGGAGTGAGCCGTCACACCTGGCTAATTTTTGTATTTTTTAGTAGAGATGGGGTTTTGCTATGTTGGCCAGGCTGGTCTTGAACTCCTGCCCTCAAGTGGTCTGCCTGCCTCACCCAGCCAAGAGGCAAGAAATTACACAGACCCCGCTAAACAGTGTCCCTGAGTCAGATCAGAGGATAGGAGGGCATCTACTGACTTTTCAAAAAAATTTATTTTCTTGGCCGGGCGCGGTGGCTCAAGCCTGTAATCCCAGCACTTTGGGAGGCCGAGACGGGCGGATCACAAGGTCAGGAGATCGAGACCACCCTGGCTAATACGGTGAAACCCCGTCTCTACTAAAGAATACAAAAAACTAGCCGGGCGACGAGGCGGGCGCCTGTAGTCCCAGCTACTTGGGAGGCTGAGGCAGGAGAATGGCGTAAACCCGGGAGGCGGAGCTTGCAGTGAGCTGAGATCCGGCCACCGCACTCCAGCCTGGGCGACAGACCCAGACTCTGTCTCAAAAAAAAAAAAAAATTATTTTCTTATATAAAACTTTAAGGAGGAGATATAATTACTTTTCATAACTTTGTATATAAGAGAGGGTTTTTTTCTTTATAACTAAAAGTATTGGTGGGTCTTCTGGGTACTAGAAGCAGTGCTCAGGCCATAACTACTGTATGTGAACCTCCCTGTGTCTTTTCAGGGACTATTTCATTAATAGGTGTTTTTCTTCTGTTCAGTGTTTACAGGCATTGGAGTTTTTACATGCTAATCAAGTGATCCACAGAGACATCAAAAGTGACAATGTACTTTTGGGAATGGAAGGATCGGTTAAGCTCAGTGAGTAACAAATGGAAAAATCACTATTATTTATTATAAGTTTCTGCCTTTTGTTTAATTAAAAACTTTTCTTGACCAATGCAAGGATTAATAATGATTTAATATAGGAAGTGGTAAGACCTTTGAAAACTGAGTGATACTCTGAGGGTTTTAACTAATCAGTGCCAGAGAAAGGACTAGCTAGATAAGACATTACCTAATAATTACCACTAGATACGACGTTATTAGGTAATGTCTTTTCTTTTGAGACGGAGTTTTGCTCTTGTCACCCAGGCTGGAGTGCAACGGCGCGATCTCGGCTCACTGCAACCTCCACCTCCTGGGTTGAAGCAATTCTCCCGCCTCAGCCTTCTGATAGCTGAGATTACAGGCGCGCCCCACCATACCCAGCTGATTTTTGTATTTTTAGTAGAGATGGAGTTTCTCCACGTTGGTCAGGCTGGTCTCGAGCTCCTGAACTCGGGTGATCCGCCCGCCTCAGCCTCCCAAAGTGCTGGGATTACAGGCGTGAGCCACCGTGCCAGGCCATGATTGCTTATTTTTAGGTAATCTTAATGGGCAAACTCTCATTCATTTTTGGTGAATACACATGCAACTGAATTAAACTTTTGAATGACATTTTTTTTCTCTGGCTCTGCCATTTACTTGGTGAATAACCTTGAATAAGTTGTTTTTGTGCCTCCGTTTTCCTATTTGTAAAATGGGAATAATTGTAATAATAAATGTACCTTTCTTGTAGGGTTACCATGAGGATTAAATATTTTATTTCTTATAAGGTACTTAAACAGTACCTTATAAGTTATAAGCTCATATATAAATATATATATATTTATAGCTATAAATGAGTACTCATTTTAGCTATAAATATTATTTGACCTAACCGTTACTCTTTTAGGATTCTCTCCTGTAGAATTTCTGAACTTACATACCACAGTTAAGTACAAGGATGTTCTCTGCAATATTGTAAAGAAAAACCAAAACTATCTTAAGTGTTGAGCAGTAAGGGAATAATTAAATAGATTATTATATTTTTATATTCTGTGTAGTTTTTTTTGTTTGTTTGTTTTGTTTTTTGAGACGGAGTCTCGCTCTGTCACCCGGGCTGGAGTACAGTGGTGCGATCTCCACTCACTGCAAACTCCGCCTCCTGGGTTCACGCCATTCTCCTGCCTCAGCCTCCGGAGTAGCTGGGACTACAGGCGCCCGCCACCTCGCCCAGCTAGTTTTTTATATTTTAGTAGAGACGGGGTTTCACCATGTCAGCCAGGATGGTCTCGATCTCCTGACCTCGTGATCCGCCCGTCTCGGCCTCCCAAAGTGCTGGGATTACAGGCTTGAGCCACCGCGACCGGCCGCTTCTGTTTGTTTTATGCAAAAACAGTTTACAGCTGGGTGTGGTGGCTCCCACTTGTAATCTCAACACTTTGGGAGGCCAAGGTATGAAGATCCCTCCCTGTGTTGCCCAAGAGTTCAAAACCAGCCTAGGCAACATAGGGAGACTCCGTCTCTACAGAAGATTTTAAAAACTAAACAGAATTAAAAGACAAAGTGATTTCGTGGCCTGACCTTCGACCTTTGCCTGATCACTGCATTTAGTTTTGGCGTCTGCCTTCGCTTACTTGTTCATGGACCTCTTTCGGTTTTCTTAGATTTTTTAGGAGAGAATGAATTATTCAGAATAAAAGGCCTCCTGATAATTTGGACTCTGTGGCAAGTAAAAGTAAAATGTGAGAGTGTGTTACATCGTGAAGATATTTTTAAACTCATTCTGGTTTACTTTATTAATAAAATCTTTAAAAACAAGAGGCTGAAGAGTCGAAATGTAATTAACTACATCATCTGAAGTGAACTCCTTTGTTAAAACCATCCATGGAAACCATTAACTCTGTTCTGTTCTGTTCTGTTTTGTTTTGTTTTGTTTTGTTTTGTAGCTGACTTCGGTTTCTGTGCCCAGATCACCCCCGAGCAGAGCAAACGCAGTACCATGGTCGGAACCCCGTACTGGATGGCACCAGAGGTGGTTACACGGAAAGCTTATGGCCCTAAAGTCGACATATGGTCTCTGGGTATCATGGCTATTGAGATGGTAGAAGGAGAGCCTCCATACCTCAATGAAAATCCCTTGAGGGTAAGATCAATTAAACACTCGCCTTGTTAAATATTTTTCTTGAATTTAAAGTAGAAAGTTGATAAAACCTAGTCTCTGCCCTTAACTCTGCATCTAAAAATCATTTGCTCTCTGAGTTACAAATTAATGTGCTAGGTGAAGACTTCGTAGGTTTTTAGTAGTAAGCTGTATTCTTTTGTATTTTACATAGGAAGTTTGGAGCACCTGCCTCTAAACCTTCTTTTGTGTTTTAAGATTTTTTGAGACAGGGTCCCACTCTGTTGCCCAGTCTAGAGTGCAGTGGTGCAATCTCAGCTCACTGCATCCTCCACCTCTCAGGTTCAAGTGATCCTCCTACCTCAGCCTCCCAAGTGTCTGGGACTGTGGGTGTGCGCCGCCACACCCAGCTGATTTTTGTATTTTTCATAGAGACAGGGTCTCTCCATGTTGGGTCAGGCTGGTCTCAAACTCTTGACCTCAGTTGATCCACCCACCTCGGCCTCCCAAAGTGCTGGCATTACAGGTGTGAGCCACTGTGCCTGGCCACTTCTTTTTCTTTTAAATTACCATATGTGGTTTGACATTATCAGTTATTAAGGAAATGTAAATCAGAACCTCAACAATCAGTGGCTGAGGCAAGAGAATTGCTTGAACCCAGGAGGTAGAGGTTGTGGTGAGCCAAGGTGGCACTACTGCACTCCAGCCTGGGTGACAGGGTGAGACTCTATCTCAGAAAACAACAACAGCAAGAAACCCACCCCAACAGGATAACACTTCCAACTACTAGAATTGCTATACTCAAAAAGACAATAATAAATGTTGGTGGCCAGGTGCGGTGGCTCACACCTGTAAACCCAGCACTTTGGGAGGCCGAGGTTGGGAGTTCAAGATCAGCCTGACCAACATGGAGAAACCCCATCTTTACTAAAAATACAGAATTAGCTGGGCGTGGTGGTGGGCACCTGTAATCCCAGCTAGTTGGGAGGCTGAGGCTGAGGCAAGAGAATCGCTTGAACCCGGGAGGCAGAGGTTGCAGTGAGCCAAGATCGCGCCACTGCACTCCATCCTGGGCAACAAAGCAAAACTCCGTGTCCATAAATAAATAAATGTTGGTGAGAAGATAAACTGGAACCCTCGTTCATTGCAAAATATAAAATGGTACATCTGCCTTAGAAAATAATTTGACAATTCTGTATGAAGTGAATACTGGATTACCAGATGACCTAACAGTTCCTCTGCCAGGTACAGATGGCAAAGCCATGAGAATTACAATCATACATCCGTAAAAAAGCCTGCATGCAACCTCAGTTATTTCCACTAAAAATGGAAATAATTCAAACCTGCTGAACAGTGGAATATTACTTGGTCATAGGAAGGAAGGAAGTGCCAATCCGTGTTGCAGCGTTGAACCTTCAAAGTATCGTGCTAAGTGAAAGAAACTGAGTAACAGATGGCAGGAGATTCTGGCCTTCTGTGTCCTGAATGCTTTTCGTCCAGTTGCCAAAGATTCCAGTTCATGTGGGCAGTTAAATACTTGGCAGGTGATTGATTAGGGTACTTTTCAGAACAACGTTTAAAGTCCTCTAATTTCATTCATTCATTTAGCCAGTATTGATTTGAGTACCTGCTGTGTGCTAAGCACTATTCAAAATGCTGTCTAAAAGAACCCACACAAATTCCTGCTCTTATAGAACTTATATTCTAGTGGGAGAAGAGATAAAAACAAAATAAACAGAATAATGTGTAATATATTGAATAAGGACTCTTGAGTGCTGAGACTGGCAGGAAGGAGGTTAGGGTGTTTACTTTCAAAAGGTGCTTGGAGAGCTGGGCACAGTGGCTCATGCCTGTCATCCCAGTATTTTGGGAGGCCAAGGTGGGAGGATTTCTTGAGCCTAGGAGTTCAAGGCCAGCCTAGGCAACATAGTGAGACCCCATCTCCACAAAAAAATTTAAAAATTAACCAAGCATGTTAGTGTGTGCCTGTAGTCACAGCTAACTGGGACCATCCCGCCTCAGTGGGTGGGTCACTTGGGCCCAAGGAAGATGAGGCTGCCGTGAGCTGTTCTCACATCACTGCACTCCAGCTTGGGTGACAGCTAGGCCCTGTCTCCAAAAAAATACGATAAAAATAAATTTTAAAATTAAATCAAAAGCGTGCATAGGGAGGGCTTCACTGAGGTGAGGTGACATTTGGACACAGGAAGTGCGAGAGTGATACTTACCTAAGGGGAAAGCATTCTAAACAGAAGGCACAGCACGGGCAAAAGCCCTAAAGCAGGAGCGTGCCTGGTGTATCAAGAGGTGACGACGGACCTCAGTGTAGCTGGCCTCCACTGAGCAGACAGCAAGAGGTACGGTCAGTCTGCGAAGAAACCAGGCCAGGCCGTAGTGCCTCATGAGACCTTTGGAAGGATTCTGGCTCTTACTGGAGGCTGGATGGGGAAACTGTTAGAGAGATTTGAGCAGAAGAGTAGGTTGGTGTCCTTAGGTTTTAATAGGATTGCCCTGGCTACTTTGTTGAGAGATGCTTGAGGAAGGCAAAGGCAGAGCAGAAGACCAATTAGGAGGCTGATGTAATAATTCAGGCAAGCAGTGATGATAGCCTCGACCAGGACGGTATCAGTGGAGGTGGTGAAAAGTGGTGTGATTCTGGATGTATTTTGAAAGAGGAGTCTACATGAGAGAGAGAGAGACCAACGGGATCTGTTCCCAAGTCACTTAACTGCTTTCCTGTACAAAGCTGAAGAATATTACAGGACTGTGCCAATAGCCAGGAGCGCACTCAGGCTTCAGAAGAGGCTCGCCTCCAGTGGCCTTCACTGTGACAAAAAGGTATACTTGAACCCCGGTGAGACTGGTGAAATCACCAGCACCAGCTCCTATCAGCAGATCCAGAAGCTTTCCAAAGATGGGCTGATCTTCTGCACGCCTGTGACTATCCATTCCCAGGCTGGATCCTGCAAAAAAAAAAAAAAAAAAAAAAAAAACACCTTGGGTCGGGCATGGTGGCTCATGCCTGTAATCTCAGCACTTTGGGAGGCTGAGGTGGGCAGATCACTTGAGGTCAGGAGTTCATGACCAGCCTAACATGGTGAAACCTCATCTCTACTAAAAATTCAAAAATGAGCCAGGCGCGGTGGCAGGCACCTGTATTCCCAGCTACTCAGGAGGCTGAGGCGGGAGAATTGCTTGAAACTGGGTGAGAGAGAGATTCTGTCTCCAAAAAAAAAAAAACCACCTTGGTCCACAGGCATATGGGCATAACTGCTAATGCACAAATTACCAAAAAGGCAACATGGATGAGGAAGACGAGAATTCCATCCCAGCTGCTCAGAAGACACTGTGAATCCACGAAGATTGGCCTTCACGTGTACGTGAAGTGAAGGGGGACATGTTCAAAAACAAGCAGGTTCTTTGGGAACTCATTGCATGCTAAATATAGACAAGGCCTCAAGAAGCTTCTGGTTGACCAGGCCAGGGCACGTGGGGCTAAGACCAGGAAAGCACTGGTCCAAGAAGGAGAAAATCATTAAGACTGTCCCAGGAGGAAGAAACTAAGAATAAAGGTCTCCCTCTCTTGTCTATACATAGTGGATCTTGGTGATTACATAGATATAGTCATTCAAATAAAACAAGATTTTATCTGCCTAAAGGGGGAGAAAAAGCGTATTTGTAGGAATACAGAAATAGCCAGGACCCAGCAAGCACCCAGACATCCAGTCAAAGTTTACCAGATAGGCAAAGGAGCAGGCAAATGCAAACTATAATGAGAAAAACATCTAGTCAACTGAAACAGACACAGAACTGGCACAGATAAAAGAATTACCACACAAGCTCATTAAAACAATCTTACAACTGCATTTCAGTTGTAAGAACTTTAAATGCATATTGCTTAGTGAAAGAACCCAGTCTAAAAAGGCTACCTATTGTTTCAACTATAGAGAGTAAAAATGATCAGTGGTTATGGAGTTTGGCAGGGGCAGGAGGGTAGAGAGGATGAGTAGATGAAGCACAGGGAGTTTTTTGGGCACTGAAATTACTTTGTATGATACTATAATGGTGGACACTGGACAGTGTTCATTTTCAAAACCCATGGAACAGCTAGACACGGTGGTGCACACCCGTAGTCCCCGCTACTTGAAAGGCTGAAGCAGGAGCATCTCTTGAGCCCAGGAGTTCAAGGCCAGTCTGGGCAACATATCGAGACTGCATAAAAAAAACATAGGACTATATAATGTAATACAGAGTGAACTCTTATGTAAACTGAGGGCTTTAGTTTAATAGAAATGTATCAATATTGGTTCATTAGTAACAAGTGTCCCATAGTATAATAATGCAGATAATAATAACACTCCAATTAGGGAGGCTGCATGTGGGAACTCTGTACTCTCTGCTCAATTTTCTCTAAACCTAAAACTTCTAAAAAAAAAAAAATAGTCAATTAAAAATAATAATTCAGGACCAGGTGCAGTGGCTCACACCTGTAATCTCAGCACTTGGGAGGCCAAGGTGGGCAGATCCCTTGAGGTCAGGAGTTTGAGACCAGCCTGGCCAATGTGGTGAAACCCCATCTCTACTAAAAATACAAAAATTAGTTGGTCATAGTGGTGCCTGCCTGTACCTCCAGCTACTCAGGAGGCTGAGATGCGAGAATTGCTGGAACCCGGGAGGCAGAGGTTGCCGTGTGCTGAGATCATGCCACTGCACTCCAGCCTGGGCAACAGAGCGAGACTGTGTCTCAAAGGAAAAATAAATAGGCTGGATGCAGTGGCTCACACCTGTAATCCCAGCACTTTGCAAGGCCGAGGCAGGTGGATCACAAGGTCAGGAGTTTAAGACCAGCCTGGCCAACATAGTGAAACCCTGTCTCTACTGAAAATACAAAAAATTAACTACTCGGAAGACTGAGGCAGGAGAATCGCTTGAACTCAGGAGGTGAAGGTTGCATTGAGCTGAGATCGCACCATTGCATTCCAGTCTGGGCCACAGAGCCAGACTCTGTCTCAAAAATAAATAAATTAATTAAATTTATAGAACTGTAGGCCGGGCGCGGTGGTCAAGCCTGTAATCCCATCCACTTTGGGAGGCCGGACGGTGCGATCACGAGTCAGGAGATCGAACCATCCTGGCTAACACGGTGAAACCCCGTCTCTACTTAAAAATACAAAAACATAGCGGCGACGGTGGCGGGCGCCTGTAGTCCCAGCTACTCGGGAGGCTGAGGGCAGGAGAATGGCGTAACCCGGGAGGCGGAGCTTGCAGTGAGCTGAGATCAGGCCCACTGCACCTCCAGCCCGGGCGACAGAGCGAGACTCCGCCTCAAAGAAAAAAAAAAAAAAAAAAAAAAAAAAAAAAAAAATGTATAGAACTGTAAAGGAAATAATTAGAACTACATAAGGATTTTCTAAAGGGAGTTGATTAAATTAGGAAACATTCATATAAGGCAGTGTTTACTTAAGCCATTACGGTAGTTTTATAGATCTAGGTAGTTATTAGTAATGATGACCTGGGATAATTTGTTTTTTGGTTTTTATTTTTGAGACAGAGTCTTACTCTGTTGCCCAGGCTGGAGTTCAGGGTGCAGTCTCCACTCACTGCAACCTCCACCCCCCACGTTCAAGCGTTCTTCTGCCTCAGCCTCCCAAGTAGCTGGAACTACAGGAGTGTGCCACCACACCCGGCTAATTTTTTTTTTTTTTTTTTTTGGATTTTTAGTAGTGATGGGGTTTTGCCATGTTGCCCAGCCTGGTCTCGAGCTCCTGAGCTCAGGCAATCCACTTGTCTCAGCAACTTAGAGTGCTAGGATTACATGCATGGGCCACCATGCCCAGCCTAATTTTTTTTTTTTTTTAAGTTTTCATAAATCTCATTTTTTTTAATGATATGTATGACTTGAAAAAAATTTGAAAAAACTAAGCAGGATGATCAATGGTGAGATTGTGGTTATTTTTAATTATTAACATTGTTTTATTTTTTTAAGCAATATGAACTGGGCACAGTGGCTCACGCCTGTAATCCTAACACTTTGGGAGGCCGAGGCAGATGGATCAGTTGAAGTCAAGAGTTCAAGACCAGCCTGACCAATATGGTGAAACCCCATCTCTACTAAAAATACGAAGATTAGCTGGTCATAGTGGCATCTGTAATCCCAGCTGCTCTGGAGGCTGAGGCAGGAGAATCACTTGAACCCGGGAGGCAGAGGTTGCAGTGAGCCAAGATTGCACCACTGCACTCCAGCCTTGATGACAGAGTGAGACTCCATCTCAACAAAAAAAACAAAACAAAACAAAACAAAAGCAATATGTATTGCATTCATAACTAAAGAAAAACCAAATGTGAATCTGATTTTGGAAAAATAACTTAGAGAAATGTAACATCTAAAATAAGAGGAAAGTATCAAATTTAAATTTAAATGAGATAATGATAAGCCCAGTTTAGTATTTATGATGATTTTCTTTAAAGAAGAAAAGTTCATGGACTTTATTCACGGCTCTGTGACTGTGCTGAGCTATCCTTTTCTTTTTTTGAGACAGAGTCTCTCTCTGTTGCCCAGGCTGGAGTGCAGTGGCGCCATCTCGGCTCACTGCAACCTCTGCCTCCCGGGTTCACGCCATTCTCCTGCCTCAGCCTCCCGAGTAGCTGGGACTACAGGCGCCCGCATTTTTAGTAGAGACGGGGTTTCACCATATTAGCCAGGGTGGTCTCAATCTCCTGACTTCGTGATCTGCCCGCCTCAGCCTCCCAAAGTGCTGGGATTACAGGCATGAGCCACCACGCCCGGCCGTGCTGGGCTATCTTAAGTGGATCAAAGATGTTCTTCTATTTTTAGGCCTTGTACCTAATAGCAACTAATGGAACCCCAGAACTTCAGAATCCAGAGAAACTTTCTCCAATATTTCGAGATTTCTTAAATCGATGTTTGGAAATGGATGTGGAAAAAAGGGGTTCAGCCAAAGAATTATTACAGGTAAATTTAAAAATGATTTCATTTGGGGGAATAGTTGACTCTTTTGGTAACCAACAGAAAATTTTCCTAGGGCTAATAATTAGATTTCACTATTCATTGATCACTAGCGGTATGGCAACTGCTGCAATTTAGGGTTTCATCCTATCTTTCTGAGCAAACTAACACAGGAACAGAAAACCAAACACCGCATGTTCTCGTAAGTGGGAGTTGAGCAATGAGATGGACACAGGGTGGGGAACATCACACATGGGGCCTGTCGTGGGGAGGGGAGAGAGGGGAGGGATAGCATTAGGAGAAATACCTAATGTAAAGGACGAGTTAATGGGTGCAGCACACCAACATGGCACATGTAGACATATGTAACAAACCTGCACGTTGTGCACATGTACCCTAGAACTTAAAGTATTAAAAAAAAAAAAGAAAGGGGGGTGTTTCATCTGCTGGGAATAAAATTCTGACAATACCACAGTGTGCAGTTTGTGCATAGTATCAATCCTCAGACCTGTTTACAGTCTGCGCATAGTAGTATCGGTCCTCTGACCTGTTTACAGTCTGTGCGTAGTATCGGTCCTCGGACCTGTTTACAGTCCTCAGACCTCTTTATTGCTGGCATGTGTATATTTGTGTGTATTTGTCAAACTGAAATGATTCTGCTTTCATTCAACTCTGAAATAATGCATTGATGATGTTAGTCTTATGAAGGTATTAATATGTGTTTAGTTTATTAAATAAATTATGATCGACAAGTCGTCTTTGGGGCTTAATTGAACAAACTTATTTTGTTTCTAATCTGATGAATAGCACTTATACATTTATTTTTCCCCTTCTTTCTGGCAGCATCCTTTCTTGAAACTGGCCAAACCATTATCTAGCTTGACACCACTGATCATGGCAGCTAAAGAAGCAATGAAGAGTAACCGTTAACATCACTGCTGTGGCCTCATGTTCTTTTTTTCATTTTCTACAAGAAGCCTTTTAGTAGATGAAAAGTTATTACTCTTTTTGGGGTTTAAAGAAATGATCTGCATAACCTGAATGAAAGAAGCAAGTGACTATTCTCTGAAGACAACCAAGAGAAAATTGCAAAAAGAAAAGTATGACTTTTATATGAACCCCTTCTTTAGGGTCCAAAAGGAATTGTGGACTGAATCACTAGCCTTAGGTCTTTCAGCAAACAGCCTATCAGGGCCATTTATCATGTGTGAGATTTGCATTTTACTTTGCTGACTTTGTTGTAATAGATCCCATTCATTGTCCCCTTTTGGGGTATTTCCAATACTTGAATGGCAGATTGGAGTTTTTCAGAGTATTTGTTTATCTGCTAGTCTTTCTCTCCTTCATAGCTTTCTTTTCCCTGGACTTGCTCCTTTTGAGTTGCTTTTGAGTTTCTCATGCCTAGGCAAGTGTAATAGAAATTATGTAGCTCCTTATGTTGGCAAAGGAGCTCTATATAGTTTCACTTTGTATAAAAGTTAGGACCAGCTGTTATTACATGTAATATTTTAGTTCAGAACTTGACCTGAAGGAAGGGAAGAAGAGTATGTGATTTTTACCTTTTTTAACAAATGTGAAAAAGTCCGTTTTAGAAATTCCGTGGTAGTAAGTTTGGCATTTGTTACATGTATAGAGAGAAGACTAATAATCTCTATTTATAACTAAATCATTGACATAGAAAAAGATTCCCATTGACTGTAGACTTCTTCCCACTTTGTCTTCCCTTCTGCTTGTTTCCCCTTCAGGTTTGGCTCCAGGAACCAAAGTGATTTGTTCTTGTTCCAACCTGGGCTTTATGACTTTGGTTAGTGCCACTACCTTCCTCTTCTCTCCTTTCCCCCCTCAATTTGGAAATAAATTTCTGTATATGTTGCAATTTTAGGTTTAGGTTTGTTCTTTTTGTTTTTCCTTAATCCTCTCTCACCTCACAGATACCCCCCTCCCATGGCAAATAACATAATAACCAGTGAATTTTTGGAACTTAAAATTAGCTTTTTTCCACTTAAAGGAGAAAAATATTTGGGACTAGCAGAGGCAGAGTGAGAGATGTGGACTTTGGTGAGCTCTGATGTAGTGAGAAGAGATTACACTCATGAAGGAGAATGTTCGTGTTACAGAGAAGCAGCTGATAGCAAATCGGCCGGGGGCGCGTTGCCCGGGGTCATCATCAGTGTGGCATTGTCTGTGAGAACTTGAGTGACAGAGTATTTCTTGGTGAATTTATAGATCATTTGAGATGTTGAGTTACTTTCGTTTTTTTTTTTTTCCAAATAAGTAGAGACTATTATAAAAAATGAGAAAGGAAAATGAAATGTGCGTGTTGATAGCAATAATTTGCTTCTTTTAAAGATTCTGAAAGGTCTGAGACCTGTAGCATTAATTATTTGAGTGTCCTCCCTTCTCCCCTCCCCTTCTCCTCTCTTCTCTTTTTTCCTCTCCTCTCCTTCTCCTTTATTCGTAGTTTTGCTTTTGGAGTAGGTGTTGTTCAAGTATCTGTGGTTTGGTTCTGGCATTTTGTTCCCACCATCCCCCTTCCCCCATTAACTTCCCCCCGCTTACCATCCTGCAGTATAAATCATGAATAAAAAATCATTTTGCTGTTGTAGTATACATTGGGGAAACTAGAAGGGTTTTATTTCCATTATTTTATTCCCGCTATATCTATGTTAAGATACAATTATAAGGAGAGAAGTGACTTTTTTATTGATAAGGCAAGAAGGTTTTCAGAGAAATGAGTAAAATAATTAATGAAACATATTTAGAGCACTTAATGGTCTCTGTTTTCAATATAATTCTTGACTTCATTTTTCTCTGGAATATATTGGCCTTCTACAGCTATTACTGAATTACAGAAACTGGTTTACTTCTGGCAGAAAGCTGCAGTGCCACCTGAGTTCCGCATGTTAACATTCTTTGTAAACAGTTGGATGCATTGTGATAAAGAAGATGCTACCCATGAAATAGAAAACCGCCTAGATGAGAAGACTGTGATCCTCGTGCCCTCAGAGGCACTTCCCTCCTGAGTCAAAGCCCATCCTCACTGACTATGTGCCAATGCCTCGTTTCAGGCTTGTGACTCAACAAAGGGCTTTTCCATTGATAGAAGCAGTTTGGGATTTGTAGTTACAACTTCTTCGATAGTTACCTGCACATCCATTGCTGGCAACTGACTTCAGTCATTCAAACCTGGCTCTTTGGTTAAGGGAGCTACACTGTGGTTTATTCTTAAGTTACGTGGATAAACTAACCTCTAACGGAAATATACTTTGGTTAATTTTGAAATGTGTCATTTTTAAACAAAATCTTAAAAGCAATACAGAATTGTGATTAATTTTAAATTAAAACATTCAGAACTTGTTGAAAAAAATTATATCTGAATCAAGATTCATGATTTTTATTTTTTATTTTTATTTTTTGATACAGTCTCACTCTGTCACCCAGGCTGGAGTGCAGTGGTGTGATCTCAGCTCGCTGCAACCTCAGCTTCCTGGGTTCAAGCAATTCTCGTGCCTCAGCCTCCTGAGTAGCAGAGACCACAGGTGCACGCCACCACACCACCACACCCAGCTAATTTTTTGTATTTTTGTTAGAGACAGAGTCTCACCATGTTGCCCAGGCTGATCTCCAACTCCTCAGCTCGAGCAATCTGCCCACCTTGACCTCCCAAAGTGCTGCAATTACAGGCGTGAGCCACTGCGCCTGGCCTCATGTTTTTTAAGTAATTGCCTTTTATATCCCCCTTTTTGTCATCACTTTAGAATGAAAATTCCCATTTAAATCTAAAAGTTAACTTAATAGTCCTCTTGTGTTATTAGGACAGTATTACTATAGTACTTATTTATTTTATTTTAGACTTAAAGTTATCATCTCTTTTTCTTTTTTCTTCTGCTGCTTTTAGGGACAGTTAAAACTGGGAAACTATGAAACATGTAACATTTTATCCTACCTAGAATAGTAAACGAGCAGTTGTGCAGCCTAAGACACCAAGGCCAATACAACTCTGTCTTCATGTGTTGAGTGCCTGGCACACAGTATTAATTCTCTTCCCTTTAACATATAAGTGTTAAGCTGCTTACAGTCTAGTAACCACCAATTGTAAATGAGCCTGTGCCTTTAACAAGCAATTTTAAACTACCTATGAGTATTTCTTTATAGGGCTCACTTAAATACATGTTTGTATATACTGTATTCTGGCCAGAATAATTTTAGATCTGATCAGGTAATAGCTAAAATTAAAAAAAAAAAAAAAAAAAAAAAAAAAA
>NW_016810508.1:650439-656312 GCF_001698545.2 Rhinopithecus bieti
TTTTTTTTTTTTTTTTTTTTTTTTTTTTCTGAGACAAAGTCTCACTCTGTCTCCCAGGCTGGAGTGCACTGGCACGATCTCAGCTCACTGCAGCCTCTGACTCCCAGGTTCAAGTGATTCTCCTGCCTCAGCCTCCGGAGTAGTTGGGGAAGTTTTCCCTTTCTAAATCAAGTTCAGAATAATTTTCTTATCAATGTTTCTCTATCAGACCCAGGGAAACAGTTCTAATTTGAGCACAATAAAAACCTGATCAGAATTTCTGTGTTAAATGAACCAAGAAACCTTAAGAGTGCAATACAGGGTAAGGCATCACTTCATTATATGAATTAATTTGGAATATTAGATACCCTAACATAGGGAACAGCCACAATAATGGTTTGCTATCAAAAAGCATAAAATAAGGCCAGGCGCGGTGGCTCACACCTGTGATCCTGGCACTGGGAGGCTGAGACTGGCAGATTGCCTGAGCTCAGGAGTTGGAGACCAGCCTGGACAACATGATGAAACCCCGTCTCTACTAAAATGCAAAACATCAGCCAGTTATTGTGGCTCATGTCTATAGTCCCAGCTACTGAGGCTGAGGCACGAGAACTGTTTGAATCCGGGAGGTGAAGTTGCAGTGAGCCAGGATCACGCCATTGCACACTCCAGCCTAGGTGACAGAGCAAGACTCTTGTCTCAAAAAATATATATATACATATTTTTATCCTGGGTGAGAGGTGGAGGCAATGACTTTAAAATGTATTTGTTAACGCTGTGTGGCTGTTTTGTCTTGTTCTAACATATTTCTTTGAACTAATAGCAAATGCTCAAAGCATTGCCTAAGAAAACTTTGAAAAGCCTGTGGTTAATTTCAGAAGCTCTATTTCTAGGGCTTGATGGGAGGATGGCTTGAGCCTGGGAGGCAGAGGTTGCAGTGAGCCAAGATCATGCCACTGTACTCCAGCCTGGGCAACAGAGCAAGACCCCTGTCTCACAAAAAAAGAGTTGATAATTGCCTATATCTCTATAAAGATAATTTTATAGTCTCAGTAATCCTGATTGTAACTTTTACCCATACATCTTAGTTTGGGGTTAGGGAAAAAAACTAAAAATGCTGCATTTCTGGGAAACAATTTGTTCAGAAAATGACAGCATTTCTATAAACTTGTAAGTTACGTCAAGAGACTGATGATCTTGAAAGGAGTGACACTCGTGGATATATCATTTCTGTTATTTGTTAAAAGATGACCATTGCGTTACCTCCTTGCATCCGTCCCAGTTTGTGGTCTGTAGCAGATGAAAACGTCTCACCCTAGTAGTGCTGCCTTTTTTTTTCTTTTTAAACAATCCAGATAGAGTGACAATGTCATCCATTTCTGTTTTTCTTTCTTAGACCTGTAGGTGTGTACAGCACAGCATCATCAGTGCGTTGCCAAAAAACTATTTTCCTCTATTTCTTAATAAACGACTTCACTTTGACTTATATATTTAAAATAGAAGTGTAGGGCCGGGCGCAGTGGCTCACGCCTGTAATCCCAGCACTTTGGGAGGCCGAGGTGGGTGGATCACCTTGAGGGCAGGAGTTTTAAGACCAGCCTGGCCAACGAAACCCCATCTCAACTAAAAATAGAAAATCAGCCAGGCGTGGTGGCACACGCCTGTAATCCCAGCTACTCGGGAGACTGAGGTAGAAGAATCACTTGAACCCGGGAGGCAGAGGTTGCAGTGAGCTGAGATCATACCACTGCACTCCAGCCAGGGTAACAGAGCGAGACTCCGTCTCAAAAATAAAATAATAGAAGTGTACAATTTTCAAAACCTAATTGATCCAGGCCATAAAATTAAGGAATATCTAACAGTACAATCCAACTCTGATTGCTTTAATATATTGTCAGTAAAATCTTCAAGGAGTTTCAGGATTGAAACTAGAAGACATCGCCGGGCGCGGTGGCTCAAGCCTGTAATCCCAGCACTTTGGGAGGCCGAGACGGGCGGATCATGAGGTCAGGAGATCGAGACCATCCTGGCTAACACGGTGAAACCCCGTCTCTACTAAAATAAAAAAACTAGCCGGGCGAGGTGGCGGGCGCCTGTAGTCCCAGCTACTCGGGAGGCTGAGGCAGGAGAATGGCGTGAACCCGGGAGGCGGAGCTTGCAGTGAGCTGAGATCTGGCCACTGCACTCCAGCCTGGGTGACAGAGCGAGACTCTGTCTCAAAAAAAAAAAAAAAAAAAAGAAACTAGAAGACATCTTAGTCACATCCAATATTCCTTACATTTTAGTACACGTGACGATCTGCTGCTAGTAACTGTGGAGCTGTTTTTCGGTAAACTAAAAATCTTAATCATTTGAGTTTTTACTAGAGACATTGTCACTGTTTTGTTCACGCTCTTGGTGCTACAGAAGTGTTTAAATGTTTGACCATCTCATTTGCTCATCTGTAGATCTGTTGGAGCGCGCCGTGAGACTGTGGTGTCATTGAAAATGACCTTAGGCCTTGGACTGTTGGATATGTGGATAAGCTACTTTCATGTAACCTGCATTGTCAGCAAATACTTTTCCACTTCCCTTCAGCCCTGCATGTTTTACTGTGGACAAACTGTTCCGTTATGCGCCTGCTCTCGTCCTGTTTCTTTGGTGTCTTTGTTTTATGACAGCACAGCTGGCCAAGGTGTTATCATAGGTGTGAGTAAATGAGTGCTTCTTGCTGCACATTCCCCATCCAGTCACTAAGCACTGCAAGACACAGAACTGTATGAAAGCTTATTTTTACTTAGTTTCATCTTATAGTCGTGTTTGAACTTGTGAGTTTCTTTTACATGAAACTTGAATTTTGAGATTTGCTGCTAGAGGGAGGGCTGGTTAAGCTTTTGGAAGTTAGGAGCAGCACTGCTCTGGTAGGATGGGCACAGAAATGGTTACTGTGAATTGCTGGGCTTGTTTCTGTGTCTGTTTTGAGTGATAATACAAGGGCCACATCCTAGGGGGGTTTCAGGGTTAAATTCATTAATTCCAAATAAAATATTTAGAATGATGTCCAGCACGAAGTAAACATTTGATAAATGTAATCTCCTATCATTACTTTTTTTCCCCTCTATGGTATTACGGGAGCAGGTGCAGAAGTAACAGAATGCTGCACAGAGCTATTTGCACTTTTCTCCCACCTCTCGTATTTTTAAAATGTATGCATTATGGAAATTATTCTGCAAATATTACACAGCTTTTTTTTTTTTTTTTTTTTTCCTAACACAAGATCTCCCTCTGTCATTCAGGCTGGAGTGCAGTGGCACAATCTCAATCTCGGCTCACTGCCATCTCCGCCTCCTGGATTCGAGCGATCATCCTGCCTCAGCCTCCAAGTGGTTGGGACTACAGGCAGGTGCCATTACAGCCCAGCTAATTTTCGTATTTTAAGTAGAGATGGGGTTTAACCATGTTGGCCAGGCTGGTCTTGAACTCCTGACCTCAAGTGATCCACCTGCGTCAGCCTCCCAAAGTACTGGGATTACAGGCATGAGCCACCACACCCAGCTGTTCCACAGCTTTACACAAAGAAGGCCTCCAGTACATCCCTATTTGGTCACACAGTGATAAATTGTATATTTCACAGTATTGCATAGCTGGCAACGTGACACTGTGCATTAACAGTTTGGATAATCACTTTCCTGAAGAGAGATTGCAAAGAAAAGAATTTAAATCGAGAATTGGTTTTTGAAGTTTTTGTTTGTTGTTGTTTTAAATAGAGACAAGGTCTCACTGTGTTGCCCGGGCTGTTCTCAAACTCCTGAACTCAAGTGATCCTCCCGCTTCAGCCTCCCAAAGTGCTAGGATTACAGGTGTGAACGACCATACCCAGCCAATAATTGTTTTGTGTATTTATTAGAAATAAGTTTGTAAACCACAGGTTCCAAAGTGTTAGTACCTTTAATTAATGTAACAAGAAGTTCAGTGTTTGTCAGTCTGGGGTTGTCCTAGGACAACCGGGGAGTCCAGCAGCCCCGCCAGCACTTGGACTCTTCACGTTTTCACTCTACCATTCTTAGCATGTAGGCCTGTATCCTTATGCCTGTTGCAACATAGATACTAGATGGCTGGTGCACCTCCAACCTCTTGTCCAGGTGTCAGGCAGGAAAAAGAGAGCTGGCAAAAGGCAACGTGGAGAGCAGAAAGGAGTAGTACATACAGCAAGAGAACCCAAGTTTTCCCAGAAACCCTCAACTTCTGTCCCATTGGCCGGAACTCGTTTGGCACCCCATAGCTGCAAGAGAGTCTAGGGAAGAGTGCTTCTCCAGATAAAATCAGACTTGTTGGTAAAGAAGGAGGGATGGAAATAGTATATAACTGACCACCATAGCTTCAGTGTGAAAATTGCTCTATTGGAATTTTTTGTAGCTCTTCCCCTACTATTTCTACAGGGCACTTCCCCATCTGTTGACTTTGATACTACATGATTGATGGGGGTGCCCACTTGTAGATATGAGAAAAAGGCCTAGAGCAATTAACTTTTCCAGTGTTATCCAGGTAGAATTTCAGCTCTTCTGGGTTAAGGAACTGGAAACTTTTCAACTCTCTAGGCCTCATCTCAGCTAGAGAGCTAGTTTTGAAGAAACGTAATTGCTTATAGGTCATAAATGCAATTTTAATGTAATTGGCAATGTGGCAAATTTAGTGATCCATCATTGGGAGGAGACCTCAAGTATCTGCTATAAATTCCTGATTAAGCAATTGATTGATTTAGTTTAGCAGGAGCCTGGGTGACCCTGAGCAAAATAGCCCTTCATGGGTGTTCCTGGCCCCTGAGTGTCCTCTAGGGGGTGCTGCCGCCACTGTCATTCTCAAAGATGGATCCTGCCAGAGGTGAAAGCCCAGTTCTTGCCATTGCCCTGCTGTCCTCGGGTTTATGTCGCTATTCTGGAAGAACTCAAATATAACATTATTCGATGTAACAAGCAGTCTGACTGTTAAGAAACATGGAGATCTTTTGGTTCTCGAGTCAAACTTGGTATCAGCAAAGCTACATTCTCATAGGGAGAGAATGTACACTTGCTAGTGCTCCAGAGAGCCTGGCTCCCTATGATACTTCTTATTCTTTAAAAAAAAAACAACTACATAATAGAGAAATACATTCTCATTTCTAAAATTTCAGCCATTCAAACAAAAGAAAGGCCCTTCAATCCCAGTCCAAGTCCCCGTTCTAAAGGAAAGCTTACTAGTTTCCATCTTTTCAGACCTTTCTCTATACATTATATCTAGATATTGGTCGGTTTCGTAGACCAAGCAGTTCTTGAAGGTGCAATCACAGAAAATTGACTTTCGTTTCCCTCTGTTCTAACCCGTCTTAAGGCGTAGTTCTTCCGCATTCCCTAGATGAAATTTAGAGCACACACCCAGGCCGTTTTACCAGTGAGTTCTACGAATATTCAAAGAAAAAATTCCAATCCTGCACAAAGTATCCGAGGATATAGAAAACATTCCCCAAATTCTATTATGAGGATGGCATAGCCATGATACTAAAATAATTGAAGAAGAAAATTACAGGATAGGCCAGGCGTGGTGGCTCACACCTATAATCCCAGCACTTGGGGAGGCTGAGGCAGGTGGGTCACCTGAAGTCAGGAGTTTAAGGCCAGCCTGGCCAACATGGTGAAATGCCGTCTCTAGCTCGGCGTGGTGGTGGGTGCCTATAATCCCAGCTACTCGGGAGGCTGAGGCAGGAGAATCACTTTGACCCAGGAGGTGGAGGTTGCAGTGAGCCAAGATTGCGCCATTGCACTCCAGCCTGGGCAACAAGAGCAAAACTCTGTCTCAAAAAAAAAAAAAAGTGTGTGTGTGTATATATATATATATATATATAATCCCAAAAAAACAAATGTGCAATTATTAAATATATT
>NW_016810508.1:659362-681157 GCF_001698545.2 Rhinopithecus bieti
GGATCACCTAAGGTCAGGAGTTCAAGACCAGCCTAGCCAACATGGTGAAACCCTGTCTCTACTAAAAATACAAAATTAGCTGGGTGTGGTGGTGTGCACCTGTAATCCCAGCTACTCGGGAGGCTGAGGCAGGAGAATCGCTTGAACCCGGGAGGCGGAGGTTGCAGTGAGCCGAGATCGCACCATTGAACTCCTCCTGCCTGGGCCACAAAAGCAAAACTCTGTCTCAAAAAAAAAAAAAAAGAAAGTAAAGAAAGGAATAAAGCCTGGCTACTCCATAGGCAGCAGCAGCTTGGACTGCTTGACTGAATATACTTACAGTTCTTTCTTGACCATCTGCTAAACAAGGGGTGGATTGTTCATGAGTTTTCCAGGAAAGGGGTGAGCAATTCCCGGAACTGAGGATTCCTCCCCTTTTTAGACCATATAGTGTAATTTCCTGATATTGCCATGTCGTCTGTAAACTGTCATGGTGCTGGCGGGAGTGTCCTTTAGCAGCGAATGCATTGTAATTAGCGTATAACGGGCAGCGAGGACCACCAGAGGTCACTTCGTTGCCATCTTGGTTTTGGTGGGTTTTCGCTGGCTTCCTAACGCATCCTGTTTTATCAGCAGGGTCTTTATGACCTGTATCTCGTGCTGACCTCCAGGCAAAAGCCTTATTTACCCAGCCCTTATTCAAGATGGAGTCACTCTGGTTCAAACACCTCTGACAAAGGGATAAAGAAAAACATGGTTTGCAGATTGTTGCAAATGAACCTAAACAAGGTTTTGATCACCTCATTTTTGTTTGGTGGTTTTTTTGCTTTTCTTTTTTTTTTTTTTTTTTTTTTTTTTGAGACAGGGTTTCACACTGTCGCTCAGGCTGGAGTGCAGCGGTACGATCTCAGCTCACTGCAGACTCCACCTCCCAGGCTCAAGTGATCCTACCACCTGAGCCTCTCAAGAAGGGACTCCCAGCCACCACACTCGGCTAATCTGTGTGTTTTGTAGACGGGTTTCACCATGTGACCCAGGCTGGTCTTGAACTCCTGGCCTCAAGTGATCCACAGCCTCAGCCTTCTAAAGTGCTGGGATGACAGGTGTGAGCCACCTCGCCCAGCCATGCTTACGTTCTTTCTGCAAAGTCAGCTACTTGTGCAGTTTGAGGTGTGAGGGTTAACTAACTTCTGACAACCCCACCGCCAGATCATAATGAAAGCAAGTCTCAGACCAAATCTTGCCACACACCTAAAAGCTAATTTAAGCAAACATTTATCTGCCAAAGTGTTTGTTCAGCCTGTGCTGTAGCTCACTATGATCCATGCTGTCTGTCCCAAATGCTCTGTCCACCACCTTGCATGAAAAGTTCACTTGTCTACAACCTTGCGTGAAAAGTTCACTTGAGGCGGAGAGGGAAACATGCCAGGGGCCAGGATTCTGTTACCCTTCAAGATGGCATCATGTAACCAGACATCCTCTTAACTAGTGGCTGGTCACGGGATTATTTAAGGATGGAACCTTGAGAGCTATTCCTAAGGGGTCAAGTTGCTGGCCTCGCTAGATTCTTACACCTTGTTTATGCAAAGGCAGCAGGAGTCTCTCAAATAACTTTAGCCAATAGAAAGATCCTGAATACCTTTCATTTCACTGATGAGAGCCGATTTATGACCTCATTACTGATTAACAAGCAACTAAGTTCATAAAGAAACAACCATTTATTTTTTCATTCATTCATTCATTCATTCATTTATTGAGACAGGGTCTAGCTCTGTTGCCCAGGCTGGAGGGCAGTGGTGTGATCATGGCTCACTATAGCTTTGACCTCCTGGGCTCAGTCAATCCTTCCAGTTCAGCTTCCTGAGTAACGGGGACCAGAGATGCTTGCCACTACAGCTGGCTAATTTCTTTTTATTGTTATTATTCATATGGATGGGGGTCTCACGATGTTGCCCAGGCTTGTAACTGCACAATGGGTTCACCTTGCCCGCTGCCTAGACAGAGACAATACATCACGACAGGGGAATTGTAGTAGAGAAAGAGGAATTCACGCAGAGCCGGCTGTGCAGGAGACTGGAGTTTATTATTCAAATCAGTCTCTCCAAGCATTCAGGGATCAGTGTTTTTAAGGATAATTTGGTGGGTGGGAGAAGGCCAGTGAGAGAGCGTTGATTGGTTGGGCCAGCGACGCAATCATGGGAAATTGGAGCTGTCCTCTTGCGCTGAGTCAGTTCCTGGGTCAGGGCCACAAGATCAGATGAGCCAGTTTATCCATCCGGGTGGTGCCAGCTGACCCATCAAGGTCAGGGTCTGCAAAATATCTCAAGCACTGACCTTAGGAGCAGTTTAGGGAGGGTCAGAATCTTGTAGCCTCCAGCTGCATGACTGTAAATTATAGTTTATAATTTCCAATCTTGTGCCTAATTTGTTAGTCCTGCAAAAACAGTCTAATCCCCAGGCAAGAAGGAGGTTTGTTTTGGGAAAGGGCTGCCATCTTTGTTTTAAACTGTAAACTAAGTTCCTCCCAAAGTTAGTTCAGCCTGCACCCGGGAATGAGCACCCGGGAATGAGCACCCAGGAATGAACACCCGGGAATGAACACCCAGGAATGTGAACACCCGGGAATGAACACCCGGGAATGAACACCCAGGAATGAACAAGGGCAGTCTGAAGGTTAGAAGCAACATGGAGTGAGTTAGGTCAAATCTCTTTCACTGTCTCACTTACAATTTTGCAATAGTGGTTTCAGGCTGATCTCAAACTCCTAGGCTCAAGTGATCCTCCCGCCTCGGCCTCCCCAAGTGTTGGGATGACAGGTATGAACCCCCACACCCAGCCAGAACATCTATTTCTGATCATCACTCTGCTTGTTAACTGAGCCTCAGGTGTTGATTGAGATATAGATAATAGAAATGCTTGTAGTACTGCACTCCAGTCTGGAACAAGAGAGCAAGACCCTATCTCTTAAAAAAAAAAAAAAAAGTACCAGTAGCTGCCTCTAGTGTGTAGTGTGTAACCCTTCTGACTAGACACTGACTACCCTAATGAGTGAATTTTCTTTCTTTCTTTTTTCTTTTTTTTTGAGACGGTGTTTTGCTCTTGTTGCCCAGGCTGGAGTGCAATGGTGCCATCTTGGCTCACCGCAACCTCTGCCTCCCAGGTTCAAGCGATTCTCCTGCCTCAGCCTCCTCAAGGATCACTTGAGCCCGAGTAGCTGGGATTACAGGCATGCGCCACCATGCCGGCTAATTTTGTATTTTTAGTAAGAGATGGGGTTTCTCCATGTTGGTCAGGCTGGTCTCAAACTTCTGACCTCAGATGATCCACCCACCTCAGCCTCCCAAAGTGCTGGAATTGCAGGTGTGAGTCACTGCGCCTGGCCTTCTTTTTTTTTTTTTTTTTTTAAGACAGAGTCTTGCTCTGTTGCCCAGGCTGTAATGCAGTGGCACAATCTCAGCTCACTGTAACCTCTGCCTCCTGGGTTCAAGCAATTTCCAGCTAATTTTTGTGTTTTTGGTAGATACAGGGTTTCACTGTGTTGGCCAGGCTGGTCTCAAACTGCTGGCCTCAAGTGATAGACCCGCCTCAGCCTCCCAAAGTGCTAGGATTACAGATGTGAGCCACTACACTCGGCCTGGTTGTTTAAAAAAAAGGATGTTCAAGACAAGTCGGAAGGTTTAAGCATGTCTTAGATGGTCTGCAGAAGTCATGAAGGAAGTCATAATTGTGGTAAAGATTTAGCCAAAGTTAACACTAAAGTTACCCTCGCTACCCAAATCCAATGCCACTTATCCTAAAAGGAATGTTACTTCTATTTTGTTATTTATTTTTATTTTTTGGCCAGGCACAGTGGCTCACGCCTGTAACTGCAGCACTTTGGGAGGCCAAGGTGGGCAGATCACTTGAGGTCAGGATTTTGAGACCAGCCTGGTCAGCATGGTGAAACCCCATCTGTACTAACAATACAAAAATTACTTGGGCATGATGGCACATGCCCATAATCCCAGCTACTTGGGAGGCTGAGGCAGGAGAATTGCTTGAACCTGGGAGGTGGAGGTTGCAATGAGCCGAGATCGCGCCACTGCACTCCAGCCTGGGTGACAAAGCAAGACTCCATCTCAAAAAAAAAAAAAAAAAAAAGGAAAAGGAATGTTACTTTTATATTAACGTTTCAGCAACATCTGGTGGAGGGAAACCAGTGTTAGAACCCATCAGAATAGCTGACAGCAGTCAAACTCCAAAGGCCACTACAGACAGAACAACCCATGGACACGCCTTTCTTCTGAGGATCCTTAGATCGGTCCCAGGAGCAGCCCTGGCTGCTGCTCCCCACACAATGCCCCTTTTCAGCAAGAAGTAGCCAGAGTCTTTATCCAACACCCCCTAACAACAGTTAGGGTTACCACTCCAGAGGCGGGAATGATACAGGAGTTAAGAAGAAATTACTTGGCTGGGCGCGGTGGCTCAAGCCTGTAATCCCAGCACTTTGGGAGGCCGAGACGGGCGGATCACGAGGTCAGGAGATCGAGACCATCCTGGCTAACATGGTGAAACCCCGTCTCTACTAAAATACAAAAAAAAAAAAACTAGCCGGGCGAGGTGGCGGCGCCTGTAGTCCCAGCTACTCGGGAGGCTGAGGCAGGAGAATGGCGTGAACCCGGGAGGCGGCGCTTGCAGTGAGCAGAGATCCGGCCACTGCGCTCCAGCCCGGGCGACAGAGCGAGACTCCGTCTCAAAAAAAAAAAAGAAGAAATTACTTAGGCAGATAGTGAGGGTATGGAAGTCTTCGGTGAGATTCTCCTTTGGATGAAAAGCAGCCCCAAATTATTTTTCTTTCTGACACAGAGCTGCCTATAAAACCAAGCTGCAGACACAGATGCTGTCCGCTGTGCCAATCACATTCAAGATGGCGGCTCCCTCCTCCCTTCTCTGCCACCACGTGTACAGGAAGGAGCAGACAAGATAGCACCGGTCAAGGGGAAAGTTCATTTGCATAATGAGATTAGGGTGGGGCAGCCAGCCTTCCCTGCACAGTATGTAAACATCACACCTGATGGAACCAGTCTGAGCCCTGTGTAAATCAGACACCACCTCCGCAAGCCAGACCATAAAATCCAGCATCTGCTGCTGGCCAGACTTTTCCTCTGGGAAGTCCCCTCTCTCACTAGAGAGAGAGCTGTTTTTTCTCTTTCTTTTGCCTGTTAAGCCTCCGTTCATTCACTTAAGGTGCTTAGCACAGTGTCTGTAAATAGAAATCCCTCACAACATATTATTATTTTAAACTTTATTTTAAATAATTTTGTTTTATTTATTTTGTTTTTTTGAGTTTTGCTCTTGTTGCCCAGGCTGGAGTGCAGTGGTGTGATCTCGCCTCACTGCAACCTCCACCTCCCAGGTTCAAGCGATTCTCCTGCCTCAGCCTCCCGAGTAGCTGGGATTACAGGTGCCCGCCACCATGCTCGGCTAATTTTGTATTTTGGTAGAGACAGGGTTTCGCCATGTTGGCCAGGCTGGTCTCTAACTCCTAACCTCAGGTGATCTGCGCACCTCAGTTTCCTAAAGTGCTGGAATTACAGGCGTGAGCCACCTCACCTGGCTGTTAATATTTTAAGATAATTTTAGATTTACGGAAGTTACAAAGATAGCACAGGGTGACCTCACGTACCCTTCACATAGCTTCTCCTAATGTTAGCGTGTTACTATAACCATGGAACATTTGTCAAAACCAAAAAATTGGTACAATAATATTAACAAAACTATAGACTTTGTTCAAATTTCAGCAGTTTTCCACTAATGTCGTTTTCTGTTCAAGGATCCAATCCAGGATACTATATTGCATTTAGTATTACTAAGTTTTCAGAAAGCGACTCTGATGTTCTCAGCTCATCCTGAATCCCAGGGGTTCGGTATAGTGACATCAGGCCTCGGGGAGGTGTTGAAGATGTTCACCTTAATTTTCTGGGACTTTCACATTAAGGTACCTCTCCCAGTGACACGGTCTGGGTCAATCTGATGAGTTATTTTCATGCTTGAGGGCTTTGGGGAGATAGTCTCAGATGCTGAGAACTGAGGACTGGGCAGAAACTGAATTCCAGGAGCTAGGTGAGGAACTTGGGCAGTATTAATAGTTGTTTGCTCATGGGGTTGTGGTACCTGCAACCAAGGGGCAGCATGGGAAGCAATGTCTCCAGGAAGTGCCATATTGGGGCTAAGTAGATAACGCAAGAGTGGGTTACCAACCCAAAGTGGATAAGGCAAAGAGGGGATGTTTGTGTATAAAGGAAGAAAAAAAAGTTTAACAAAAGTTGGTTGGCCGGGTGCGGTGGCTCACGCCTGTAATCCCAGCACTTTGGGAGACCGAGGCTGGCAGATCATGAGGTCAAGAGATCAAGCCCATCCTGGCCAACATGGTGAAACCCTGTCTCTACTAAAATACAAAATTAGCTGGGCGTGGTGGCGGGCGCCTATAGTCCCAGCTACTCAGGAGGCTGAGGCAGAAGGATCACTTGAACCCGGAATGTGGAGGTTGCAGTGAGCCGAGATCATGCCACTGCACTCCAGCCTGGCGACAGAGCGAGACTCCGTCTCAAAAAAAAAAGAAAGAAAAAAAAATGTTAGTGGCTGGGCGCAGTGGCTCACGCCTATAATCTCAGCATTTTGGGAGGTTGAGGTGGGCAGATCACTTGAGGCCAGGAGTTTGAGACCAGCCTGGCCAACATGGGCAAAACCCGTTTCTACTAAAATACAAATATCAGGTGGGCATGATGGTGAGGGTGCCTGTAATCCCAGCTACTTGGGAGGCTGAGGCAGAAGAATCACCTGAACCCAAGGCAGAGGTTGCAGTAAGCCAAGATGGCGTCACTGCACTTCCGCTTGGGCAACAGGGCAAGACTCCATCTTGGAAAAAAAAAAAAAAGGTTCAGAGCCAGATGACTTGAGGGAAATGACAGGCGCAGGGCTGAGCATGATCCATGAGCCAGGCATTCGGCAACGGGAGCTTTTAATGTAATTCTGCAGCTATGGATATAAGATGAACTTGGGCAGGAACCAACAGAAGTGTATAACTAGATGAAGGACATTTTCTGGTCTTCATAGTTCTGGATATCTGTGAAGGAAGCATACCCTGCCATTCTTAGGAAAGAAGTGCACATTTTGTTAGAATTTTAGCTTCCTATGAGCAAACTTGTTTAACAGACATCAGGAGAAAAAATGGAAATAATCTTATTTCAGTGGCAAATGAAATCAGTGTGTGCTTATCTCAAGCTTAATGCAGGATTGGATCCAATATTTGTGCAGTAAAAGCAAAACGGGTTATGCATTAGTTAAATTGTATTTTTTATTTTATTTTCAAAAATAGGAGTTTTATGAAAGATAGGCTTATACATGAGAGCAGGAAAAAAGCATGTATAATTGTGACATATAGGGCTACATTTGAGCTGGATCATGTCACTAAGAAAATAATTTTTCAGCCCGAGCGCGGTGGCTCATGCTGTAATCCCAGCACTTTGGGAGGCCAAGACGGGCAGATCACGAGGTCAGGAGTTAGAGACCAGCTTGACCAACATAGTGAAACCCCGTCTCTACTAAAAATACAAAAATTAGCCGGGCATGGTGGCAGGCGCCTGTAATTTCAGTTACTTAGGGGGCTGAGACAGGAAAATCGCTTGAACCTGGGAGGCAGAGGTTGCAGTGAGCCGAGATCGCACCGCTGCATTCCAGCCTGGGTGACAGAGCAAGACTCCGTCTCAAAATAATAATAGTAATAATTTTTCAGGGTGTCGTACAAAATGGTCTTATGGCATATTTTGTTTTGTTTTATGGTCTCTTTTTTTTTTTTTAGGTTTTTTTTTTTTTTTTTTTTTTTTTTCCCAAGATAAAGTATCTCTATGTAGCCCAGGCTGGCCTTGAATTTCTGGGCTTAAGGAATTCTCCTGCCTCAGCCTTGTGAGTAGCTGGGACTACAGGCGCACAGCACCATGCCCAGCTAATTTTTCTATTTGTGGTAGAGATGGGGTTTACCATGTTGGCCAGGCTGGTCTCGAACTCCTGACGTCAGGGGATCCTCCTGCCTCTGCCTCCCAAAGTGCAGGGTTTACAGGTGTGAGCTAACGCGCCTGGTCAAGAGAAGAGTTAACTCTTTAAAAGACTGTTACCATGTCAGATAAGAACTGCAACTTTGTGACTTTCTGAACCCTGTCAACTCTCCATGCAGAATACCACAGCCTTGGCAGATGAAGGAGAACAAAACAGTGGAGCAGCTAGAAACTTAAAGGATAAATTCTAGAACTGAGAAAGTCGCAGTTGGGTTGGATTCAAAACCTAAGTATAAAGTCTGCCTAAATTCCTGGCTGGCCATACTACAGACAGACGTACACAGGAGTCCAGGGACCCCTATAAAACGGCAAGCAGGAACTGAGGGGGGCCGGGGCGGGGGCAGCAGGGATCCTACCTTGAAGACAGAAGTGATCCTGGTGAGATTTATGAGTTTTATATTGAGTCTGTTCCTCAACCCACACACAATTCAGGTGGCAAAAAGTGAAAGCATTATTGGTTTGAAGGGTCATGAGACAGAAGTTGGGCCTCATAAAACAACAGGAAATGTAAAGGGTGTGCCCCGTACACAGTCTATTACCCCTGGGCTCGAAATCTACTATTCTTTGCCCTGTAAGGCATAAGAAGGGGTAGGTTCACTTCCTGGTTCCTATGTACTTTCTTCCCCTGTGATATGACTCCCAGAAGCATGCAGGAGGTCCAACGGTGCGTATTCTCTCTCTCTTTTTTCCTTTTTTTTTTTTTTTTTTGAGATAGAGTCTCGCTCTGTTGCCCAGGCTGGAGTGCAATGGTGTGATCTCAGCTCACTGCAACCTCCACTACCCAGGTTCAAGCGATTCTCCTGCCTCAGCCTCCTGAGTAGCTGGGATTACAGGCACGTGCCACCACACCTGGCTAATTTTTTGTATTTTTAGTAGAAACAAGGTTTCATCATGTTAGCCAGGATGGTCTCAGACTCCTGACCTCGTGATCCATCTGCCTTGGTCTCCCAAAGTGCTGGGATTACAGGTGTGAGCTACGCACCCGGCCTTTTTTTTTTTTTTAAGGCAGTGTTTTGCTCTGTCGCCCAGGCTGGATTGCAGTGGCGCGATCTCGGCTCACTGCAGCCTCCGCCTCCCAGGTTCAGGCGATTCTCAGTCTCCCAAGTAGCTGAGATTACAGGCGCCCACCACCACACCCGGCTAATTTTGGTATTTTTAGTAGAGACGGGTTTTTGCCATGTTGGCCAGGCTGGTCTCTAACTCCTGACCTTAGGTGATCCACCCACCTCAGCCTCCCAAAGTGTTGGGATTACAGGCATGAGTCACCACACCCAGCCCTAGACAGGGTAATTATGTAAGAAAAAGAAATAAAAAGTATCCGTATTGAAGAGAAAGAAATAAAACTTTGTCAATTAACAGACAGCATGACCTTGTATGAAGAAAATCATGGCTGGGCACGATTGTGCCTTATGTTTTTTGTCTTTTTTCCTCATGCTTTTTGTCTTTTACAAGTGGCTCATGCTTGTAAATCCCAGCACTTTGGGAGGCTAAGGTGGGAGGATCATTTGAACCCAGGAGTTCAAGACCAGCCTGGGCAACATAGGGAGACCCATCTCTACTGAATGAATGAATGAATGAATGAATGAATGAATGAACAAGCCAGGTGTAATGGTGCATGTCTGTAGTCCCAGCTACTCTGAAAGCTTAGGTGGGAGGATCTCTTAAGACCGGGAAGTTGAGGCTGCAGTGAACCACAATCCATAGTCCCACACTGCACTCCAGCCTGGGTGACAGAGCAGGAGTCTACCTAAAAAAAAAAAAATTTAGTAAAGAATATCCTAAGGAATCCACACACATACAAAAATATTACAACTAATAAATGATTTCAGCAAGGTTTGAGGACACAAGATCAATAATCGAAAAGCTACAATAATCAAGAGTGTGGTACTAACATAAAAATAGACATATAGGCCACGTGCAGTGGCTCACGCCTGTAATCCCAGCACTTTGGGAGGCCGAGGTGGGCAGATCACCTAAGGTCAGGACTTTGAGACCAGCCTGGCCAACATGGTGAAACTCCATCTCTACTAAAAATACAAAAATTAGCCGGGAGTGGTGGCAGGTGCCTGTGATCCCAGCTACTTGGGAGGCTGAAGCAGGAGAATGGCGTGAACCTGGGAGGCAGAGGTTGCAGTGAGTGAAGATCGCACCACTGCACTCCAGCCTGGGCGACAGAGCGAGACTCTGTCTCAAAAAAAAAAAGAAAAAAAAGAAAAGAAAAAGAAAGAAACAAAAGTGTTTTCAACAAATGGTGCTGGGACAACCGAATATTCATATGCAAAAGAATGAACTTGGACCCTTCCTTATACCATCCACAAACATTCCAAGTGCATCACAGATGTACTCGTAAGAGACAAAATTAGAAAACACTTAGAATAAATCACAGGAGTAAACCTTCGTGACCTCCAGTGAAGCAATCATTACTTAGACATGAGACCAAAAGCACAAGGGACAAAAGAAAACAATAGATAAATTGGATTGGTCAAAATCTAAAAGTCTTATGCTGCAGATGATATCATTAAGAAAGTGAGGAGGGCCGGGCGCGGTGGCTCAAGCCTGTAATCCCAGCACTTTGGGAGGCCGAGACAAGCGGATCACGAGGTCAGGAGATCAAGACCATCCTGGCTAATACGGTGAAACCCTGTCTCTACTAAAAAATACAAAAAACTAGCCGGGCGAGGTGGCGGGCGCCTGTAGTCCCAGCTACTCGGGAGGCTGAGGCAGGAGAATGGCGTAAACCCGGGAGGCGGAGCTTGCAGTGAGCTGAGATCCGGCCACAGCACTCCAGCCTGGGCAACAGAGCGAGACTCCGTCTCAAAAAAAAAAAAAAAAAAAAAGTGAGGTGCCGGGCATGGTGGCTCACGCCTATAATCCCAGCACTTCGGGAGGCTGAGGTGGGCGGATCACTTGAGGTAAGGAATTCGAGCCTGGCCAACATGGTGAAACACCATCTCTACTAAAATACAAAAATTAGCCAGGCATGGTGGTGCGCACCTATAATCCCAGCTACTTGGGAGGCTGAAGCACGAGAATTGCTTGAACCCGGGAGGTGGAGGTCGCAATGAGCCGAGATCACGCTACTCACTCCAGCCTGGGTGGTAGAGTGAGACTCCATCTCAAAAAAAAAGCAAAAAACAAAAACAAAAACAGAACAGAAAGGGAAAAAATATTTGCAACTCATACATATGATAAAGTATTTGTGTCCAGAATATATGTCAATATAAGTTGATGTATCGATATATACCAATATTGACCAATATACATCTGGAATATACATCAGTTATTTTTTTAAAAGTTGGCTTCAGAATTGTTTATAACAATGTTGACTACAAAATGATTATGTTAATGCCTTTAAATTATTTAATAAAATGAAGTGTCACCCTAGAATTCTATACCCAGGAAAATCGTTGTTCAAATATAAAGGCAGGCAGGCCATCAACATTTTCCAAATATGTAAGAATTGAGAGAATGTTGTTCTCATGATACTTTCTCTAAAAGTTTTCAAAGGGTAGCATTTTCCAATAGAACTTTCTGCAATGATAGAAATATCTGTATCTTCACCCTCCATTATGGTAAAACCTTCAACCCCACGTAGTTAGTTATTAAGCATCTAAAATGTCACTAGTGCAACTGGAGAACTGAGTTTTATTAATTTTATCAACTTGTTAATTGATAAATTTTATTAAATATCTACATCTTCACCCTCCGTTATGGTAGCCTTCAACCCCAAGTAGTTAATTATTAAGCATCTAAAATGTCACTAGTGCAACTGGAGAACTGAGTTTTATTAATTTTATCAACTTGTTAATCAATTAATTAGTTAAATTAATTTTATTAAGTTTATTTTTATTTTACTTTATTTTATTTGAGACAGGGTCTCGCTCTGTCACCCACGCTGGAGTGCCATGGCCTCAACTTCCCAGGCTCAAGCAAGCCTTCCACTTCAGCCTCCCTAGTAGCTGGGACTTACAGGTGTGTGCCACCATGCCTGGCTAATTTTTGTATGTTTTGTAGAGACAAAGTTTCATCATGTTTGCCCACAGTGGTCTCGAACTCCTGGACTCAAGCCATCCGCCCACCCCCACCTTCCAAAGTGCTGGGATTACAGGCGTGAGCCACCACCTTATTTTTAAGTTTAAATAGCTGCGCATGGGTATCTTTTTTATAGTGTAGAGTATTTCACACTGAAGAGAAGGCAAAATAGTTCCTTTCTTTCTTTCTTTCTTTTTTTAATTTGAGACAGGGTTTTGTTTTGTCACCCAGGCTGGAGTGTAGTGGCACAGTCCTAGCTCACTTTAGTCTCCAACTCCTAGTCGCAAGTGATTCTCCTGCATCAGCTTCCCAAATGGCTATGACTACAGGTACACCCCACCACACTCAGACGGAGTCTCGCTCTGTCACCCAGGCTAGAGTGTAATGGCGTGATCACGACTCACTGCAACCTCTTCCTCCCGGGTTCAAGCGATTCTCCTGCCTCAGCCTCCTGAGTAGCTGGGATTACAGGCGCCCGCCACTACGCCTAGCTTATTTTATTGTATTTTTAGTAGAGACAGGGTTTCACCATGTTGGCCAGGCTGGTCTCCAACTCCTGACCTCATGATTCACCCGCGTTAGCCTCCCAAAGTGCTGGGATTACAGGTGTGAGCCATCGCACCTGGCCTAATTTTAAAATATATTTTAGATTTGGGGGATTGGGAGGATCTCTCTGTGTTTCCTGGGCTGGTCTCCAACTCCTGGCCTCAAGCAATCCTCCTGCCTAGGCCTCATAAACTGCTGGGATTGCAGGCATGAGCCACTGTGCCCAGAGCCCAAAATAGCACTTTTTTTTTTTTTGAGACAGAGTCTTGCTCTGTCGCCCAGGTGGGAGTGCAGCGGTGCCATCTCGGCTCACTGTAACCTCTGCCTCGTGGGTTCAAGTGATTCTCCCACCTTAGTCTCCTGAGTAGCTGGGAAAACAGGTGCTCGCCACCACGCTCAGCTAATTTTTGTATTTTTGGTAGAGATGGGCTTTCAACTACGTTGGCCAGGTTGGTCTCGAACTCCTGACCTCAAGTGATCTTGCCACCTCGGCCTCCCAAAGTGCTAGGATTACAGGCATGAGCCACCACACTGGCTTGCCCAGCGTTCTCTACAGTCACACCCCCTATGGGGGAGAGGAAAGGGAAAAAAGACAAAAAAATATAGGAGGCCGGGTGCAGTGGCTCACACCTGTAATCCCAGCGCTTTGAGAGGCCGAGGCAGGTAGCAAACTGAATCCAGCAGCACATCAAAAAGTTGATTCATGAGGCCGAGGCGGGTGGATCACTTAAGGCCAGAAGTTCAAGACCACCCTTGCCAACACGGTGAAACCCATCTTTACTAAAAATACAAAAATTAGCTGGGTGTGTTGGCGTGTGCCTGTAATCCCAACTATTCGGGAGGCTGAGGCATGGGAATTGCTTGAATGTGGAAGGCAGAGGTTGCAGTGAGCTGAGATCATGCCATTGCACTCCAGGCTGGGTGACAGCGTGAGATTCTCTATCTCAAAAAACAAACAAACAAACAAACAAAAACAAACAAAAAAAAAAACAGGTACAGTGGCTCACGCCTGTAGTCCCAGTACTTTGGGAGGCTGAGGTGGGCAGATCACCTGAGGTCATGAGTTTGAGACCAGCCTGGCCAATATAATGAAACCCCGTCTCTACTAAAAATACAGAAATTAGCCAGGTGTGGTGGCCCACACCTGTAGTCCCAGCTGCTCAGGAGGCTGAGGCAGGAGAATCACTTGAACCCAGGAGTTGGAGTTTGCAGTGAGCCAAGATCACACCACTGCACTTCAGCCTGGGTGACAGAGCAAGAGTCCGTGTCAAAAAAAAAAAAAAAGAGTTAATTCAATCAACTAGGCTTTATTCCTGGAATGGAAAGTTGGTTCAACATATGCGAATCAATAAATGTGATTCACCACATGATATGGTTTGGCTCTGTGTCTGCACCCAAATCTAGATGACATAAACAAATGGAAAAACATTCGATGCACATGTATTGGAAAAATCAATATCATTAAAATGATATACTGCCAAAAGCAATCTACAGATTCAACATTATTCCTTTATTTCTTTATTTATTTATTGAAGACAGAGTCTCGCTCTGTCACCCAGGCTGGAGTGCAATGGTGCAATTTTGGCTCACTGCAACCTCCGCCTCTCAGGTTCAAGCCATTCTCCTGCCTCAGCCTCCTGAGTAGCTGGGATTACAGATGCGTGCCACTATGCCTGGTTAATTTTTGTGTTTTAGTAGAGACAGGGCTTTACCATTTTGCCCAGGCTGGTCTCAAACTCCTGAGCTCAGGTGATCCGCCCCCTTCAGCCTCCCAGAGTGCTAGTATTACAGGTGTGAGCCACCACACCTGGCCTAAACATTATTCCTATCAAGGTACTGTGTCCAGAGTTGGTTCCTTCTGGTGGGTTCATGGTCTTGCTGACTCTAAGGAAGTCGTGGACCTTCGCGGTGTTACAGCTCTTAAAGGTGGCACGGACCAAAGAGTGAGCAGCAGCAAGATTTATTGTGAAGAGCAAAAGAACAAAGCTTCCACGTCGCGGCAGGGACCCAAGCAGGCCGCCGCTGGCCATGGGTGGCCACGTCGCGGCAGGGACCCGAGCAGGCCGCCGCCGCTGGCCATGGGTGGCCACGTCGCGGCAGGGACCCGAGCAGGTTGCCGCCGCTGGCCANCCGCCCCCTTCAGCCTCCCAGAGTGCTAGTATTACAGGTGTGAGCCACCACACCTGGCCTAAACATTATTCCTATCAAGGTACTGTGTCCAGAGTTGGTTCCTTCTGGTGGGTTCATGGTCTTGCTGACTCTAAGGAAGTCGTGGACCTTCGCGGTGTTACAGCTCTTAAAGGTGGCACGGACCAAAGAGTGAGCAGCAGCAAGATTTATTGTGAAGAGCAAAAGAACAAAGCTTCCACGTCGCGGCAGGGACCCAAGCAGGCCGCCGCTGGCCATGGGTGGCCACGTCGCGGCAGGGACCCGAGCAGGTTGCCGCCGCTGGCCATGGGTGGCCAGCTTTTATTCCCTTATCGGCCCTCCCATGTTCCATTTCCGTCCTATCAGAGTGCCTTTTTTTTTTTTTTTTTTGAGACAGAGTCTCACTCAGTCCCCCAGGCTGGAGTGCAGTGGCCGGATCTCAGTTCACCGCAAGCTCCACCTCCCGCGTTCACACCATTCTCCTGCCTCAGCCTCCAGTAGCTGGGACTGTAGGCGCCCACCACCACGACTGGCTAATTTTTTGTATTTTTAGTAGAGATGGGGTTTCACCATGTTAGCCAGGATGGTCTCGATCTCCTGACCTTTTGATCCACCCACCTCAGCCTCCCAAAGTGCTGGGATTATAGGGTGAGCCACCGCGCCCGGCCCAGAGTGCCCTTTTTTCAATCCTCCCTGTGATTGGCTATTTTTAGGATCCTGCTGATTGGTGCATTTTACAGAGTGCTGATTGGTGCGTTTTACAGAGTGCTGATTGGTGCATTTTACAATTCTCTTGAAAGACAGAAAAGTTCTTCAAGTCCCCACTCAACCCAGGAAGTCCAGCTGGCTTCACCTCTCACTTCCAAGGTCATTTTTCACAGAACTGGAAAAAATTATTCTAAAGTCTATATGGAATCAAAAAGACCCTGAATAGCCAAAGCAATCCCAAGTGAAAAGAATAAAGCCAGAGGCATCACATTACTGGACTTCAAGCTGTACTGCAAGGCTACAGTAACCAAAACAGCATGGTATTGGTTAAAACAACAACAACAACAACAACACCTATGGTCATATGATCTTTGGCAAGGTTGATAATAACAAGCAAAGGGGAAAGAATACTGTATTCAATAAATTGTGCTAAGACAGTTGGCTAGTTATATGCAAAAGAATAAAACTGGACCCCCACTTTTCACCGTATACTAAAATTAACTCAAAATGAATTAAGAATTTAAATGTAACACTTCAAGCTATAAGAATCCTGGAAGAAATCCTAGGAAACACCATTCTGGATATTGGCTTTGGGAAAGAATTACTAAATGCTCAAAAGCAATTGCAGCAAAACCGAAAACTGATAAATGGGACCTAATTAAAGCAAATAACTTCTGCACAGCAAAAGAACCTATCAACAGAGTAAACAGACAACTTACAATGGGAGAAAATATTCATAATTTATGCATCCAACAAAGGTCCAATATCAGAATCTATAAGGAACTTAAACAATTGAACAAGCAAGAAACAAATATCCCCATTAAAAATGGGTAAACAGCTGGGTGAGGTGGCTCACACCTGTAATCCCAGCACTTTTGGAGCCCAAAGTGGGCAGATTATGAGGCCAGGAGTTCAAGACCAACCTGTCCAACATGGTGAAACCCCAACTCTACTAAAAATACAAAAATTAGCCAGGCATGGTGGTGTGTGCCTGTAATCCCAGCTACTTGGGAGGCTTAGGCAGGAGAATCGCTTGAACCCAGGAGACGGAGGATGCAGTGAGCCGAGATTGTGCCTGGGCAATCTCCAGCCTGGCAATAGAGCAAGACTCCATCTCAAAAAACAAATACATAAAAATAAAATGGGCAAAACACATAAATAGGAACTTCTGAAAAGAAAACATACAAGTGGCTCACAAACATATTTTAAAAATGCTCATCACTAATCATCAGAGAAAAGCAAATGAAAATCACAATGAGATACCATCTCACACCAGTCAGAATAGCTATTACTAAAAAGTAAAAAAATAACATGCTGGTGAGGCTGCAGAAAAACGGGAACACTTATACTCTGTTGGTGAACATGTAAATTAGTTCAGTTACTGTGGAAAGCAGTTGAAGAGTTTTTTTTTTTTTTGAGACACAGTCTTGCTCTGTCACCCATGCTGGAGTACAGTGACACGATCTCAGCTCACTGCAACTTCCGCCTCCCAGGTTCAGGCAATTCTTCTGCCTCAGCCTCCACAGTAGCTGGTATTACAGGCACCCACCACCACACCCAGCTAATTTTTGTGTTTTCAGTAGAGACAGGGTTTCACCATGTTGGCCAGGCTGGTCTCAAACTCCTTACCTAAGGTGATTTGCTCAACTTGGCCTCCCAAAGTGCTGGGATTACAGGCATGAGCCACTGTGCCCAGCCTGGAGATTTCTTAAATAACTTAAAACAGAACTACCATTTGACCCAGCAATCCCATTACTGGGTATACATCCAAAAGAAAATAAATTATCCTACCAAAAAAAACATGCATTTGTATGTTCATTGCAGCACTATTCACAATACCAATGACATAGAGTCAACCTAGGTGCCCATCAATAGTGGACTGGATAAAGAAAATGTACATACATGCTATGGAATACCACGCAGCCATAAAAAGTATGAAGTCATGTCTTTTGCTGCAATATGAATGTAGCTGGAAGCTGTTATCCTAAGTGAAATAACGCAGGAATGAAAATCCAGTGAGTTGCTCTCATTTATAAGTAATGCTCTCACTTATAAGTAGAAGCTAAGTAATGAGTATTCGTGAATATAAGGATGGCAACAATAGGCCAGGTGCAGTGGCTCATGCCTGTAATCCCAGCACTTTGGAAGGCCAAGGCAGGTGGATCACGAGATCAGGAGTTCAAGACCAGCCTGGTCAACATGGTGACACTCCGTCTCTTCTAAAAATACAAAAATTAGCTGGGTGTGGTGGCGGGCACCTGTAATTCTAGCTACTTGGGAGGCTGAGGGAGGAGAATTGCTTGAACCTGGGAGGCGGAGGTTGCAGTGAGCTAAGATCATGCCATTGCACTCCAGCTTGAGCAAAAAGAGTGAAACTGTGTCTCAATAAAAATAATAATCGGCCGGGCGCGGTGGCTCAAGTCTGTAATCCCAGCACTTTGGGAGGCCGAGACGGGCGGATCACGAGGTCAGGAGATCGAGACCATCCTGGCTAACACGGTGAAACCCTGTCTCTACTAAAAAATACAAAAAAACTAGCCGAGCGTGGTGGCGGCGCCTGTAGTCCCAGCTATTTGGGAGGCTGAGGCAGGAGAATGGCGTGAACCCGGGAGGCGGAGCTTGCAGTGAGCTGAGATCCGGCCACTGCACTCCAGCCTGGGCGACAGAGCGAGACTCCGTCTCAAAAAAAAAAAAAAAAAATAATCATCATCATCATCATCATCATCTTACATATGTAATTGGTGTCTCAGAGAACAGGCATAGAGAATGCAGCAAAAACCATATCTGAAGAGGTAATGATTGAGAATTCCCCAAAACGGATGAAAGACATCAACCCACAAATCAGAGAAACTCAATGATATCCAAGACAGATAAATACAAAGAAAACAAAGATAGGGCACAAAATAAATGACTAAAAATCACTGACAGGCCAGGTGCGGGGGCTCACGCCGGTATTCCCAACACTTTGGGAAGCCAAGGCGGTGGATCATGAGGTTAGGACATGGAGACCATCCTGGCTAACATGGTGAAACCCCGTCTCTACTAAAAAAAAAAACCCAAAAAAAGTTAGTCGGGCGAGGTGGTGGTGCCTGTAGTCCCAGCTGCTCGGGAGGCTGAGGCAGGAGAATGGCGTAAACCCGGGAGGCAGAGCTTGCAGTGAGCTGAGATCCGGCCACTGCCCTCCAGCCTGGGCGACAGAGCGAGATTCCGTCTCAAAAAAAAAAAAAAAAAAGAGAAAGAAAGACCACTGACAAAGAGAAACTATTAACAAAAGAGAGGGCCTGGCGTGGTGGTTCATGCCTCTAATTCGAGCACTGTGGGAGGCCCAGGTGGGAGGATCACTTGAGCTCAGGGGTTCAAGACCAGCCTGGGCAACATAGGAAGAAGACATCGCTACAAAAATAATGATAGTAATAATAATAGTAATAAAAAAATTAGCCGGGAGTAGTGCAGGAGCCTGTGGGCCCAACTATTCTGGAGGATGAAGTGGGAGGATCGCTTGAGGCCGGGGGGGCAGAGGTTACAGCGAGCCCAGGTTGTGCCACTGCACTCCAGCTTGGGCGAGAGAGCAAGACCCTGTTTAAAAAAAAAAAAAGAAAAGAAAAGAAAAATCAACAGTAAATTGCAGCCATTGTTCAGAAATAAGACTAAACAAAGCTTTCGTTTGGAGAGGAGTACTTTATCTGGAGAGGAGTACTTTATCTGGAGAGGAGTACTTTATCTGGAGAGGAGTACTTTATCGTTAACATTGTTTAGAATTTTCTGACATGGTGATAATTAAAAGCAAACTATCCTGCAGTTTTTATCGTCTCCACCATCAATGCATATCTTTATGGTCTACACAGGCTCTCAGCAACACAGCCTTAGTATTCCATTGCAGTCACCTCCACTTTATTCTTCCAAATCGAGTATGTTCAAAACCGAACTCATCTTCCGCCATAAATCTGCTATCATTATGTTTTTACCGTCAGGACACTGGCTTGTAATTTTGGAAAGCATTCACAGTTGGGGCGGGTAGGACACAGATAAAGAGGCCAATCCCAACACCGGGGTAAGATCAATGGGAAAACCAGAGAGGGGACGCCTGGGCCAGGCCTCACGACGTCCAGAGCTGGGATGGGTCTTCTGCTTTCGGCGCAGGGGTGACGGGATCAGAGGAGGGTCGGGTGTACACTAGCTGCGGTCTGATTCAGCCCTTTTAGGTTAAAAGCTGGAGAATGGGCTGAAGTCTCAAACGCGCTTCGCAGCTCCTGAACGCAGCTCCCAACCCAGCGCGTTCTGAGGGAGGCTGGAGCTAAGGACGCGGTGACGGTCGAGGGCGGGGCGGCTCCGGGCCGGGAGGCGGGGCGGGAGCGCCGGAAGCGGAGCGGTGCCAGGCCCAGCCCCGCAGGCGGAAGGGCGCGGAGGAGGTGACGTGATAGGACGGCGCCGGCGTCGGCGTCGCGGCAGCCGCTTCAGAGGAAGCTCGGCGGCTGTGGCCGCGGCGAGCAGGCCGGACGCCTCTTCGCTGCCGGGGCTTCCCCTGGAGCTGACGAAGGCGGGACCCGCGGTCCAGGCTGCTGCCGCGTCGGGGCCGGTGGCGGGGCAGCTGCCAGGAACCAGGGTCGCAGGTAAGCTGGGACGTGGGCAGCCAAGTGACGGATTCAGCGATCGCCTGGCGGGGCTGGCTGGGGCCATTCCCGCGCCGGTGCGCGCCAGCTCAGCGCCCGGTCCGGAGGCCTCGAGCCGCCCTCCCCCGCCCGAGCCGGAGGCCGCGGTCCGTCTCGGCCACAGCCTGCCGTTCCGGGGGAGGCGCGCGAGCTCGTTCCGTGGGGCCGCTGCCCTGCGCTCTCACTCCAGCGGGGCTGTGCGGCGCAGGCACCGGGAAGCTGGCGCCCCCCAGCTCCTCCCGAAGCCGGGAAAGCTCTGGGAGGAGGAGCGACTGTCACAGGCCTCCGGCTCCGGCCGCCTTGGAAGTCCGGGGTTCTTATTTGCTCAGACCACTCTGCCTCCTTCCGGCCTTGGTTCTTTCCCTCGCCCTCCCGGGACCCTTTTCCAGAGAGCCCGGTTGGGCATGAGCGCGGCGGGAGATGTCTTTTCCCTTCGGTCTGCGCTGAGTGTATCATCCCCCGCTCTACGCCCTGTGGCCACTCTGTCGCGGGAGGAGGGATGCGGAGAGGATGTGGGAGTTTTGGACTTAGAGCCAGAATAGCCGAGGTGAAATCCTACCCTGCTGTCTGGTAGTGTTTTTTCATCTCATGCTAGACATTTCGACCTTTTTCACCCCAGGTAAAGTGGGACTTTCTTCTACCAATATAAATTATAATGTTTGGAGAATTAAATGAAGAAAGCAGACGTTATGAAATGTTTTGAGAATCTGGTTAAATTTAAGAATATCCAGGACACTTCATGATAGGTTCCTAATTCTGTTGTTTTGCGTTTTGCCCGGAATAACTAAGCTGAGTGTGGAGAAGGGTGCCCGGAGATGCCAGGCGCTTGTGTGGTCAGAGCCTAACTGCAGTCTCTGTTTTGGGTGGGCAGCATCAGGAAGAAACCAGACTGTCTCCTAGCCAGCCACAAGTCTCACGCTTGTTGATAGCACATTATTGGTATAAGGGATGGCTTACATCAGTTTTGATCTTTACTCAAGGTAGCTTTTTCCCAGTGCATCTTTTCTAGGAGAAAAGCTTGGTTTGTAGGGGAGGGTGGTGGTGAGGGGGGCTTCATATACACCTTGGCTCACAATTTTTTTTTGGCGGGGGACCGGGTCTCACTGTAACAGGCTGGAGTGCAATGGCGCGATCTTTTCGGCTCACTGCAACCTCCGCCTTCCGGGTTCAAGAGATTCTCGTGCCTCAACCTCCAGAGTAGCTGGGATTACAGGTTCCCGCCATCACGCCCGGCTAAGTTTTGTATTTTTAATAGACACGGGGTTTCACCATATTGGCCAGGCTGGTCTCGAACTCCTGAGCTCAAGTGATCTACCTGCCTCGGCCTCTCAAAAGTGCTGGGATCGGCCAGTCGCGGTGGCTGACGCCTGTAATACCAGCACTTTGGGAGGCCGAGACGGGCGGATCACCTGAGGTTGGGAGTTCGAGATCAGCCTGACCAATATGGTGAAACCCCGTGTCTATTAAAAATACAAAACTTAGCCGGGCGTGATGGCGGGAACCTGTAATCCCAGCTACTCTGGAGGTTGAGGCACGAGAATCTCTTGAACCCGGAAGGCGGAGGTTGCAGTGAGCCGAAAAGATCGCGCCATTGCACTCCAGCCTGTTACAGTGAGACCCGGTCCCCCGCCAAAAAAAAA